>NC_140961.1:25619156-25679156 GCF_056783735.1 Eptatretus burgeri
CACCCCCACCTCTCTCTCTCTCTCCCACCCCCACCTCTCTCTCTCTCCCACCCCCACCTCTCTCTCTCTCCCACCCCCACCTCTCTCTCTCTCCCACCCCCACCTCTCTCTCTCTCTCTCTCTCTCTCTCTCTCTCTCTCTCTCCCCCACCCCCACCTCTCTCTCTCTCTCTCTCTCTCTCTCTCTCTCTCTCTCTCTCTCTCTCTCTCTCTCTCTCTCTCTCTCTCTCTCACCCCTCTCCCTTTCTCTTCCTCTCTCACCCCTCTCCCTCACCCCTCTTCCTCTCTCTCTCTCTCTCCCACCCCTCTCCCTTTCTCTTTCCCTTTCTCTTTCTCTTCCTCTCCTCTCTCCCTCTCCCTCTCCCTGCCACCCCTGTCCCTCTCCCACCCCTATCCCTCTCCCTCTCACCTCCATCCCTCCCCCTTTCTTCAACTCTCTCTCCTCTTATACCACCCCCCCCTCTGTTAAGGGGACTGTTAAGGACTGACGGTTTAATTTTTAATTAACCTCCGCCATCGAAGATGGATGGAGGTTACTGTTTTCACCCCTGTCTGTTTGTTTGTTTGTTTGTGAACAATATTACGGAAAAACTCCTCGATGGATTTTGACGAAACTTGGTGGGGGGGATTAGGTATGGTCCAAGGACCATGCCATTAGATTTTGGACTTGGTCCAAAGTCCAATATGGCCGCTATGGTGGCCATTTTGAAAAAATGTTTTTTTTTGTTTGCATTTCTACATGTTTTAAGTGATTTCCAACCAAAAAAAAAATTGTTAGAGAAAAAAAAGAAAGAAAAAAAAAACAAAATTTTGCAACTTTTTTTTCAACAAAATTTCTAATTTTATTTTTGCATTTCTACATGTTATAAGTGATTTCCAACAAAAACATGCCAAAATTATAATTGCGGCTGATTTTGGAACTTCAGGTGGATATACCCACGTAAAATCAATTTCTGTCTCAAGGAATCCAGTTATGACGAATGAATTGAGTATGCAAAAGGGAAAGTTGCAAACTATAACTCTGTGAGCACTGTTGACGTCAAATTGAATGAATAGGATATCAGGTTCACTTGAGCGACCGAGCAATATTGGCGGCAGAGGTTTTGCACTCTACCGAGTGCTCCCCCTCTAGTTTAAATCTACTTCCCCAAACTGTAGCATGTACAAATCATATTCGGAGTGAGCCGACCGGAGGAGTGCAAATGTCGCTGCATGTGTGAGCAAGTTTGCCTGCAGGCAGACCTTTGCCAGGTAGATAACATGGGTTTTAAATGATCCTGCCCGGTTTTACATAGAACCCGGCGGTTAAAAAAGAAAATGTTGCTGTTTGAACGAGGTTTATCACCCTTTCCTTCCCCTCCACTTACACTGTCTTCCCTCCCCTTGCACTGTCTTCCCTCCCCCCCTCCCCTCATGCTTACCTCCTCCCAAATTCCCTCCCCTCTCCACCCCCATGGACATCTCCCGGTGGTCTCCACATGCTGTATCAACGTGCCGCATTTCGTTCAATCCTGTACTATCCCCCCCCCCAATTCTCTACAAGTCCCACTACTAAAGGCAAGCCGAGAACCCCTCCCCTCATGCTTACCTCCTCCCAAACTCCCTCCCCACTTCCCCCTTCTCGCTCCAACCCCCCCGTCTCAGAGTGTATAGCGACATTTGGTGAGGTGTCACTCTCCCCACTTCCACCCCTTGTCTTCCTCACTTCCTTGCTGCTCCCCCTTCTAGTTCCCCCACCCTCCCCCCTTCTAGTTCCCCCTCCCCTCTCTACCTCCCTCCCTCCCTCTCTACCCTCCTCCCTGCTCTCACTACCCCCCTCCTCTCCTTTCTATTTCCATCAGCGAAGCGACGGGTTGTATTTTCTCGTTCAAAATAAACTAAAGAAGAATAATAGAAACACCATATTACTTCATGAAACTCTCCTTAACTATTTAATGCAAGAGTCTGCAAAATCAAGTTATGCGTTGGAATTGTACACACACATGTGTGTACATATACATATACACGCACACGCACGCACACACGCGCGCACACACGCGCGCACACACACACGTGCACACACACGCGCACAGACGCACACACACACGCGCACACACACACGTGCACACACACGGACTATCCATCTCTCAATATATAAACAAATCATCTGAAACTGTTTATTTAAACGGATTAATGAGAGGGTCTTTGCTGTGTCACTGCAGGAAATCCAAGTTACCTGCAATGCAGCATCACCCGGTGATCCCCTCGTGTGGAACCACCAGTACGTTTTTAATACCAGAGACACCGAACCTTATAATCTTCACACACGTCCTCCTCGCAGACCGTGAAGACGATATCGTCAAGAGGCCTACGACAAGTCGAGACAAACCTGTGCCGCTGGAAGAGCTCGTCTGCATCTTGGAAACCATTGTTGAGCAACATATTGATGCCTTTGAGTGCGAGGCTCGCCTCGTCCAGGTCCGCTCCACGGCTGGCTCGACGTGACATCGCACCGCGTGCTTCATCCATGGGCTGCTTAAAAGTCCCGGAAGGACGTTTAACCAACGAGAAGGGAAGTAAGGTCGCCGCTGGTGTGGAGAAGGCCTTCTCATAATTCGCCAACATTGCTCGTTTCCCCGGACATGCTCTGTTTACCTCACGAATCGGTGAAAAGGGTGAGTACTCTCAAACCACAACAATCCCCACTCAAAGATACTTCACCCTCACTGCATCACCGTGTGCGCCTCACTCACACCCTCTGCCTCTCCTCTGATCTTTATCTTTCTCTCGCGCTGCCTCTGCATCTCCTCCTTTCCTCCTCCTCCTCCTCCTCCTCCTCCTCCTCCTCCTCCTCCTCCTCCTCCTCCTCCTTTCCCTCTCTTCTCCTCCTTTCCCTCGCTTCTCCTCCTTTCCCTCTCTTCTCCTTTCCTATACTGATATATTCTCTCTCTATCTTCTTTACTACAACTACTACTACTAATACTACACTACCACCACCATCTCCTCAACCACTGCCAATTCTGTCCCTCCTAGTTACTAGCACCACCACCCTTTACCTCTTCCTTACTACTCCTCCTTCCCCAACACTACTACTAAAGGCCTGGCATTGGCTTAAATGGTTGAGGTAGTTGGCTTAAGATCTTAGGGTCTTGAGTTAATGCCCCTTTCCCTTTTAAATAACACCAGGTGGGTTGACAGAGCCTATCATCCTTCCGAGGTCAGCAAAATGAGTACCAGTTTACTGGGAAAATAGGGGCATTGCATCTGCGGCACAGCCACGCCTCCAGAAAATGATTCAACCAGCAGCGACAGGCTGCATACGAATAAATAAATAAATACTCCTACCAAATCCCCCTCCTCCTCCTACTACCAACACCACTATCACCCCCCCTCCCTCTTGATTCACTCCTGCCTTTCCCTTCATTCAACAATCATATTCCTCCCTTCCTCATTCTTCACTCAGTCCACCTTTGTTTTGATAAATTAAATTGTTGGTGTTTTGGGGAATTTTTTGTGTGTCACAAAGATTTTTCAAAGCTAAACCAACAGAAAATATGAGGTATTTCAAATTAATCAACGTCAACCCATTTGTATGCATTTATATATGATGTATGTATGCATTGGGAGCAGTGGAGGAGATTCTGGCGTGTACCCGCTGTCCGTATAGATTGTGAGGGAGGAGCAGAGTGAAAGCGGATAGGAGGGGGAGAGGAGGGGAACTCACCAAGCAAAATAGCTGAGGTTGCAGCAACATTGTGACGTTTTACATGTGTTTTATAATATGTGACTTTCAAAGTGACGTAATCCGCCCTAGAATACTCGGCACGCATTCACAGAAACCCATAACTAACAATGGTCATCGAGGCAAGAAATGTATATCATGTGTGCCAGAAAAGGATTGTTAAGCCCCTGTCACACCTTGACGATTTAGCCAACGTATGGCAACCTATCAAAATTGAGCTAAAACGCTGGCGTACGCTGAACTATTGATGTTTTTTTCAGTTTTGGGCGTATATTAACGAGTTGGACGTATACATACCATATTAGTAACGTACACAGAACGTTTCGATAACTTATAGATAACTTATACCAACGAATGCTTAGCGTTTTGTCAGCGTTCACAACTTATGCCCAACGATATTCTAACTTATGCATAGCGCGGCAGAGTATCGCCGAATATCACGTGGCGTAGCCTATTAAAAGGCTGCCGCTCGACGATTCAAATCATAACCGCACTCGACATCGAAGTGTCAACATCACCGTCATGCCGAAGGAAAAAAAAACCATGGAGTCTGGAACACTGACGGGTTCCTCCTGTGAGGAACGGGTTCCTCCTATAGCAATTCCCATAAACGCTGCCAATACGCCATTATACGGTAGCTGTAAGTTAGAAACACGTTCAGTAAGTTCTGTGGTCGTCCGGAAGACATCAAATACGTCTACATACGTCAATATGCGTTGGAGATACGTTACACATAGGTTCAAAGCACGTTACTCGTAGGTTAGAAATAAGTTTCGGGTACGCTAGACATTACCTCGACATATTTCGACTTATGAGTAACTTACAAGTAAGGTGTGTCAACGATCGCATAATGTGCCGACAACTTATGGCCAGCGTATGCGGAACGTGTGAGTCATACGCTGGCATACGTCGGAAAATTTTGTGCATGCTTAAAATTTGTCGACGAGCTCGGCGTACTATGACGTATGCCAGCGTGCTTCAGCATGCTCTTAACGTATACAAAACTTACCCATAACGTATTTGACGTGTGCCAGCATATTCGCCAAATTTTTCATACGTCGGCATACGCTGGCTAAAACGTCAAGGTGTGACAGCCCCTTTAGCTAAAATGGCTCATATAGTTCTAAAAGAAGCTGAAAATAAGAAGAAAAGAACCTGAGATCAAATGGTGTGCCTCTGCACAGCAAAAGATTTGGAGAACTTTCTGATCAATTGGTCCAAAAAATTAATATCTTGCATTCCGGACTGCAAAAATTCCCGACGGTGTGGGCATGTGCAAGGCCTGTGGACAGCTGCAGACGACGTGTTCTACCTGACCTCCCCGATGATCCCCGCCAGTGAGTGGATTTTGAACCTTGTGGAGTGACCTTGTGTGAACATGGTGGGCTTGGTGATATCTTTAGTGGAGTCTCCAAGTGTAAAGACAATGCCATCATTCCCACCATTCAAGCAGACATCCCAGAGGAAGACACCGTATCTGGTTTGGCTGCTTATTAACACTGATGGGAAAGTGATATCTCAGGCTTGTGAATGCACAGAGAAAGTTTTTAAGTAACAAACAGACAGGGGTAAAAACATAACCTCCATCCACCTTCGATTGCACAGGTAATGACATATTACCTTGTTCTGACCCCGTTTTTTGTTCTACATCGCTATTGTAATGTAGAAACACGTGTTTTTCATCAAATAGAGTGTATTTTAGTTTGGTTCAAAACCAAAACAAAATATTTCACACAAGAAACCGAATTCATACAAAAACGGTCTAATTTGCTGAAAACAAGCGTTTTTAGATCCTCGTGGAGGATCTCGAAGTCTTACTCACGTTGTTGTTCTTCATCTTCTTTTTGTGGACTTTTTGGTTTCACAGCCTACAGTTTTCATCGAAACTTCCTGAAACTTGGCATATATATGTAACAATACCCTGCACAGACAGTAACCATCTCCGATTTTGAAAATTCCTCCGAAAAAAAAAAGTTATGACGTCAAAATATCTCCGCTAATGGGAATCGCCTAAAAAATTATCTCCGAAACTAAGCAAGCTTTTAAAATTCTGTTTGCGGGAATCGAACAGGGCATTAGCAGAGATGAATTACCGCACATATGATGCATCACTATGACGTCATATCAATTTTTATGACGTCATTCCTATTTTTGACATTTTTGGTTTCACAACCCAGAGTTTTCATCGGATCTTCGTGAAACTTGCCATGTATCTGCAGAAAGCCCACACGCAGGCAGTAACCATCTCCGATTTTGGAAATTCTTCCTAGAAAAAATGTTGACGTCATAATATCGCCGCTAATGGAAATCGCCTATACCATTATCTCCGAAACCAGGCAAGCTGTTTGAATTTTGTTTGCGGGAATCAAGCCGGGCATTAGCACAGATAATTTATCGCAAACCTGATACATCACAATGACCTCATATTCGTTTTTATGACGTCATCATTAAGAGGACGAGGATCTTTGCTCATTTGAGCTTATTAACAACACATTAGCTTGCTCTGCCCCGTTTTTTGCGTTTTAATCACTACTCTGAAACATAAACACGTGTTTTTCATCAAATAGTGTGGATTTCAGCTTGTTCTAATGAAACAATTTTTTATTTTTTTGAAATTGAGTGTGGGGGTTTGGTGTGTGTGTGTTGGGGATTGAGTGTGGGGGTTTGGTGTGCATTTGTTGGGGGTGGAGTGTGCATGTGTTGGGGGTTGAGTGTAGGGTTTGGGTGTGGGTTGAGGTTCTTCCCTGATGGTCCACAGTTATACTATTGTGAGACCAATCATTGAAACCCGCAAAAATTGGGGGTGGGGGTGGGGTTAGGACTTGAATGTCAGCATTGGGGATTGGGTTGGGGATTGAATGTCAGGGTTGGGGATGGGATGGGGTTTGAGAGTGGGGGTTAGGGATGGAGTTGGGATTTTTGATTTATGTAACGGTTAAGGGTTTTTTTTTTGTATACACTGCCGAGGCTCGTATAAGAGCTAACATACAGAACGTACAACAAGAGGAGCAGGAGATAAGAGGGGTGTGAGAGGGAAGGAAAAAACCCAGTGGTGAACAGACACATGAGATGAGAGGGATGGGGTGGGGTACATGGGGTAAACAAGATGGACACTACAGGGACTTTCAGGTCCTTAAACGACAGGGACTTTCAGGAAGGAAAGAAGGGAATTTGAAGGAGGTGGGTTTGGGGTGGATTAACGGGGGTAGAATAGAAAGGATGATGGTTTTGGATGGGGGAAGATAAGAGGTGGTGGTGAGCAGCTGTTTTGAAGACCTGGAGGGAAGAATGGGATTGAACAGAGTGTGGGAGTTTGTTTCAAAGGTGGGAAAAAGAGGAATGAAAGAGTGAAGGTGAGCAGTGATTCTTGATTTTGGTAGTTTTACCAGAAGGGGGTTGCTGGTGGGCCTTGAGCACCCTGTGGAAATATGGTGGGGGGGGTATATCTCAGACAGAGCAGGGGGGGGTGATTCATCTACAACTTTTTGAGAAATCCTGCTATATATTGTTTTATATGAGAAATCCTGCTATATTGTTCGATGGACGGTAGCAACCCCTAAAATATTTTTTTTCGGGTTCCTAATTTTTTATATTTTTTTTCTCATAAATATCAGCCTAAATTCAGGTTAGCCCCTTGAAATTTCCGAAAAAAATAAAATAACGACAGCCCTAACAGACGTACAGACGGGTGAAAACACAAGCTTCATCCACCTTCGGTGATGGAGGTAATGAACCACCAAGCTGCTCAGCAGTGAAGAGTAAATTGGAAAATGTATTTATAGCAGTGAGACAAAATTGTTTGGACATCAACTGAAAGATTCACCATTGATTTGAAAATTTCATAAATAAAAGAGCACATTATTGTCCAATATCTTGCTTTAAATAACTAGAGAGTTCATAGAACACGATACCCTGCAAAGTGTTCAAGTTCAGTTTATCCAGTACTGTACTTCAATCTTAATAAAATAATGATTTTAATCATCATTTTTTTTAAAATGAGGAAGTTTTGTGTTATTGAATTAGTCCCAAAGCAGTCTATTGAGCTGTATATAAGAATGGAATGATAATGGCTATTCACGTTGCCTGCACCAATGTGTCGTCACCGCACACGCCACCATTTTTTTCGGCTCAGTGAATGATTTACCACAGCCTGCAATGCATTATGTTTATGTAAGAAAATGTTCACATCGCCTTTGACTTTCAACTTAAAATTAACATTAAATATTCAAGATCTCCTCAGAATTTATCACGTGAGTTGAAATATATATGCTCGAGTGGGCCGCTGAAGATAATACTTGGTGGTGACAAATTTGCACGGCTCATAATCTTTCCAGTTTTTTTTATACAGTTCAATGAAGCAGTCCTGAATATCAGCCTTGTACACCACCCCCCTTGTGCCTTTATTTATATTGAAGCATTGCAAAACTGGAGCTTCTTGGAAGTATTATAAAGGCGATTTATGTTCCATTGTGTTCAAGTGTATGATTAAATTTAAACAATATAAGGATTGTTAAAGTCGTATAAAATTAATTCTGGGTTTTACTGCCATTTTCCGCATTGTCTATTACATCACCCTAACACGTTACATTAGTTCTTCATGCCTGTTGTTTGTGTCCATTATAACATCACAAAAAACAGTAAGTTTCCTGTTTGGAATCATTTTCAATTTTGTTTAACTGTCAGGCAGGCAGAATAAAATAATTATCTCACTCCTCTCTGTGCATGCGCGATCGGAACGGATTCAGAATTAAAGTACGGTAAAACGAAAGACTTGTCTTCCTATTCATGTTTCGATTCGTGTTCAAAATATAACATTCAATTTAAATAAGTTGTTTCTCGATCATAACCTGATAAGACAGACCGAAGGACGGACATGAACCAATTGCTTCGCCCTGTTTTCACTTCGCGTGCGTGGGGTAACAGCATTCGTACAGCAGATAAGCTCATAATGTAAAATGGATTGTGGTCTTTGTGATAAAAGGATGAAATTTTCTACAGTGTTTCTAAATACCCTAAAATTTATTTTCAGATGTGAAGTCATCTTGGAATTGACCTCGGATGACCTTGAACAACAAGAATTTTCTGTTGTGGCATGATAGAAAATCGAGTTATCGACTTCCACTCATCGTTCAAGGCTGATGACTACGTCCAGTCTGAGTGATGTCTCATAAGCTGTTAAGCTTGAGTGCTGTGAATAGTCACAAGTTCAACGATAAATAATCTGAAAGGCAAAGCCCATCCACATCCACTTTGCACTCAAACTAAACTTGACGAAAACGACAGTTTAAAAAAAATTGTACATTTTATTCATTTGTGTTCTCACAATCTCATAATAAAGGCTTGTTGAAGATTTGATGACAAAAACTCAATTGGTAAAAATGTTATGGCCTGGACATACACACTGAATCTCAATGGTAAACAAGGATTTTGATTAAAACATTTATGGCTAGTCGACCACTTCACCGATGACGTCATCCTTACAATCCCTTATTCCCCATTGGGAGTAGAATGAGGTATGCCAAGTTTCAATTTTTTTCCGATCAGCGGTTTCAGAGATAATAATGTTTTAATTTTTTGTGTTTAATCCAAGATGGCTGCCATACAACGTGAACTATGACATTGCAATTATCTTTAAAATATTCTCCATGTGGGGTGGCTCCAACCCTTAAATTTTTTATGTCAATCGGACAAGTGGTTGCTGAGAAAAAAATGTTAAAAAATAATACATAAAAAGGCCAAAAAAGGGCCGAAGAATAATCATAATAATAATAATGATGAAAATTGATGATTTTATGTGATGCTGATCTTTGACATTTCTAAGGAAATTATGAATTTCTTTTCTCCATATTCTCATAATAAAGCTTTGTTGAAAATTTGATGCAAAAGGATAAAAAAGTTACAGCCTGGACACACACACACACACACACACACACACACACACACACACACACACACACACACACACACACACACACACACACACACACACACACACACACACACACACACACACACACACTTCCCTATTTTCGTCATGCATGCATTTCTGGAATACATCCTTTAAATCGATGGAGAGCTGGAAACAATAATCAATCAGGAAACGTTCCCACTCTGCGTAAAAAAGATGCAAAAACAGATCCTTGCAACTGCAGACCAATCAATCTTCTCCCAATCATCAGCAAGGTTATGGAATCCATCTCTTCTGACATTAAATCCTTCCTCTTCTCCAATGTCCCGATTTCCCATCATCAATTTGGATTCAGAACAGGTCACTCACTGTACCATGGACTTGCCGCTCCTGCTTTTCCAACAGTGGATGGAGGTCATCAATACCAGACATGAGATGAGAGCCATCTCCTCAGACATATCACGTGCTTTCGATATGACCTGGCACCCTTTTGACACGGTCTGGCACCCTGCCCTGCTCACCAAACTCTCTTCCTCTGGTATCCAAGGCAATCTCCACTCATGGCTCACAGACTTACTCTCCTGTCGCAGTCACCGTGTAGCCCAAAATGGAGTTCTCTCATCTCCTCTTCCTGTCCAGGCTGGAGTTCCTCAAGGCAGCGTTCTGGGCCCTGTTCTTTTTCTGGTTTTCATCAATGATCTCTCCGACTCTCTGGAAAATATTCTTTATCTCTTTGCTGATAATTACACCCACTGCCATACCATCTGTCATCCCTCAGATCGGTAAGCAGCAGCCTCTTGACTCTGCAGATCCGGATAAAATCACAAGCTGGTCCACAACGTGGAGCATGTCTTTCAATCCTGACAAATCTTACACTCTCACTGTCTCTTTGAAAGGACTGTCTGAAACCCACCCCCCCCCCCACATCTACTTTCTCAACAATCCTCTTGAAGAAGTCCTTTTATTCAAACTTTTGGGCCTCACTATCTGCCATGAGCTTTCCTGGGAAAGCTACATCTTCAAGCTGGCTTCCAAAGCCAGTCGCCGATTGGGCATCCTCTGTCGTGCAAAGTCCTTCCTTGGCACACCTGAGCTCGTGAACACATACAAAGCTTTCATCCGCAGCCTGATGGAGTACTGCTCTCCCCTCTGGGCTGGTGCTCCCTCCTCTCACCTCTCTCGGATTCACGCCGTGGAAACCAAGGCATTTGGGGTCATTGGTATCTCCCACGATGAGGCTGAGTCTTTGGGTCTCTCACTGAAGGCAGGTCGGTGGTCTTTCTGTCTTCTACCGTCTATTCTCCGGCCTCGCCCCTCCCCCCCGCTCTGTCTGCGACATGTCCCCACAATATTTCTGCAGGGTGCACTATGTCCGTCAGCAACCCCCTTCTTGTAAAACTACCAAAATCGAGAATTGCTACTCACCTTCATTCTTTCATTCCTCTTTTTTCCAGCCTCTGGAACAAACTCCCACAATCTCTTTAATCCCATTCTTCCCTCCAGGTATTCAAAACAGCTATCCTAAAACCAAAACAGATATTCAAAACAGGTCTTCTTTTCCCCCATCCTAAACCATGATCTTTTCTACCCCCGCTAATCCACCCCAAGCCCACCTCCTTCAAATTCCTTGCTTTCCTTACTGAAAGTCCCTGACGTGTCCATCATGTTTTCCCCGTGTACCCCACTCCATCCCTCTCCTTTCGACAGATCTCATGTGTCTATTCCCCACTGTTTTCTGCTTCCCACTCTCTTCCCTCTTGTCTCATCAGCCCACGTTTCCTAAAAACCTTCTCGACTGCTCATTCTCACCCTCTCTCTATTATATTCACCCTTTCATTTGCTCAAGATCATCTGTCTTCGGGTTGGAAATCAGCTTACATCACTGTTCTGCATAAAAAATATGCAAAAACAAATCCCTTGTTTACCCCGTGTACCCCACCCCAACCCTCTCCCTTCCACACATCTCTTCATTTCTCTGTTCCCCACTGTTTTTTTTTTTCCTTCCCTCTCTCGCCCCTCTTGTCTCCTGCTCCCATTGTTGTGCGTTTCTGTGTGTTAACTCTTATACGAGCCTCAACAGGGTATAGAAAAAAGAAGACAATCACTGTCAATTAATTTGTATAAGGCCTCCCTCTGGCCCTCTAAATATACGCTACTCCGATTTACCATCTCACAAATGGGATCGGGCCAATTCCTGATAGTTTCTGTAGATTTCCTCTTGGGTCGGTCCAGCTGGATGTTTTTTGTCTCTCACCTCAGCATTGTTGACAACTGGCTGCAACCGGCTTCCTTTGTGCCATGTCCTATAGTACTTGGTTTTGTACTAAGGTGAATTATTCTTACCGCAACAATGTGGCTTTTGGGGCTCATGAGGGCACAGCTCATGACCAAATCCGGGTTGACTTATCCCGCAAGTGACTCGACTAGGCCACATGGCTCCCACCAGGTCAGATGAGCTCACAATTGTGCCGGGACTATTGCCTCGGTATCTCCGAGGCAACCTCGGTTGCTCTGTGTCCACAAAGGTGTCAACCACCACATCTATAATGTCTGGGGGGATGGTCATCGGATTGGGAGTCTCCAGCTCCGCTCTGTTTGTTTTCCGTGCTCACGCACCCTAATGGCAGCCCTTCAAATCCCACCTGAGGAACGCCACGGCCCTGGTTGATCACCCACCCACCGGCAATCAACATATCCAACCCTATTAGACATGGGTTGCACACCTCGGCCACCCATACCTCTATTCTCTGTTTAAACTGCCCCAGCTTGAGGGTTGCAAAACCACATCCTATGATGGGGGCTATTGCCCCGGTAGCCAACTGCAAACTATAGTTTTGCAAAAAATTTGATGTGGTCCCAACTATTTGCACTTGAATTCAGGATCATAGGGCTGATGATTGTGGCACTTGCTCTGTGTCCACAAAGGCGTCAACCACCACATCTATAATTTTGCACCGAATCGTCAAACTACTCTTGCCAATCTGTTCACAATAGATGACTTGTTGCGGAGGCGACAGCTCTGGTCCATATACCACTGCCGAACATGGTCCTCTATCCTCGGCACTAATTGGTTTCTCAGGGCCTGGCCGGGAGGCGGGGGGGGGTGGGAGGGGTGTGTGGAAGGCTTGTCCGGGCCACTGCTAAGAGTTGGCGGAGCGGTTGGTCGAGGTCTTTCCTGACGGGGATATCTGCAGTTCCACACCATGTGACCCAACCGGTCATAGTTATAACACCTCACCAGGTAAGATGTATGCCTGCTAAATTCCAAATTCCTTCCTCTGTAGTTTTGATTTGGTGTATTCCCTGGTGAGCTTCCTGATGCCATCACTGTAGCCGCCTGATATGGCCTCGATATTCTTAATTGCCTGTCTACCACCTCCTGACACATTCTCTCCAGGTTTACTACATTTGGGGCAAACCCCTCCCTGGAACAGTCATTCATTGCAGGGCCCACCTGCCTCACAGTAACTGGATGACATTGACCCCAACATGCCAGGGGCCTCGCTACCTTCCAACGGGCTGCAGTGTCTGCCACCTCGCTCATGGTGGCCGGGCGTCAAACAGAGAGGTGTGCCCTGAGGTCGGGGTCTGGGAGGGCCTGGATAAAATGGTTCAGGGCCAGGCTTACCTGGGCAGATGCCCCCATGCCCTCATGTACGATCCCCACCATGTGGCAAAATATCATGTGCCAATTGCCAAAGTGTCACGGGGCTTTCGTTTTTTTACCGCGAGCTGAACTTTAACAAGCTCGCTTTGTTGTTCCACTCCAACTTGGTGTTTCATAGCCACAATGAGGTTCAGTTCTGACACCACACTGTCGGGTATGTTGGTTAGAACCTCTGCCACTGTGCCCCATTGCCTTGAGCCACGCATGTGAACCAAAACCACCCTCAAGTTTCTCTTACTGTCATCCGTGGCTAATGGCACAACTCGGTTTCCCAGGGTTCGAATCCCGCATGCCAGTCCTTGCAGGGCCAATACATAGGAGAACCCTCCAAATCCTTGCCAGTTCCATACACGGGGAGTTTACCCCTCCTGTCAGTCATGCTAACGGTTACCCCTGTCTGTATTGGTGCATGCTCCACGTTTTCCTGCTTTGCTCACCCATTCAGGAGCACTCATTTTCTGTACGCACTCCATCACAATCACTTTTTGCACACTTGGCACACACTTCATGCCTCATCACATCCCACGCCCACTTGAACTTTTTATTTATTTTTGGTTCGCGGGCGCCAACAGTGACCACTATTTTCGTTGGGTCTGTCTGTCTGTCTGTTTGTGACTCTCTCCAGAGCATAGCTCCGTGACGTTTGATGCGGTCTTGATGAAACTTGCACACAAGCTAGATATTATAGTCTAGTTGTGTCTTTTTGTATGAGGGGCATCCCATGCCCCTTGTGGGCGGAGCCACGCCCACTTGAACTTTTTGTTTATTTTTATTTTTATTTTTTTCTCGATTTTTTTTTCTCGAAATTTCATTTCCTAGATGCTGTGCGTAATGTCCATAAGTACAACATATAAAAAATCCAATTTGATTTGGTCAATTTTAACGGAAGAGATAGGTTTTACGGGAGGGCTTCCTCAAAAGCTTCCACTGACTCAATTGTACCTATCGTGGCATTGTTCAATAATACCCGCGAACCATCGTCGCCTCCCGGCTTGTATTTATTTATTTCTGTCATTGTGATTTGACCCACCTTCACCTCTTCCTGTACACCGTCCACACACCTCGTCCCGCACAGCTTGGAATTTCAATGCCACATCATTGCCCATTGTCTTCATGTCTGCCTTCAACTCTGCCAATCCCTCACACGCGTCATGTCTTAAGCCATCGCCCATCCTTTTTGATTTCGCTGTCCCTCGTTCATTTTTTTTACACATCGCTTCCGACCAGAACTCCATCTTTGCCTCATCAATCTCATCTGCAAGATCCCACTGTGTTCTTCACAAAGAGTCGGCGAGCTGTCACCAGGACCGTGAATAAATTCGAAATTCCTGCTCCAACCTACAGGGGGAACTGAATCAATGGCACAGACATGCCCCCCCTAACCCTAACCCAGCAACCTTGTGCTGTATATGAAAATAGAAGTATACGTAGTACACTTCATTTATTATCCTGTGATTCATCACGACGGGATTTTGAAATGTCGTTTAAAAAAATTAATAAACTCCTCCAGTCAGCGGATGTATGAGACGGTTCAGTAATTGGGTTTGGTTTTATAGGTATGACTGAATACAAAACAGGTGTTTACATGGGGAAGTCTGTCAGTAATGTCATGGTTTCATGAGTGAGTCCATACGTGAGCTTTCACGAGGAAATCGGAACGTGAAAAGATGCTGAGAGTGCATTGAGGTAGAACTGTCCATCGTGATGTGTGAGGATTGCTGAGGACGCTAATCTCCGCTCTTTGTCCATCCTCCGTGGATGCTCGCAGGCTTGTTTTGTCATCTTCATCCTATGTCTCCTTCCTTTCCCTCAACCCCATTTATTCTGCGCATGTTCGCCATGACGGTGTTATGTACTGCTGCTAAGGACGGAGACAAAGTCCGTTCACTTTTTTTATTTTTTTTATTTTAATGTCCAGTCCAGCGGAAATCTCCGGCCTTTCGAGGATCGTGAAGTTTGTGTGAAGGTGGTGGTTCGTAACACTCTGTGAACGAACCAGTTCTTCCTCATCCCTTGTTCGGTAAACCTGAACTCATCAACAATAACGACAACAAACCGCTATCGATACACATGAAGAAGAAGAAGAATCTTTTTACCCAACCGACCCCGCGCGTCTTGATTTTTCCTTTTTTCTCCCTTCGGCGTTTGGTTCGTTTGACTCTTTTTTCACTGTAACCGTCCAGACTCGTGGTTTTATTACTTTACACTTCATTCGTTCGTGCAGTAGTCATGCGATATATTATTTATCATTACGAACGTATTGGATGTGCTTTTCTGTTCGCCAAAGGTTGTGGAATGTGTAAAGTTCGAGTTGTATGCAGCCCTAGGCCTTGTCGGCCTGGTCTCCACATGCTGTGCCGGAGTGTAGTTCTCTTCTTCTTTTGCATTCCATGTTTTACATGATGTTCTACCTCCTGTAAATATACATTCCGATTGTCGGGGAAACTACTTGGGTGATTGTGGTTGTCTAATGATGCCGATCTCTCGTTTAACAGGTGACGACCATCTCATTCCAACATGCAGAACGACGTGGGTGATTTCGTGGACCTCTACGTACCTCGAAAATGGTGTGTGGTGTGTGGTGTGTGTGTGTCAGATCTGTCTTTATTTTATTTTCGGAAATTTCAAGGGGCCAACCCGAATTTAGGTTGATATTTATGAGAAAAAAAAAATGAAAAAAAAATTGTAGAAAATGTGAATTTGTTTTTTTTTTTGTATTTTCATGTCAGAGATATTTTTCATGAAAAATTTTCTGTGCTTACTGGTTGGTTCGAACGTGAATAACACGAAAAAAATGTTTTTTGATCCCCCAAAAGTGTTACATATGTCCCGAAACGTGGCTCAAAAATGGGGAAATTTTCCATTTTTAACATGAAATTATGTCTTGTTCTTGTACTGTCACAGCTTGTTGTACGTATGAGATATTTATTGTTTAGATCTGTTGTATTGTCTGCTCATTACTCCATTGAATCACTGAGTCCGTCAGTCAGTGACTGACTGACTGCCGTCAATTTCAGGTCTGGTATCCGGTCATTCAGGCATTTCGCAAAATTGCCTTTCGTGAACTAATGATAACTATTCTCTCGTTTCAGAATATATACTGAATTCAGACCTGACATTGTTAAAGCGAATGGTTAAACATTCCGAAATGAACGTTGATATATTGTTGCGAATCTGGAAGCCTTGAGCACTCAACATTCAGGTCCTAAAGCTCAGTTATTTTGATAAGTGAATGTGGATAGATAGCTCCCTTTCCCTAGTCTAATGGGTGAATAAATGTAAATGCGCTGTGAGTTACTTTGATAGTCAGGGTGTTCTTTCGTTTTTACACCCCTCATAACTACGACAATGCCAGCATCACCTTCACCTCGCTTTGGCCGACGCCATAGCCTACGTGCATGCCAGCACGTACGTGGGTGGAGCCCACGCAGAATAATATTCCTCTGCTGCCTGTTTGGTGGGCAGAGCCCACACAGAATAATATTCCTCTGCCTGTTTGGTGGGCGGAGTTCAAGGATTGGCCTCGTGGCGGCCCCCGACCAATCAGCATGCTACAGGTGGGGTGACCGCTGCTCGGCCAATCAGATCCCGCAACAGGGAGAAAGGGGTCCGCGTGACGTCACCACGTCCCCGGGCCAATCGACGAACTTGCTGTGCGTTTTGGCCAATGACAGGGCGACGAGCAATTCTGCGTGCCAAAACCGTCCAGTAAGGGAGAGCGGGCAGGGCAGGGTGCGGCGCATTCGGACCAAGTTCCTCTTCCTCCTCCTCATGATCAAGAGCTTGAGAGACACCATCCCCCACGAGAGCCGAGGGGGTTGCGCGCCATCCCTGCCGACAACACTAAGGGAGAGATTAGGAGATCCTGCCACCGACAAGAACGGGAAGGGGTGCGTGCCGTCTCTCTGCTGATACCGAGGAGAGGTTTTTGTTGGCGGCACGGGCGCTGAGCGGAGCTCGGGAGGCCGCTTGTGGCTCGCTCGTGACTGGATTCGAATCAGCTCTAAGACCACACGAGGTGGACAGATCCGAGACAGGTTCTGGCCTTCAGCTCGCCTTTCCATCCGAGCTGGAGGCCTCAATGGAGGCTGTGGGCACCGTTTCTTTTGGGTGTGTGTGCGTGTGTGTGTGTTTGTGCCTCCAGTGCAGTAAGTAGTCATTGTATAAGTGCTCTTGGCTGTACATATGTGCTTCGCTATATTGGGATAACTCTGCTTCTTGCGTGCCCCCCTGCCCCATTATAAACTAGAGGGGGAGCACTCGGTAGTGTGCAAAACGTCCGCCGCCAATACTGTTGGGTCACTTAAGTGAACCTGATATCCTATTCATTGTAGGTCAAAACGGATCAGTCTCTACTGAACCACGATTGAATAAACTAAACTAGATTGACACACACGTAGAAATGCCAAAAAAAAAAATCGAAATTTTTTTGAAAAAAAAATGTTGCAAAATGTTTTTTTTTTTTCTCTAACAATTTTTTTGGGGGGGGGGTTGGAAATCACTTAAAAGATGTAGACACGCAAAAAAAAAATTCAAATATTTTTCAAATAAAATCGAAATTTTTTTGAAAAAAAGCTGAAAAATTTTGTTTTTATTTTTTATTATTTTTTTTATTTTTTATTTTTGGACCAAGTCCAAAATCGAATGGCATACCTAATCCCCCCACCAAGTTTCGTCGAAATACGTCCAGGAATTTTTTCCGTAATACTGTTCACAAACAAACAGACGGGTGAAAACAGTAACCTCCATCCATCTTCGATGGCGGAGGTTAATAAACCAATTTGTTGAATGTATCTGTTCGTTTTTGTATTTCTTTTATTGGTTTAATACTGTATATGTTGGAGATTTAGCCAGGTTGTTGTCGCTGTAAAGTGACATTTGGACCGAAGGAAGCTCGGTGACCGTCCGCTCGGGTCGCACACGGTTCGAGCACGCTAGTGGCTCGTTCTGTACGGGCGCCGTCGAGGGTGAATTTCCCCGGTAGTTTGGACGACGTGGGTATTTAGGTAAATTGAAATTGGCAATTGACCCTACCCCACGTGGTCGACCTATTGGCGAACTTCGGTCCGATAAGGGACCCGTCGGCTCTGGAGTTATCCGGGGTGATGACCTATAAATTCCGGGTGATCGGTGGAGCCGACTCTACTGCTCCATCAAGCAGTCATGCTCGCAGCCGATACCCGGCCCCTCAACAATATCTAAGGCAACGGTGAAAAGTTGCTGGGACAGCTGTGGTATTTATCGGTAGAACTGATACCATTATGTCTATTTGACTGAAACGTGTCAATTAAGACAAAATAAAAATATCTCAAACTCTAAAAGAACTAGAGGGGGAGCACTCGGGAGAGAGCAAAACCTCCGCCGCCAGTACTGCTGGGTCACTCAAGTGAACCTTATATCTTATTCATTAAATATGACGTCAACAGTGCTCACAGTTATAGTTCTTTTCTCCGACATTTTTTTTGGGGGGGGAGGGGGTTGGAAATCACTGAAAACATGCAGAAGTGCAAAAAAAAAAGAAATCGAAATTTTGTTGAAAAAAAAGTTGCAAAATATTTTTTTTTTCTCTAACAATTTTTTTTTGGGAGGGGGGGTTGGAAATCGCTTAAAACATGTAGAAATGCAAAAAAAAAACAAAAAAATTCATATATTTTTTCAAAATGGCGGCCCATTGCATTTTGGACCAGGTCCAAAATTTAATGGCATGATCCTTGGACCATACCTAACTTGGTGGGGGGACCATACCCCCCACCAAGTTTCGTCGAAATCCGTCAAGGAGTTTTTCCGTAATACTGTTCACAAACAAACAAACAAACAAACAGAAAGGGGTGAAAACAGTAACCTCCATCCATCTTCGATGATGGCGGAGGTTAACAAGACTATGACGATGATGAAGCACCGAAAGAGCTGTTGTTCACCAGAAAGATATCATGCGCCGAAAACTGGAAGATTTCGCATCTCCGAGAAGCAGAAGTTTTTTTTTGATGTACTGCATTTGAACTCTGACTTTCTGCTCAAAGACCCGGATCAATGGGAAACTGAAGATAGTTTCTTACAGAGCCGTACTATCGTCAGCAAACTGAAAGTTGTGAATGACTGTGCAGAGCGTGGTGTAGCCCTGGCGACTGAGTACCACAGTCTTAATACGTACGATGAGGAGCAAAAGCAGTACCTATTACAAGCGGTAACTGATCACCGAAAACGATTCCTGGACTGTAAGAAATCAACTTTGAACAAGTGAACTATAGCTCTTGTCCCTTCTGTTCAGTCTCTGTCTGCAAACTGCGGAGTTTGAAAAACGCAAAAAATACATAAAATCTTGATTTTTTTTTTCTTTTTTTTTTTTTTAAGACGTTTCAAGTTTCACTGAGATGGACTGGAAAAATCTTACCCACTTCAACAATATTCTTCTGCAGTATTTCAGATTTTAATGCACCAGAAAACATCATACATTACATGTTCATGTCATTTTGGCATAAGATTAAAAAAAAGAAAAATATAAAATGAATTTCTTTTTTTTTCAAATTTCGATAGATGGCAGCAACCCCTAAAATATTTTTTTTCGGGTTCCGATTTTTTTCTCTTAAATATCAACCTAAATTCGGGTTAGCCCCTTGAAATTTCCAATAAAAAAATAAACCAATGTCACCTGCAGGGTGACCCGTATCTTGCCAAAAGGTGACCACGTGTGACTTCTTTAAGGTCACACTGAGGTGAACAGAGCTGCTATCCACCAGGAGTGACTCCTTGAGGAATATCTGCCTACGAGAGATTCCGATGAGAATCGTTCTCCAGAGTAACCATGAAAAATATGCTTTTGCCTCATAACGTCACCAAATGATGTCATAATGTCTCAAGCTTGACATATCTAGAAAGCACTCATCGAGGTGTTCAATTTGAGGTACTACACGATATGGTTCCTAAAAGTTGAAAATTTGACCTTGGGGTCAAATATGTTTGACCTTAGGAGTTAACCATGAAGGTCAAGGCCAATCGCCACCAAAAATTAATCAGCTGAGCGCCAGACCATGAACTATATTCCCATGAAGTTTGAAGACGATCCGATCAAAATTACTCAAAAAATAAGGGTTTCATCGACTCCCCTGATTTGCGACAAAGTGACCTTGACCTTCAAAATTTTATGCGCTGAAAGGGACCTCGACAGGCCTCTGATATGCGAAGTTACAAAAATTTCCAATGATAACTGTGCTCTGCAGAGCGATTTATACGTGATTACAGACAAACAAACAAAAAAAACATATGAAGGTCAAGGCCAATCGCCACCAAAAATTAATCAGCTGAGCGCCAGACCATGAACTATATTCCCATGAAGTTTGAAGACGATCCGATCAAAATTACTCAAAAAATAAGGGTTTCGTCAACTCCCCTGATTTGCAACAAAGTGACCTTGACCTTTGACCTTTACCTTCAAAATTTTATGTGCTGAAAGGGACCTCTATAGGCCTCTGATATGCAAAGTTACAAAAATTTCCAATGATAACTGTGCTCTGCAGAATTTTTTTATACGTGATTACAGACAAACAAACAAAAAAAAACGTACAAGCTTACTAGCATATCTTGCAAAAACTTTGTTTTGGCAAGATAATAAGGACAGGTGTGTGTGTGTGTATACACATGCTTGGGTTCTTGCATTAGGAATTATGTGGATTAGTAGTGAGGTGGGGGGGGGGGGACATTGAAGAGATGAAGTTTGAATGTGCCAGACTGCTGTTTTGTTTTGTCAGACATTCTTCATTGTTGATATGAATGAATAAGAGGGTTGGTGGGGTCAGTGCTGACTGTCATGATGTGCTTGCTCCTATGATGAGTATCATATACCATGATAGGTTTACATTTGTAAAGAATATGATTTTTGTTTTGGCCTCTGTCTCCATAAAAAGGAACCGACAGCGGTCCATGGCTTGCCATCGCAAAGCAAAGTTCAAATGCTGCAAAAAGTTCCACCAGGAATGACCCAATATCAAATTGTAGTTTTTTTTTTTTTAACCTCCACCACCCAAGGTGTGAAGGAGGTTGTGTTTTCACCCCTATCTGCCTTCTGAATATATTTCATACTTGTGGGCAAAATTGAAGATTTTTTTTTTTTTCAAGTATATTGGTCAGTCGATTTTGTTATTCTCTCTGTCTGTTTGTCTGTCAATCACCCACAGGTCACTATTCTAAACCGATTGTCATGAAACTTTACCAAGTCGTGGAGAGGTTGTCTCAACTGAGAAGCCTGTTTATTTTGAGGTCGAATTTCTAAAATCGTCAATTTTCATCCGATTGACGACATTTGAACAGAATTTGCATATTGGGTCACTGAGTTTGCAAACAACTCTTTTTGAGGTCAAAAGATGAAAGGTCAACTTGAGGTCAAACTTCTAAAGCCATCAATTTCAATCTGAAAAATAATTTTCATCCGATTGACACGAGCTTTGATTACGATTGTCAATTTTAATTTTATGCCTGGTGTTGGCTTAATGGTTAGGGTGGTGGGCTTAGGATCCGAGGATCCTGAGTTCAAAATCCCACTCGGCTGTTGAATTAATACCAGGTGGGGTTGACTCTGCCTGTCATCCTTCCGAGGTCGGCAAAATGATTGCCAGCATGCTGGTATCCTGTGTCGGAGTGGCGACCCGTCCAGAATTGTACCCAATAGCCAAGGAGACTGCTTAGGCAGCACCAACGCTCTGCACAGAGTATGGTCCCAGTGGATGGATGGATTTTAATTTTGATGTATCCATAGCAACCTTTGGAAAGGCGGTGAATTTTGTAAGTATCGTGCTCCGCACGTCTTTTTCTCGTTTGTCTGTCTGTCTGTGTGCAGGATATCTCAAAAAGTTGTGGACCGACCCGGATGAAATTTTGTGGGCAGGTTGGGTGTGTGATAAGGACGAACTGATTAGATTTTGGTGAAGATACGGATCCGGCTACGAGAGATTTTTTTTAAGTGAATCTTCATCATTGAGAGATGGGGCTAAACTGATTATATAGCACGATATCTAATAACGTTGTGGATGGATTTGGATGAAACTTGGTGGACAGGTTGGGGGTGTGACCCCGACTAATTGATTCGATTTTGGTGAAGATCCGAATCCGAATCTGGATACGATAATTATTTAATTTTAAAAGTAATTCTTTACCATTGAGAGGAGGAGATATAGCACGATATATCTCAAAGTTGTGGACAGATTCGGACGAAACTTGGTGGATGAATTGGTTACGTGACGAGCACGAGCCATGATTTGATTTTTGTTCATGTCTGGATCCAGATCCGACCTATCGGTGGGATACAAAACGTAAACTGTTCAGCGTGGCGGAGGTATGCTCTCCACCGAGCACCGTTCTAGTTGGTAATGTGACTGTGTAGTGCATGTTCTGCGTTCTACATTTTGAAATGTGAGGAATGGATATTATCCTTGAGTTTTAACTGAGTATCACATTTTTATTTTCAATGCACGTTCTTCACTGTTCTGTTAGTTTATTTTAGTGGACAAGTCATCCATCAAAAGTGTTTTTGGCAAAGTGTGTATGGTTGTTTATTGTGGCTTGTGTAAAAATAAAAAATATAATAAAGATGGTACGAACATATTGAGAAAGAAAGCTTCGTCATTGTTAACATTTTTATTTATTGATTTTTTTTTTTTTTTTAATGCACATTAATGTTTCTTCCTTTAGCTCGGCGAGCAACCGTATTATCTCTGCGAAGGATCACGCATCCATCCAGATCAACATTGCTGAGGTACTTTGTTTTGATGTGTGTTATGTTGTAGTAATAACAACTTTTCACTCACTGGGGTAGTTTTCTTGGATTTTCCACTTTCATTTGTACTTTTGACCCAGAGGAAGTTTTGTTGCTTATGATGTTGCTTTTTTTTTCAACCCTGTGAGTAAAGGTTGTATCTGCATACATAAAATGGACCATTGATTTTTGACATCTGGTCGTCTTCTTTCATAGACAGCATATGGCTGTGGGTATAGCTTAATTTGCTGGGCCATGGCTGTGTCGCTGATGCAGTGCTTCTTGTAGGTTAGAGTAGGAATGTGGAATTTGGCCATGTTGCCGGCGATAGCTCGCCTACTCTCTACGAAGGACACTGTGGGTTTCTTTAACGTCCACCAACTGATGCCGGTTTAATGTCTATCCAAGGGACGGTGCTCACATTGATGAATCGCCCTGCCTATGAAACACAGCGATGACAGTTTCTCGCTGGGTCGGGATTCGAACCCAGGCAAGACAGTTTAGAGGCGTGTGTGTGTACCTCTAGGCTATCCTTGCAGCTCATTGACATCTCGTGATGGTAGAAGGCCATCAACTGTTTGTTTTGATGTATTTTGTTTCAGGAAGGCATCTTTCTTTTACATGTGTTTTGTCTGCAGCTTGATCCCATCACTGGCCGTTTTGGTGGTCAGTTCAAGACCTACGCCATCTGTGGTGCATTTCGGAAGATGGTGGGTAGATGATTGGCATGATTCTTTGTTTTTATGCAGTTGTTACCTTGCCAAAACGAAGTTATTGCAAGATATGTTAGTCAGCTTGTATGTTTTTTTTAATTTTTTTTTTTTTTTTTTTTGTCGTTCATCACGTATCGATCACTCTGCAGAGCACAGTTATCATTGGAAATTTTTGTAACTTCGCATATCAGAGTCCTATAGAGGTCCCTTTCAGCGCATAAAATTTTCAAGGTCAAAGGTCAAGGTCACTGTCGCAAATCAGGGGAGTCGACGAAACCCTTATTTTTTGAGTAATTTTGATCGGATAGTCTTCAAACTTCATGGGAATATAGTTCATGGTCTGGCGCTCAGCTGATTAATTTTTGGTGGCGATCGGCCTTGACCTTCATGGTTAGCGCTGGAGGTTGAAAGTTTTTGACCCCAAGGTCAAATTTTGAAATCTTAGATACCATATCGAGTAATACCTCATATGAAAGCGCTTGATAAGTGCTTTCCAGATCTGTGAAAAGTTTGACGCTATGACGTCATTTGATGACTTCATGATGAAAAAACGGATTTTTCATGAAAATTTTATTTCCTCAGTTCTCATCAAAATCTCTTTATTTCATGTACAACGGTCCTGGAGAGATACCATTAACCGTACGAAAATATAAAGGTCAAGGTCACAAAAAGGTTAAGCATCAAGGTCGACGAAACCCTTATTTTTTGAGTAACTTTTTAATCGAATAAATAAGTCATGTTCACATTTTGGCAAGATACTGGTCACCCTGGGGGTGACATTGGTTTATTTTCCTGTTGATGGAAATTGCTCAGTATGTCATGATGGAACTTCATGTTTCTCACTTGTCCAGTGTTTTCTGGCTAAGTGCCATGTTCACCTCTGCCTGCAGAGTGGTGTGAGTAAGTCACTGCAGTGGCAAGTGCAATAATTTTGTTTTGTCTGCTTATATTTGGGACGATATAATTGATGTGTTGCAATGTTGATGAACTCGGAAATCAGAAAGAGGACGAAGCCACTAGGCCAATCAAGCCATGTCATTTCCATGTTCTTGACAATACTGAGATCACACTGCCATTGCTGTAGGCCATTCCATCCATCCCATACATTGGGACCATACTCTGTACAGAGCATCGGTGATGCCAAAGCAGTCTCCTTGGCTATTGGGCCAATCCTGGACAGGTTGCCACTCCAACATGGGATACTCAAATGGCTTGATCATCCCAGCAAGCTGGTACTCATTTTGCCGACCTCGGAAGAATGACAGGCTGAACCAACCCCACCTGGTATCAATTCAATGGCCAAGTGGGATATGAACTCTGGACTCTAAGATCCCAAGCCCACTATCCTAGCCATTAAGCCAACACCAGGCATTGTCAGCCATTCTTTCCCCATAACTATAAAACAGTTATTAACAGAGTGCTCCCTTCCACTCATTTGTTTCCTCCCCCCTCCTTGTGGAACCAACTTCCACATCCTCTGAAATCTCATTCTTCCCTCCAGGTCTTCCAGGCAGCTGTTCACTACCATCTCAGATTGTCCCCAATCCAAAGCTATGATGTTGTTTTGAATTTTTGAAAACTTTTATTTATTTTTTACCCTTGTTCACCCCAACCCAATCCCTCCTCATTTCAAATTTGCAGTTTTCTCTTTTGGAAGCTTCCTTCTGTATCCATCTTGTCCATCTCGTGCATCCTCTCCTGTCCCCATTCCTCCCTACACCCATTGCTTGTCTGCCTTCTGTTTTGGCCTTTGGCTCTGCTGTTGGTGTTCCCCCCTCTCTGCTATTCCTTTTGTCCTGTTGCATCCTGATCCGTTCATTGTACTTGTACTCGCTCTTTTACGAGCCTTGACTGTATCCAAAAAATAAAAAAAATTCCTAGTTGAGACAATAATCAAAATAAAGACCAATTACTGCACCGTAGTCCAAAGAAGGAAGACACACGCACACGCACACGCACACGCACACATACACATACACATACACATACACATACACACACACACACACACACACACACACACACACATACACACACACACACACACACACACACACACACACACACACACACACACACACACACACACTGGTAGGTACTTAAAAAAAGCTATTTTATTTGAAGATATAACCTTAACTTATAAGCAATTTACTGATTTCCCAACTGCCCGGATCATCAGCTGGGCACCGTTTTTCATCGAGGTTTTGATCCTTTCAACCCAGAACCTCTCCAAACGACGGATCCACAACCCTGATCGCCGGTCCACATCAGTAGATTATTCAACATCAATGGACCCACAACTTCAAAGTTGTGTCCAGACAGTTAAGTCAACACAGCAACGCAATATCATTTTTCAAACTTATTTAATTATTAGTTTTATTTAAAGTACTAGTACGTGCCCGCACATGCGTGCCGTACGTGCCCGTACGTGCAAAAAAAAAAAAGTTTAAAACTGCGTGCCAGAAACAACTACACAGGCCGTTCCTTCGCTCTCGCGTGCCCGTACGTGCAAACCAAAAAAAAACCAAAAATCTTTCAAGCAACCACACAGGACGTTCCTTCGCTCTCGTAAACGACGACTGGATTGGGGCATTGTGTTTATCTATAAATGCGCATAAGGGACATTTTCACAAAAGCGGGTCAGGTAACGTAAAGAACAAACTCAAAAATCAACTTTCTTTGATATTCTCGAAATAGTGCTTGAACCCCTTATAAGGCCTAGAAAAATGTTCAAATGATGTCAGCAACGCAGGATCACCATAAGGCCTAGAAAAATGTTCAAATGATGTCAGCATCGATTACTACATACGAATAACTTTAATCATACATCACTTTATATGATAATATATTAAGCAATAAACACATTACCTTGTAAGCATGTCCATTACACAGCACCTCCTTCTAACCATAGACTCAAACTATCATGAACAACAAATTATTAGCATTGACCTCATAACCTTATCCATCAATCCATTGGGACCATACTCTGTGCAGAGCGTTGGTGCTGCCTAAGCAGTCTCCTTGGCTATTGAACACAATCCTGGATGGGTCGCCACTCCAACACAGGATACCAACAAGCTGGCACTCATTTTGCCAACCTCAGAAGGATGACAGGCTGTCAACCCCACCTGGTATTGATTCAACAGCTAAGCAGGATTTGAACTCTGGATCCTGGAATCCCAAGCCCACCACCCTAACCATTAAGCCAACACCAGGCTACAACCTTATCATACCAATATTAAGCTCCCTCCCACTTCTGCCGATATCCCTGAACCCCTCCATTTCAATTGCTTCAAAGTACTGTCAGACCCCGCTATTTGCGGGGGATATGTTCCTTGAAAATTATGCGAATGGTGAACACGTGAATAGCAGAGCATTGTTTCAATGTAAAAAGGGGGGATAAATACCCGGCGGTTCGTGACCCATGAAAAATACCACGAATGTTGACACTGCGAATTTCGCGCATTGTGTTTCAATGGGAAAAAGGTGGATAGGTTCCTGGCAGATCCTGGTTTGTCGGGAAGCTTAAATATTTAAAAAATCTGTTTTGGCTGCGAATGAGCATGATTACAGTTTCATAAAAAATTCTTATAAATTATAATAAAAAAAAGACAACACCAAGTATCGTTTCCAATGTTAATTGAAGGAATGCAATTTAATAGTTTATTCAAGGTGATTAACCAACCGTACTGTAAAACAACAGCAGGTAGCGTTCTTTGTTCCCAGCTCCTTCACAAACATTGACACTGTGTACAAAATAGTCAAACTCTCCACTCCCCTCATTAAATCATGAGTACATATTATAAGCAAAGTTCCCAAGCACAAAACTCTTTTCCTAAATAACTCTGGAGCTGTTTATAACAAGGGGATAACTTCAATAAAATGATGATTTTGAAGATCGTTTAAAATACAATCCAGATGTTTAGTGCTATTGAAGCAGTTTTATACACCACCCTATTTAACATGCTCAAGTACAGCACTGCAAAACTGGACGTTCTTGGAAGTATTAAGAAGGCAATTTGTGTTCTACAGTGTTCAATTTAAGTGGAATAAAAATTGTAAAAGTCATAGAATTATATTAATTCTGTGTTTTACCGCTGTTTATGCAGTGTCTTTTACACCACCCTAGCCAACATGTTACATTAGTTCCTCGTGCCTGTTGTTTGTCCTTTATATCATCCTTATAAACAGTAAGCTTCCTGTTTGGAATGATTTGCAATTTTGTTTGACTGCCAGAAAGGCAGATAAAGTATGTATATATATATATATATATATATATATATATATATATATATATATATATATATATATATATATATATATATATATATGTATATATACATATATATATATATATATATATATATATATATATACATATATATATATATATATACATATATACATATATACATATATACATATATACATATATACATATATATATATATATACATATATATACATATATATATATATATATATACATATATATATATACATATATATATATATATATATATATATATATATATATATATATATATATATATATATATATATATATATATATATATATATATATATATATATATATATATATATATATATATATATAATCACTCCTCTGAGTATATGCGATTGGGACAAATTCAGACAAAGTACTGTTAAATGGCAGGTTTGTTTTCCAATTCATGTTCAAAATATAACATTCAATTTAAATGAAATTGTTCCACAATCATAAAATTATGTTTGCGGACAAACAAACAAACAAACAGATCGACGGATGGACTGTCGGACATGAACCAGTTGTTTCACCCTGCTTTTCTCTTTGCGTGCACATAGTAGATATATTCCATGAAATTTTAATCTTCACTCATTAAAGTTATTAATTTTCTCCAAAAAGGTGCAGAAAGCCCTGTGAACTGTTAAAGGGTAGATTAAACTGTATGAGCAAACATCAGAATATTTGAACAATTATATTAAACAAGTGAAGAAACCTGTACATGTTGACTCATTAGAATTACAGACGCATACATTCCCTTTTAATTACGGCTGCACTAATTCTCCCAGCCTGACCTCCCCGGGCAATGAATTGTTATTATTATTTTTTGCTTTCTAAAACCTTCCCGTGCACAGTCTGTGTACAACCACCATCCAGGGAATCCTTAACTTAGGTAAGTGTTCCATTCCCGGGACCTTTACATCAGTTGAATTTCATAGAGTTAAATCTGAAAAAAGATTATATAATTAATTGAACACTTACATGTACAGTACCAACATAGGAGCGGAAAACGGAATGCCAAAAGACAGAGGAGGGAGACTGAAGGATGGACCTACTCTAAGGAAATTGATCCGTATAGAACCTGAGAAGAAGAAGGGCGTAGCAACTCGGAGATTCAAAGCTTTGCAGCTTGAGAGGGTAACGTACTCTGTTCGGTGCTCGATCAATTATTATTCACATGAACACGAGTCTCATCTCGTCCTCTGCTCTCGTCCGTCCCTTTTGAGTCCTTCCCTCTGTCATTCCTTATGCTTTCCCTTTGCTCGCTCATGTTCCTTCTTTCACTCCTTCACGCTTTGCCAATTAATTTATTGTCACACCTTTCAACTTCGTCATTCATTCTTTCCTGCAACATCCGTCTCCATCCTTTTGTTTTCTTCCTCATTTATTTGCCTTCTGCCCTTGCACGCCTTCAATTTCACGTTCCCACGTCCAACAGCTCCGTCGCTGGAGACGCAATAAATACACGCCACGAGTGACGGCACAGCTCCATGGGGGAAACACTGGTGCCATGGCTGTTTGAGGTCCACCCTGACCCCCTACACATGTAAATACAAGTAGTGCCAAACTGGGCCGTATGTAAAGCAACGTAAAGATGTAAATAATTGACGCATCTCAAATTATATATTTTAATTGGCGCTTACCCCAAAGTTGAGTTTACGCAAGTCGACCTTACGTAACCCGAGGACTGCCTGTTTTCTCAACTGATTCCATCCAGCGGTTGAGGAGTGCATGGAAGTCAAACAAACACCATTTTGAGTTGTAGTGTGATAACAGTGTATTACTTCAAGCAGATTTTTATTTTGTTAATTTTGTTTCTGGGCAGTTCCATAATTTCGGACATACATTTTGGACACATTATTAAGATACCACAGACACAAAGATTGAGAATATGAAACTTTTATTTGGCCATGATATGACAAGTGTTTAGTCGAAAACAAGTAACAATGAAAAAATAGTGTCAACACCTTAATGACCTTGGACTAATTAAAAAAAAAATACCATGTGTTTGGACGTACACAGAAAAAATGCATTTTCTGACTTCATAAGTTCAATTAAAAATTTCTGTGAAGTGTGCAGATTTTTTTCAAAAAAAGTGCATTTATAATTTACAATTTTTGAACAGCTTGTACAATTCGCTTCAAAATGATATATAATTTGTGCTGATAATTTCATTTTGAAATATTGACTTCCTGGTTGACAAATTTATGGAACTGCCCTTCTGCTTATCCTGCTAGGGTGAATCTGATGATTGCATCTTGAGGTTGGCTAAGGACGATGGCATCATCCCAAAGTAAGCAATATTTTGGAGCTCTTATTTACTTTAATATCTTGCATTGCCTTTTTTTTCCCCCCACTGTTTTCAATTAATCCTCCCTCCCCCTCCTCCCCCCCTCCACTTCATATCCTCCCCTTCCAGGAACATCTGAAGAATTTGTGATCATCAGAAGAAATGGAATAAATTTCAAACATTGCATCTTGTGTGAAGTGTTTCTGTTTTGCATTTTATTTTATTACCTCCACCACCGAAGGTGAAGGATGTTACGTTTTCACCCCTTTCTGTCTGTTTGTTACTTGCAAAATCGAAGCTTTTTCAAGTATATTGGTGAGTCGATTTTGTTATCCTGTCTGTCTGTCTGTCAAAAGGTCAACATCGGCCAAAGGTCAACAACTACTGTGGTTTTTCTAAAAGCCTCAATTTTCATCCGATTCACTTGAAATTTGAAGATGATTTATATTTCAAGTCACTGAATTCAACCACTAATTATGTTTGGGGTCAACTTGGACCAAAAGGTCAGCATAGACCCAAGGTCAACAACTAAGGCCCAAGGTCAACACCATATCCCAATATGGTGGAGGAGGTGGAGGTTGGGGAGCATTTATGAGCAAGTGACCATAATATTGTGTGTGCAAAGATTCTGTTGAGAGTTCAGGATAGTAGGGTAAGGCTGTTAGATTTCAGGAAGGCAAACTTTGAGGGTGAGGAGAGAATTTGGTGATGTAGATTGGGAGAGGCTAACAACAGGACAATCGACATCAGAAAAATGGGAAACCTTCAAGGACCAAATGTGCAGAGTGCAGAGTAAGTACATTCCAATAAGTTGTAAAACTAGAAACAGAAAGAGACCAGGGTGGTTGAGCAGTGAGATAAGGAACGCTATTAAGGAGAAGCAGAAGGCATTTATTAGTCTTAAAATAACAGGACTGGAGTTACATTTATATCACTATCAAAGTAAACAGAGGCAAGTATGAGTATCACTATCAAAGTAAACAGAGGCAGAGGCCAAAAGAGAGTATGAGAAGGACATGACTAAGAATATTAAACATAATTGCAAGGCTTTCTTTAAGTATATCGGGGGGAAAAAGAACAGGTTAGGACAGGTGTGGGCCCATTGAGGAATAGCACCGGGAGAGTGGTTCGTGATGAAAGTGAGATGGCAGGCTTATTAAACAGGTATTTTTCTTCAACTTTTATACAAGAACAGTCAGAAGAATTGCCAATAGCTGAGAGTATCTATTGAAGAGGTGAGGAAGGGCTTTTACAGAAGATCCAGGTTGGAGTGGAGGAAGTAAAGGAACAGCTAGGGAATCTAAGAGTAGATAAGGCTCAGGGTCCCGATAATATGCAACAGAGAGTATTGAGAGAGGTAGCTGAGCAGCTAAGTAAGATGTTCACAGATATTTTCAAAAGCTCACTGGAGTCAGGATAGGTACTGGAGGATTGGGGAGTAGCAAATGTAACACCACTAACAAAGGATCCAGAGAAGAATTGGGAAATTATAGACCTGTTAGTTTGACTGCAGTTGTGGGAAAGGTGTTGGAGAAATTAATTAAGGACCGGATGAGGAACCATTTAATCCAATACAAAGTAATTAAAGGTAGTCAACATGGGTTTACCAAAGGTGGTTCCTGTTTAACAAATATTTTAGAGTTCTTTGAAGCAGTGTCTTATTGGGTGGATGAGGGAAAGGCAGTGGACGTAGTGTATCTAGACTTTAAGAAGGCATTTGATGAGGTACCACATCGGAGGTTGTTGGCCAAAGTGAGGGCTTGTGGAGTGGCTGGTCAGGGAGCTAATTGGATTGCAAACTGGCTTCGTGATAGGAAGCAAAGAGTGGCTGTGAGTGGGAGGATGTAAGTGGCGGGGTACCTCAGGGATCAGTACTTGGACCATTACTATTCATGATTTACATCAACGATTTGGATAGTGGGGTAGAGTAGGCTTTCCAAATTTGCAGATGACACAAAGCTTGGAGGTAAGGTGGATGGCAGAGGAGGTGGTGATCAGATTCAGGAAAGTATTGATACTTGAAAAGATTGGGTAAATGATTGGCAGATGGAATTTAACCTGAGCAAGTGTAAGGTGTTCGGGATGGGAAAGAACAATGAAAATAGAGATTACAGGATGTAAGGGGTAATTTTGGAGCGTGTCACACAGGCGAAGGATGTGGGGGTGGTAATAGATACGGGAGGTAAGGAGGCAGCCCGATGCCAGGCAGATTTGAGTAGAGCAAATAGGGTTTTCGGTTGTATTCGGAGGGGGGTCATTTATAAATCAAAAAAGGTGGTGTTAACATTGTACAGGAATTTAGTGAGACCACATCTAGAATATTGTGTGCAGTTTTGATCACCACAGTTCCAGAAGGACATAGATTCCATAGACAAGGTTCACCGTAGGGATACTAGATTGATTGCCAGCCTAGCTAGACTCACCTATGAGGAGCGGCTGAAAGAGACGGGGCTTTATTCACTAGAAAGGAGGCGGTTACGAGGAGATATGATGGAGATGTTTAAGATAATAAAAGATGTAGGTAAAATAAGTGCGGATGAATTATTCAACAGAATAGACTATGATCGAACCAGGAGCCATGCCTGAGAGTAAAGAAGAGGAGAGTTAAGACTGTAGTAAGGCAGGGGACTTTTACTCAGAGAGTAGTTAATGCATGGAATGGTCTCCCTGGAAAGGTGGTGGCAGCAGAAACAGGAGATAAGTTTAAATTAGAATTAGATCGGTACCTGGAAGTTATGGAGACAGAGGGGTAACAACATGTTGATAAGACTTTTAGGTAGTTTGAGTGTTGATGGTGATTGTGTATGGAGTGCTGTTGGTGGGGGTCTTGTTAAAGGGGGTTGTGTGGTTGATGTGTGTGTTTTAACCAAGGCCATGTCCCCTCCCCAAGAGGAAGAAAAGGTGGGAAAAAATTACAAGAATTTTTTTTTTTTTAATTCCATTAATTAAAAACTTTTTTTTGCATTTTTTTCCTTTGATCCTGTGTCGATGGTTTGGTGTGGTGTTCGCGCAGGCATGATGGGCTGAATGGCATCCACCTGTGTTGGATTTCCTTGTTCCTATTTCTAAAATCCTCAATTTTCATCCAATTCACATGTGTATGTATATGTATATATGATATATATATATATATATATATATATATATATATATATATATATATATATATATATATACATATATATATATATATATATATATATATATATATATATATACATATATATTGTATACCTTGTCGAGGCTCGTGTGAGAGCAACGCACAGCAAGGGGGCATGAGATAAGAGGGACGGGAGTGGGAGGGACAAAACAGTGGGGAACAGAGACATCAGATCTGTGGAAGGGAGAGGGATGGGGTGGGGAACATGGGGAATACAAGATTGATATTACAGGGACTTTCAGGAAGGAAAGCAGGGAATTTGAAAGAGGTGGAATTGGGTGGATTATCGGGGGTAGAAAAGATCGAGGAATTGGATGGGGGATGATAGGTGGTGGTGAACAGCTGTTTTGAAGGCCTGGAGGGAAGAATGGGATTGAATAGAGTGAGAGAGTTTATTCCAAAGGCAGGGAAAAAGATGAATGAAAGTGATCTACATTTAAATTTTATAACTGCAAAATTGTTTCATCGTTCTTAACCTAGACTTTACTGCCCCCAGCCGTGCGATATCGAAGTATTCGCTTCTTGTTGTTATTATTATTATTTTTTATTATATTATATTTTTTATTATATATAATTTTTTCCCTTTTTTTAATTTTAAGTGAAATTTTTAAAGTGATTCTTCACCATTGAGTGATAGGGCAAAACTAATACAGTCATGCGCCGCATTACGACGTTTCGGCAACGATGGACCGTATATACGACGGTGGTCCCATAAGATTATAATGGAGCTGAAAAATTCCTATCGCCTATTGATGTAGTCGTCGTAGCGCTGCCAGTCATATAAAAGTACAGTATAGCACGTACAATTATGTACAGTACATAATACTTGATAATGATAAACAACTACAGTGTGGACCCCGTTGTAATGCGATCGTTGAGGTCCATAAAATGTCCGTGAAAAAACTGGGGTTTTTTCTGACAACCTGACAGCCCTAAATCAGGATTCAAGAAAATCACTGTTCACACTCACCCAATGTTGACCTAACATCCTAAAACACAGTTATTTTCACCCTATTTGACCCGATTTTTGCACGTTTACCTTCTCGCAAGTAAATTACCTTTGAGGTAAAGAATTCCGCGAATAAATCGTTGTTACAGTCGAAATTAAAACAAAGCACAATCGGTGAAGTCTATATGCCAATTAATCGCATCCTGTTTGTTAATTCCTCAAGACCCTGAAGATTGAAAAGTCACTGAACACCCTTTGGACCCCTTACACCCTTCAGACAGATGAGACAGCTTAGACCGTCGACCACCTCGATCACTTGGGCCTTCTTGTATCACAAATGAAATTTCAAATAAATATAATATTACAATTATATTTTTAGAAAAGAACTGTTTGTATTATGATGGATGTAAATCATGCCAAGACAGCAAATCTGTGATGTCAATCTCTGCACCGTGTGGCAGGGCGAGCGTAGCGAGCCGATACACTCGTTTATATAGATTTTGGGGACTCAAATGGTGAAGAGTGTTTATAAACATGATGCGACAATAGATCTGGCAACGATGTCATGGCCATCATTTTTGCAGGGCTGCAGTATCTCAAAATTTCACCACTGCACGGAGGAAAATGTATTGGGAGTTGACAGGAACATCAAACTGAGAAATCGAGCATTGATGAAACGGTTTCAGGATGCTCACCTTTGCACTGAGCATCGACATAATACACTTGTTCGTCTGGCCGTGCGCAACATTCCTTTCCACCCATTGGTTGGACAGTTAGCCTAACACCACACCCAATTTTAAATTGAAAAATCGTAGAGCTGCCATGTTGATGTTATACGAAACCAGATATCTTCTGAGTTGTCATATTGACAATCACTCTGCCCACCCTTTGAGTTTTCCATTCAGTGTAAAATGGTCAAAGCGACTGTTGAAAGGATCATCAAATATCGAAAGGTTGGAGCCGATGGGCGTTACGGGTGGTGTGAAGGTCACAGTACTTATAGGTCTCGGCGATTGAGGCAGCGGACTGTTATCGATTACACCACCTGGATAACTGGCATTATCTCGAGCAGGACTTTTACCGCGTAGGTTCTGCAGGTCCTTGCTATGATTTCTGACTTTTCTTTTGAATTACTCAACCAGGGACAATAGAATCGATGTTATTATGAAGGTCTTTATCTGAGGACTTCCAGAAATTTCGCGTGATTGTGAAAGGAAACATCCATCATTTACTTTTAACAATGTGTTTATATAACTACATATGCATCATGAAAATAATTGACTTGGGGTTATTTATTGGTGCAATTCGGCTGCTCATGGTCACGAGGGTTAGAAATTATACGGGGTTTCTTTTATTTATTTATTTGTCTACATTGTCAAGGCTCGTAGGAGAGCTTAACGTCTCATGCCTCCCTTGCTGTGCAAGAGGGGCTGGAGTTGGAAGGACAAAACAGTGGGGAACAGAGACACTAGGAGATCTGTGGAAGGGAGAGGGATGGGGTGGGGAACATGGGGAATACAAGAGGGACATTACAGGGACTTTCAGGAAGGAAAGCAGGGAATTTTGAAGGAGGTGGGTTTTGGGTGGATTAATAGGGGTCGAAAAGATCGAGGTTTTGGATGGGCGAAGATAAGAGGTGGCGGTGAACAGCTGTTTTGAAGGCCTGGAGGGAAGAATGGGATTGAAGAGTGGGAGTTTATTCCAAAGGTGGGGAAAAAGAGGAATGAAAGTGAAGGTGAGCAGTGATTCTTGATTTCAGTAGTTTTGCCAGAAGGGGGTTGCTGGCGGACTTTGATTGACCTGTGGAAATATGGTCAGGACAAATCACACACAGCAGGGGGGAGGGGGGGCGAGACCGGAGAGGAGATGGTAGAAGACAGGAAGACCACCAACCTGTCTGCGGTGAGAGAGTGAGGGGCCCAAAGGCTCAGCCTCATCGCGGGAGATGCAAATGATCCGAAATGCCTTGGTTTCCACAACGTGAAGCCGAGAAAGGTGGGAGGCAGGATCACCAGTCCAGAGGGGAGAGCAGTACTCCATCAGGCTGCGGACGAAAGCTTTGTGTGTGGTCAGGAGCTCAGGTGGGCTGAGGAAGGAGTTGGGGGGGGGGGTTTAGGAGTTGGGGAGGGGTTGAGGAGTTGGGGGGAGGGAGCAGGGTTTTTGAAGCCTTGTTGGGGGGTGGGAGTGGAGAGGATTCACATTTTTACATTGTGTGGATGTTCCACGTGTCGATGCTAGTTTATAACATTCAAATATCTTTGAAACTGGGCAGGTCTATCGGTGTTAGTATCTACCAACTTTAATTGGAAAAGCTTGCCAGTTGTGTTCATGTGCAGTTATTTATCACAGCAATGATGTGGCAATGGACGTTTTGGTTGTTCTTTAGGTCATCTCTTCGAGTATGACCTAATAATATTGGTGTTGAGAGGAGAGGTGACGATCTGTCCGCCATTAGTGATCCTGATAGAGGTCGATGAGACGTACACGATGGTATGACTTTCAAGGTCACCGAAGGTCAAGGTCACGAGGCCTTTGAAGTTGCGAAAATGACGATTTTCAAATTCTATCTCCTCCGCCATTTCTCAAGCAATCTTGAATTTGATTGTGGCATATGAATCTATGGGACAATATCTAAAATTTGATCGGGCCGGATTTTCGATATTCGCTTTCGTTTTCGTGTCACATGACTTCAAAGTTGGCAAAAAATGCGAAAATTACGATTTTCAAAATCTATCTCCTACATTTCTCAAGCGATCTTGAATTTGATTGTGGCATATGAATCTATGGGACAATATCTAAATTTTGTCGGGCCGGATTTTCGATATTCGCTTTCGTTTTCGCGTCACGTGACTTCAAAGTTTGCAAAAACTGCCCTACCTTCAGGAGGTAGCAGAGATGAGAGGAGATAGCAGAGATTTTCTGGCAGAGATGACCGTCACTTTTTTTGAAATACCACCTGAAAGTGGAACCATGAAAACATTTTAAATTTCTCATCAATATTTGAGTTGCTATTGGTGCAACCTTTGGTTCAGGTTCATGTGTATACCACTGGAATCAACAATCAGTCTTTGCTGAAATATATATATATATATATATATATATATATATATATATATATATATATATATATATATATATTTTTTTTTTAATTTACATTAAAAAGCTTTTGTACATCACATGCAGGGTAAAGTCATTGATAAACATCAATCCACTTTTCCATGAATTTCAAGGACATTGACTTACATTGAACAACATGCATGCCAATTGAACTTGGGAATTCCCTGAATCAGGAGACGAGGGTTCAGATGTGCTGCTTAGTCGACAAACCTGAATGTGCATAATCGTTTTACCTTTGCTTGCTATATCGTGAGCAATGTTGCATTTTGCTCCATTTTATCTTGTTATTGTGAACTTTAAAATGGTAAAGATCAGCTGAGAAAAGCTTCATCATTATGTTGTCGTAGTAGGTTCAGTTGTTTTGGCATCAACAGCATCACCATGAGGGAGATTGGGTATTTTGTAAAATTCACTCTAATCACTGCTACTTAAAATCGCCACATGGCAAAGATTGAACAATGTCATTCATTATAAACTCATGCTATACTTCCTCTCTGGAACGGCATTGCAGGTTACAACTTAACAAGGAACTTGGACGCAGGAGGCAACAATTCGGTCCATCAGGCTTGTGCCACACCAATGCCAGATTAAATCCGTCAAAACGACTTGATTTAATTGAGGGAATAGGGGGAGGCGTGCTGATGAGAAGAGTGTGGCAGGCTCAGACATATCACTGGTGCTAAAAAACAAAATGGAGAAATGCTTTTCTTTAATTATAAAAAAAAACATTTGGGGTGTGGGCCGGGGGGGGGGGGGGAGAAGGCAGTTTTATGGTGAAGAATATATAACAACCATACACTCTCCCTTGATGACGCTCTCGCAGGCATCACACTCGGCACATATACTGTACACACAATCACGAATCCAAATCACTCACAAGTCCTGCCAATATCGGTGTACTCCACAATCTCCGATGCCTCAAGATACCTATCTAATTCCAGTGTAAACCAACGTAATGTTACTGGCACCACTACCTGTCAAGGGAGACAAATTCCATGCATTGACTGCAATCTGAATGAAATACCCCTGCTTACTTGTGTCTTAACTCTCCTCTTCTTAATTCTCAGGCTCTGGTCCTTGATTGTATCACTGTCCATTCTGCTGACATTTTCTGCACATATATTTCGTTGATGCCTTTCTTAAACATCTCAATCGTATCCCCTTGGAACCGCCTCCTTCATGATGTATAAAGTTATGTCTCCTTCAGCCAACAAGCCACAAATAAGGAAGCCAGTGTAGCTTGGCGGACTGAGTAGACCACCTTGTTGGTCGGAGCATCCAGCCACTGTTGCTTTATTACGTCTTCCTTAATTTCGAATAAATTTCACTTTATACACGAAAGCACTGTACTTTCCTTAAATATAATGCATGGATTATTGACGATTTCATGATCAGTGATATGCATGAAGGCAAAATCAAAAAACTCATCTTTGTATTGTTGTTTTGCCATTTTCGTAACAAGATCAAAACTAAACATAAGGGCAATACCCCTGGGCACTCACGTGGTAGCGGCTGGAGAAGATAACCAGGGAACAACTGGTAGGCATGGATGACCCACAAATAATGTAACTGAGAAGAAAGTAAGTACCTGTGGATTTGTTTTTACTGCCGTGAAAAATCATTGGTACATCATGGGGTGATTGATTTATGGTTGTGGGCAAGTTTCATCGAAATAGTGTGTGTGCGCATCAGCAGCACTGCCACACCTTCTATACATAAACAACTTTGACAAATCAAGAATTGATGTTCCTATATAAATAGGTTTATCCATTTCAATACTCTCTTTTTTTCAAATGAATAGCACAAAAGTTCTCTGAAAATACCTCCACCCGTTCAAAACTTGGTTTGTTAATTTTTTTTAATTTTTTTTTTGTAGACCTTGTCGAGGCTCGTATGATAGCTAACACACAACACACATCAAGGGGGGCATGAGACAGCAGGGGAGGGAGTGAGAAGGACAAAATAGTGGGGAACAGAGACATTTGGAGATCTGTGGAAGGGAGAGGGATGGGACGGGGAACATGGGGAATAGAAGATAGACATTACAGGGACTTTGAGGAAGGAAAGCAGGGAATTTGAAGGAGGTGGGCTTGGGTGGATTATCGGGGGTAGAAAAGATCGAGGATTTGGATGGGGGATGATAAGAGGTGGTGGTGAACAGCTGTTTTGAAGGCCCAGAGGGAAGAATGGGAATGAATAGAGTGAGGGAGTTTATTCCAAAGGTGGGAAAAAAGAGGAATGAAAGAGTGAAGGTGAGCAGTGATTCGTGATTTTGGTAGTTTTACCAGAAGGGGGTTGTTGGCGGACCTTGAGCACCCTGCGGGAATGTGGTGGGGACAAATCGCAGAGAGAGCAGGGGGGGCGAGGCTGGAGAGGAACGGTAGAAGACAGAAAGACCACCGACCAACCTGCGGTGATTGAGTGAGAGGCCCAAAGACTCAGCCTCATTGTGGGAGATGCCAATGATCCGAAATGCCTTAGTTTCTACAGCGTGAAGCCGAGAAAGGTGGGAGGCAGGAGCACCAGCCCAGAGGGGAGAGCAGTACTCCATCAGGCTGCGGACAAAAGCTTTGTAAGTGGTCAGGAGCTCAGGTGGGCCGAGGAAGAATCTTGCACGATGGAGGATTCCCAGTCGGTGACGAGCTTTGGAGGCGAGGTTTGAAATGTGGCTTTCCCAGGAAAGGTCATGGCAGATAGTGAGACCCAGAAGCTTGAAAGAAAGGACTTCTTCCAGAGGATTGTTGAGAAAGTGGATGGGGGGGTTTTCTAAACGGTCCTTTCGAAGAGACAGTGAGAGTGTGAGATTTGTCCGGATTGAAAGACATGTTCCACGGATACGGCTCAGATTTCCTTTCTGGCATTGAGGGCTTCTATCCATTGTTGGGAGAGCAGAAGCAGCATATCCAGGGTAGAGTGACCTGGTCTGAAACCAAATTGATGATCAGAAATCAAGCCATTGGAGAAGAGGAAGGATTTGATGTCTGAAGCGATGATGGATTCCATAACCTTGCTGATGATTGGGAGAAGGCTGATTGGTCTGCAGTTGCAGGGATCTGTTTTTGCACCTTTTTTGTGCAGGGCAGTGATGTTTGCTGATTTCCAAGCAGATGGCAGATGACCTTGAGCAAATGAGAGGGTGAATAGAACAGAGAGAGGGTGAGCAAGAGCAGAAGAGCAGGCTTTGAGGACACGTGGGCTGATGCCGTCTGGACCGGTTGCAGAATCTGAGTCGAGGTTTGACAGCAAGCTCTCCACCTTGTCAGGAGAAAAGGACACAGAGTCCAAGGACAGTTAGGTGCGACTGGGTGAGGTTGGGACAGAAAGCGATGGGTTTGGGACTCAAGATTTAGATGCAAACACAGAGTTTAGGCATTCAGCTTTTTCACGTGCGGTATCAGCAGTGCTGCCATTTGAGGTAAGGGAGGGGATGGATGGGGAATATACACCAGCAACAGATTTGATTAGATGCCACCAGGATTTTGAGGAGGGAGAGAGAGGTTTGAGAGTTCAGACTTGAGATGAGAAATATGTTGTTTTCTGGCTCTCGTGAGGGTAGATACTCACTTGTTCCAAGCTTTATGGAAGGAACTGAGATTGCCCTCAGTTGGGTTTGCTTTCCATGAGGCAAAGGCAAGTTGTTTCAGGACAACTGCCTCACCACAAGCTTCAGTGAGCCAAGGACGGGAGGAAGGGTATGACAACTGAAGACGAGAGGGGATAAATCTGTGCATGAGGGAGAGCAAGTTTCTTTGAAAGAATTCCCAGGATGAGTTTATGTTGGAGAAAGTAGAGATAGGAGACCAGTCTATAAGTTTGAGGGCTGCTTGGAGACCCTGCCAGTCGGCTTGAGTGACCGATTGAGTCGCAGAAAGCTTTTGCTGAGGTGCCATGACAGGTGAGAGAGGTACCCACACCTGGCCAACTGGCATGATTTTGACAAATTTACTTGGATACCATAGGAAGAGAGTTTGGTGAGCAGGGCAGGGTGCCAGATTGTGTCAAAAGCACTTGATATGTCCAGGGATATGGCTCGGATTTAAAAACTAGTCAGAGGTAAAACTACCTCAAATTAACTTTGAGGCCTGTTTCCAAGATGTAGCAAGTCTTATATTTTCTCGATTCCTAACATTTTCCATAGTCTTTCCAAATACAGCATGATTCATTAATTTATAAAAGTCCTTCTCAAAATCTGTTTCTGCGTTTTTTTCCACTTTTTGTATTAGAATCAATATCGTCCTTTAACCATGGACTTTGTTTAAATTTCAAAATCCTCTGAATTTTCCCCATTCTCAACCCAGCAGATAAATATTGTCTCACGTTCCTTTGATGTTAAACATAACTTTCTTTATAATTTAATGTAGTAAGTAGTTTTTCTGAAGATTTACCCTTTATATTAAATGATTGTTGGAAATCACTTAACCATTCTTTTCTTGGACTTTCTTTATCGGAGGCATAGGGTAGATCTTTATGTTTATTATGAAGTTCTTCAGGGTATTTTAAATCAACCTCAAAATAATATCCAACTTCAGCCTCATCCAATTCTTTTTGAGAGGAGATAACAATATCAAGTAAAACTTTTTCATAATGTTTTTCTTTAACCCATTTTAGTTTCCCATTCCCAAGTTTCCCAAAAGGTAAAGATTGAGACATGGCCCACCCATACAAATTGTTAGCATCATAATACATCAGGTAAGAGTTGTCCTCATTCTTATTATAATCAGGAAGATATTTGTTATTTGCTTTAGCATATCAAAGGGCGGAGGAGCTCCTTGTGAGCCAACGGCCATCCATATCTAGTGCCCAACTGTGTCTGCAGACGTCCTCCTGCAGTTGGGTTACTTCTTATTAGGAGGTTGGTGGCAGGATTTGCACTCCGGCCACCGTAAAACCCTTCATTCCGCAAAACGCAAAAAAATCTGAAAACCCACTCCGTGGGAGTACCTCCTGTGCAGCTTCCCTTCGCAGGGCAGCTCACCGGATGACGGGATTGGGGCAAAGCCTTCGGGACCCCCAATCTTTGATAGGAGGGAAACCACGGGGTAACATCCCTGGGTCAGATTGCGGGAGAGTGTGTCGGAGTGGTGCTGAGGTGTCGTCCACCAGACGGCGGTCTCCTTGGGTTAACCTGAGGCGGTCCCTTCGGGTGGGTGCCTGGAATGTCCTATCCCTAAGAGAGGATGATCACCTGTCTCTGTTATCATCTGAGCTCAAGCGTTTGGACATCGGGATTGCAGCTCTCTCTGAGGTTCGGAGACCGGATTGCAGCGAGATAATGGTGGGTGGTTACACCTACTATTGGTCTGGTCGCTTTGATGGTTACCATACCCAAGGAGTTGCTGTAGCTGTGTCCAATAAGCTGACCCCAATGATAATTGAGGTAACACCGGTCAACGAGCGTATTATGAGATTAAGGATTCGTCACTCCTTAGGTGTCATTTCCGTGGTCTCTGTTTATGCTCCGACTAAGGCGAGTGATCTCACCGTGAAGGATGCATTCTACGCCACGCTCGAGTCTGTGGTTGATCAGTGCCCCAGACGAGATACACTTCTAGTCTTGGGGGATTTCAATGCATCGACTGGAACTGATAGGGATGGTTATGAGGTGTGTGTTGGTCCCCATGGGTCAGGAACTATGAACCAGAATAGCACTAAGTTCCTTGACTTTGCAAGAAGTCATGGACTTAGGGTGGCTGGTTCATGGTTTCAGCGCCCACAAGCTCATCGCTGGACTTGGTATTCCAACGCTGGCGGTGTGGCAAAGGAGATTGACCATGTCCTCATTGACGGTCGTTGGAGGATGATCCAGAACTGCAGGGTCTACCGGAGTGCTCAGTTCCTCAATACTGACCACAGGCTTCTTGTAGCAACTCTAAAGCTGCACCTTAAATCCTGGAGAATGGTACCATCCCAGCCTAGGCTGGATGTTGCCAAGCTCAGGGAAGAGAGAGTAGCTGAGGAGTTTGCGAACAGGCTGAGTGGACACTTGGGGGGTCTGGGTGCTTTGGGGGGTCCTGAAGAGTTGTGGAGTGCCTTCAAGACCACCGTCCTTGATGTAGCCGGTGGATGTCTTGGAACTCACCGCAGGGCAAAGAAGAATCTTGTCTCTCAAGGGACACTGGATACCATTGACCAGAGTCGCAGGGCCAGGCTGAATGGCAGAGCTGAGCTGTTCAAGGAGCTGAGGCGTAAAACTGTACGTGCACTGAGGGTGGACAAGGAGGCCTATGTGCGAGGAATCTGTGAGGGGGTAGAGCATCACCTGTGGACAGGTGATTCTCGTCCTGCTTACAGGGGAATTCGCGCATTACGTTCATCCAAGCCCATCCCTCGGAGCACTGCAGTTCGAGCAGAGAGTGGTAGGCTCTTGACAGAGGAGTCTGAAATGAAGGCCCGCTGGGCCGGTTACTTTGAGCGGTTGTACCAGGCTGATCCCCCAGCTGTCGAGTTGGACGTCAAGGGTGTTACAATCCCTGTTGCTGACCCACGAATCAACTGTGGTCCACCTTCGCTTGTGGAAACACGGGCTGCGGTGAACCAGTTGAAACGGGGCAAAGCTCCAGGGATTTGTGGCATCCATGCCGAACATCTCAAGGCTGGTGGAAATGCTGCACTCGTGTCGTTGCATGCAGTTTTGTGCTCTGCCTGGAACACAGGCATCATCCCAACTGACTGGAAGAGGGGCCTTGTTGTCCCTCTCTGGAAAGGGAAGGGTGATCGCCAAGACTGCAACAACTACCGAGGGGTGACGCTGCTCTCAGTGCCGGGCAAGGTCTTTGCTCGGATAATTCTTGATAGGGTTTGCCACCATCTGCTTGAGCACCAGCGTCCAGAGCAGTCAGGCTTTACACCAAAGAGGTCAACGATTGACCGTATCCTTGCCCTTCGTGTCCTCACCGAACGCAGACGAGAGTTTTTCGGCAGGGGCTGCTTGCAGCCTCTGTTGATCTCTGTAAAGCGTTCGATTCAGTGAATCGGGATGTCCTCTGGAGGATTCTTGGTCTTCGTGGGGTGCCACCAAAACTGATCAATCTGATGTCTGAACTCTAGTCTGGTTCTGAGAGTGCTGTGAAGTGTGGTGGTACCACCTCTGACTTATTTCCAGTTGTTACTGGAGTTCGTCAGGGATGTGTACTTGCCCCCACACTTTTCAGCACTTGTATGGACTGGATTTTAGGGAGGATGTCGGAGAGATCAAGTTGCGGTGCATCGTTTGGGAATGTCAAGATCTCAGACCTTGATTTTGCAGACTATGCAGTCATCTTTGCGGAGACTTTAGACATCCTTTTGGGGGCCCTCGAGGTGCTGAATGAAGAGTCGAAGCAGCTGGGATAACGGGTTTCTTGGGTCAAAACTAAGATCCAGGCTTTCGGTGACATCTTGGATGCTGCTGTCCTGTCTGTGTCTGTTTGTGGTGAGGATGTTGAGGTCGTGGAGAGATTCACTTACCTTGGCAGTGATATTCATGTCTCTGCTGGCTGCGAGTCAGAGGTAAATAGACGTCTGGGTCGGGCCTGGGGAGTCATGGATTCACTGGATCATGGGGTGTGGCGCTGCCGGTACCTGTGCGGGAGGACGAAAGTCAGAGTCTTCAGGTCCTTGGTACTTCCAGTCTTGCTCTATGGGTGCGAGACTTGGACTCTGACCAAGGATCTGAGACGGAGACTTAATTCCTTTGGTACCAGGTGTCTTCGGAGAATCCTTGGCTATCGCTGGTCGGATTTTGTGTCCAACGAGCGGTTGCTGAGAGAGACTCGGATGAGATTTGTTACCTGCATAGTCCGTGAGCATCAGTTGCGGCTGTATGGACATGTGGCTCGTTTTCCTGATGCTGATCCTGCTCACCAGATTCTCTCAGCGAGGGAGTCTCATGAGTGGAGGAGGCCAGTGGGCCGACCACGTGCCTCATGGTTGCAGCAGGTTGACCACCATCTCAAGGAGATGGGGATGGGCCTGGCATCTGCCTGGGGGATGGCCAGACGGAGGCCCCTGGAGTACCGACGGAAAGTGGACGCAGCGACGCGCTGTTCTGGCACATGCTCCCATACCTGACCTGACATATCTCTTGGAACATACTTGAGATATTCCTCTTTTAGCCTTCTCTATCATTAAAAGCATATCTATATCACTGATTAATTCCAAATTTTGTTTTGTCATTTTTAACATAGCACTCCAAGCCAAACCCGGAGCTGTGTAATAGTGAGCGGGGTCTAATCCATAAGAATTTTTATTATAACAGACTGTTCTAAAAGTTTCAAACACATCACTTAATAACAGTACATCAGTTTTAAGATATAAATCATGATATTCCCCAAGATTCTTTATATTAAGCTTCTCCCAAACCTTTTTAGCTTGTGTATACTCTTCATCAGAAATATGAGTATTATTCAACTTACCACAGAAACTCTCCCTTGAAGGAAGTTGTGTTTCTTTAAACCTTTCAAATGAATCCATATAGTTATACGGATATATTCCCTTTTGTGATAGGAGATCAATCTCTTCTTCATTTGAGAAATATGATTTAAGACTTGGGACATTTTTAATATTTGATGCTAACTCAGATAATGATAATTATAGATTTGTTAAAAGCTTGAAATGATATGTTTGAACCTGCTTTTGGTAAATTGATTACGGTTGATTTATGATTACTACAATATTTTGAATGTTTATTTAATCGTTCTTTTGTGTGAAAGGAGTTGAGACATCTCTTACGAGGATACGTTTTACATTTTCTGTTATATATTTGTGATTTGGTTAATCTTGAGAAATTTTTGATGAAAGCATTATGTGATTTTTCCTTTGAAGTAAAGTGAAGGTCAATGTGTGTTTCATCATTTTTATAGTTGTTTGAAATTTTTAATATCTGAACTTTGTTTGTATCCGTTAATCCATATGCATTAACAGATAGATTATTCATTTTCTCAAATTGAGGAATATCTCTCAATGACATTGAAAACTTTAAATCTTTAACATTTAATGTATTCTCATATTTCTTATAATGTTGAACCCTTTCAGGATTCCATTGTGGAGGATGTAAGTGAGAGAACAGACCATATAAAACATTTATTATCTTTGTTTTGAATATTAACAAGCGCTTTCTTAAGTTTTATCTCTTGGTAAATCAATATAAGAAGAAGCTTGAAGAGGATCTGATTTTAAGATGTGTATATCTAAAAAGATTATTTTTGTGATAGTAAATCCACTACCTAATACAGTGTTATCAACATCTTGTTCTTGTCTCTGGAGATCATCGTAAACATCACATCTTACAAAATCTTGAAATGATGAGATAAAGTGTGGGTTTGTCCTCATATAGGGAGTCGTTTCGTCTTGTCTTAGCATTTTCAATTTTACCCCCATATAAAACTTAAAAGTTTTAATTTCACTTAATGTGTTTTTAATTATAGTTTCAATACTTTGTTTAACCATATCAACAGCTTCCATGATTGAAGATGGTCCAGGGTCTTGAAAACGAAACAATCTTATTTTTATATGCCCTTTAAATGCCCCATCAATGTTTTCAATGGAGAATTTAGCTTCCCTTTTTTCATTGTTCTTGTGTTTGCGTGATTGAAGATGTCTATTATAATTATTTTTAATAATATCATTATCACATATATCACAATGTTTTGTTTCTTGATCAAGTGGAGATATTTGATGAAATGGATTAAATGTGTTTGGTTTTAAGGTGTTTTTTATAATATTTATATTCGTGATTACAAACATCGCAGTACATTGTATTCACCATATTTTTTTTAAATAAAAACTTTGCTTAAACTAAAATTTTCTTAATAAAAATTTCGTTTAATTTATAGATGAATCTGTGCTTAATACCATTTTATCCTCCAACTTTTTTCACTTAATAAATACAATGTTTCAAGGCACAAAAGACAAGTTTCAATCAATCTCTTCATTTGTTAAAGATACTGAGAAATATGTCAAGGATGTAAAATTGAACAAAGATAAATATAACAACTATTGGATAAAAACAATTATGGTGGATAATATGAGTTCTTCAATTACCTTCAGTGGAAGGGCTTGTAGTATATCTGGAAGAACATCAATTAAAGTATCTCTAACAAAAGTTTCTCCTCTCCTTCTGGCAATATATTCAAAACTAGAAAAAGCAATGAAACAAGAAAAAGTATCAAAAAATACAAACCTTATGGATGAAGCTGTAGAAAGAAAAGATAAGACCATCTGTAATATGCAACGTGAAATTTGTATTTTTTTCAACAACCCTAAAGATGTAAATCCTGATGAAATCAAGGATGTTAATACATCAGGTGAAATGACATTTCGTTCAATAGTAGTTAAGGATCATTTTAAAATTACCTTTAATATAAAAAATATAGCAGTTGAATCTGTTAATGAAAAAAAGTCTATAGATATCGATGGTAATATTTTTTCTACTAATTAAATATGAGTCAATATTCAACTGAAGATTTTGAAGATTATGAGCGTGATTATGATACCGAGAGTTTGTGTTCAAACGATAGTTATGAAAGTAGTTTTATAGATGATTCTGAAAGTATCGAAGATGATACCGAAGATGAATTTCAGTTTAAGTAAAGTTTTACTTTATATATGTGCTAGATTTTGAACCTCTTGAATTCCCTGATTCTCCATATGACAAATTTGAGAATTGTCCTGCGTGTGAAAGACGGGGATTAAACACAGAGTCAAAAGCCTATAAACAATGTATATTCTGTGATTATCTTCTAATTATTGATAATAAAAAATATAAAAAGGAAAATAATTATTTTAGATTTACACCAAAAATGAATTACTTTACAAGATTGATTAGAGAAATGAATGTAAAGTATGAGGGTGATAACCCACCTTTCCTTACAAGGGAAGAAACTGAACGTATTAGAGAAATGTTCAAAGGATTGTTGTTATATATTATTCATAGATGTGATTTTCAGGGAAATATCAACACAAGATATTGCATAAATAAAATAATGGATTATTTTGAAATTAAACCTGAACTTAGGATAAAATATCGAGTTTCTAAAAAAGCCAATAGTAAATTAAATAACCTGTTTTCAAAATATATAAATGAATGATTTTTTACCCATTTGGGAAAATAAGATAAAATTTAACAATCATAAAAATCTTCCAAATTCATTTAGATGTCTCATAGTTGGTTCAAGCATATGCGGAAAAACCTGCTTACTTTTGAAGATGCTCCTGACTCCCAACTTTTTAGATTATGATAATTTAATAATTTTCACAAAGTCGAGTTTTCAACCAGAGTATCAACTACTCTCACAAGATTTTAATGCTGGTCTTCAAAAAGAAGATATAATCGGTTTATTTAAACTTCAAAAAAACCTAAATGATTATAACATTCAAGATATAATACAACTATTTTGTGATACACAGAGATGTAAAAAAAAATCAAAACCGATGAGTTGTATTCTTAGTGATGATACGGATGATATACCGTCTCCCCAAGATTTGGATAAATCAAAAAAGAACCTCGTTATCTTTGATGATTGTGTTAATGAGAGAAACCAAATGGTAATGGACAGCTACTACACAAGAGGGAGACATTCTTCTTGTAATTGTATTTATCTTAGTCAATTGTACTTTCAACTTCATAGAGCGAAATGGAGACGGTTGATCCGCTGTGGCGACCCCTAACGGGAGCAAGCCGAAAGAGGAAGAAGAATCGTACTTTCAACTTCCTCGTTGTTCCATCAGAAACAATGCTAATACTTTTATTTTATTCAACTTAAATTCAATAGATATAAACAATTTTTGGAGAGATAATTGTTCTACATTATGTAGTAAAAAGGAATTTGGGGATTACATGAAGCACATGACTGAAAAATATAAATATATTGTTGTGAAACAAGATGAGATATTAAATGATATTTTTCAATAAATAAATGGATGCGAAAGAAAGAGCAAGAAGATTTAAGGAACATCAAGAGTTGGTTTCAAAAGTTGTAAAACAACAGTAAGACATAAAGAAGAAACGCAGACAGAAACTAACGGGTGAAGAAGCATTTGAAAGAAAACGAGAAATTTTTTTAACCACTTTTAAAAACTTCCAAAGAAAAAATTGTAGTTGTTTCCACAGTTCCCACAATAGAATATACTCCTAAAAAACTTCAAATGATAAAAGATTTCAGTCAAATGATGGAGGAAGAATTAGAGCATATAGGAGAATTAGAATATGATTATGAGGGATTATTTCAACAACTGGAAGAGAAAAATCAACCCCCTGATTATATTGTGAATGCTCTTCAAAACAATGAATATTCAGCAGAATCAAAAACCAAAGCAGGACTCATTCCAACAGAACAATCAGTAATGTTTCATCTTGTTCAAGAAAAGGTATTGATATTTAATGATGAATTAAGGTTCTTGAGTTCTGCTCAACCTACCCCTGTTATCCCTGTTAAATTAACCCCCAGATTAATGTTTCTTCTCTCAAAAGATGGAAGACAAACTTCAACTGTGAGGGGTGAATCAAAGTATTTTGATAAACCATTGGATATGAAAAATAATGATGATAGAGTATATATTGATCTGCTGAACTCTGTTAATTATAGGGTTAGTCTTTCTGGTAAACGTAGCAAGAATGAGAAGGAGAAACACATTATTCAGGCTTTAAGTATCCTTGGTTCAAGTGTTAGTTTTCTTCCAAATGATCCATCACAATTAGTTAATAGACTGTTATTGTTGTTAGGTAGTAAGAAGGCTGGAAATAACAATTGTTTTAATGAAGCATCAGCCATTTTAGACCAGTTGATGAACATGAAAATAATTAATAAATATCAATATAAAGACATTTTATCTCGTATTAAATAAGATGAGAAGCACAATCCTTAGTTTTAATTTCACAACAAGCGACCACACATCTTAATTCCCATACCCACGACAACTTGACCCAACAAAAGAATATGAGGCATCTTTATTGTCCATGGAAACTTAAAATACTTTATTTAATATAACTGAGAAATGAATTTAGTTATATTATAATCCGGGAAGTGGATACAAAACGATAACAGTCTCACCCGGAGCATATGAGATTTCTCAAATATCTTCCGAAATTGCTCGTCTTATGAAAGAACAGGGTGATGAACCAAAAAATATTGTTATAGATATTCAAAAACATACTTTAAAATCAACGATTAAACTGAAAAATAACTACAAGGTTGATTTCACAATTGATAATTCATTTAGAAAGTATTGGGTTTCTCCTCAAAAAAGATTGAAACTAATGGGACGTTTTACAGTGATAATGTCATTCAAATACCCTCAGGAATAAATTCGGTATTAATTCACTGTGATTTGATTGATGGTGCTTATAATGATGGAATAAAAACAAATAAAATATTTTCATTCAGCGCATACTCAACCCCAATTGGTTATAAATTCAATATGGAACCCAAAAATCTGGTTTATCTCCCTGTTTCAGGAAAAACCATACACAGAGTAAATTTTAGGATAACCAACCAAGATAATCATATGATTTCTTTTAATGGAGAAGTTATATCCATCAGAATTCACCTACGTGAAGTTTTCCAATAAATAAATACGATGATTGTGAGGAAACATGAGTTGGGAAAATATAAAATAATTACAGGGGATGGGATGTTCTTTTCCCCATACTACAAGGGTGAAGGTATGTATATTGGTAGAGGATACTATAAACCTAAGAGAGAAAGGGGTGTCGGACAATTTACGGACAATTGTCGGATGTTGGACAATTTAGAGGAGAGGGGATAATTGGGTATCTAATGGGTATCGGTTCAACTATTCCTAAACATAAAGACCGAATTGGTTCAACTGCTTCTGCTGTGGGAAATATAGCAGGTGCTGTAAAGAGCATAAAATATGCCCAAAAGGAATCTCATAAATTACAAGCAATAAAATTAATTAAGAAAGGCAAAACTCAGTTGTCTCCCCAAGAACGACAGAAAATAATTCAAATACTTGGGTCAAGGTTTCAAAAGTGTTAACATCTTTTTTCCTAAATAAATACAAGTATAGAAGCAATTGATAGTATCTATGATTTGGATGATACTATTATCATCTCAAACTCCACTAAAAAAGAAGATTACTTCAAGGTAAATGCAATCACTGGAACAGACTGGAACGCAAATGGTACAAAAAGTTTTGAAATATTTAATCAACAAACTTATTTGAATCTATCCGAAAGTTTATTGTGTAAATTTACATTCACTAAGGCTGGGAATAACACAAACGCTACACTCGTAAATAATTTCTTCTAGAAAATGTTTGATAGTGTTCGTTTGTACATTGGAACACAAGAAGTTGAAGCGGTTGATTATGTCTCTGCTGCATCTGAAATGATGAAATTTACACTATATTCATTCAGTGATAGAATGGGAAAGGGGGCTGTCGAAGGTTTTATTTCTGATACGTCAACGGGAACAAACACAGACCCTGGATATACTCAAAGGAAAGGAATGTATAATGATGATACAAAAGCAGTTAATAGTTTTACTGTGACAGTTCCTCTTAAAGGTATATTTGGATTTTGTGATCATGATAAAGTTCTGTATGGTCTTAAAATTAGATTTCAACTGCAAAGGAATGATAATGAAAATAGATTACTTTTTGGTGTTGGTAGTGCTTTTGGTGATCATAATAAATTTTTAATTGATGAAATGAGTTGGTATATTAGTGAATATACTCCTAATCTTAAAACAGAAGACTTAACTCAAAGAAACCACTCAGTGTATCATACCTCAAAAGAAGATGTCAACACGTTAAACTAAACCAAACCACTTACACGTGGAATTTCGGTGTTCTGGAAGGAAAGCCAAGATATCTATGGATCATTTTAAAAAAAACAGATGGTGATACTGCGACTGATAAGAATAATGCATTGAGTGATAATGCGAAGGTGAAACAACTTCGTGTTTCTCTCGATGGAACATTTTATCCACGAGATAGATTGGAAATTAATTGGGAAAAAAATAATTTTGCTGAAGCATACAAGTCTTACCAAAAGGTGTGTGAAAGTAATGGAAATAAAGAACCTATTTTGGATATGACAGCATTTAAAAGTTTGTATACAATCTATGCTTTTGACCTGAGTGCTCAAAAGGAAACTATAAAGTCTAATCGAGTGGATACTTCCCTATACATTGAAAGAGGAGAGAGTGACGAAGTTGATACATATTGTTTGCTTTTGGAGGTAACAGAATTACAGATTAATACAGATAATGGTGTTATGATTAGTCTCACATAATTTTTTGTTAAATAAATGAGTGGTAAAGTACCAACTGGGGTATATGTTAATCAAATCAATCTTCATAAACTATCATCTTGTGTTCAAAATCAAAAGTCTTGTACGATTAACGTTAAAACAATTCAGAGAAAAGGAGCAGTAAGAATTGATGTTTTGCTCACAAGAGAACAGGTTAACAATCTTGAACGATACTGACTCACTTATAATTAAAATGACAAAACCAATGTTGAAAAAATATTTAATAAGAGAGACGAGTGGAGGATTTCTCCCATTTCTAATTCCTTTATTTGCTGGTTTAATAGGTCAGGAAAAATAAATTTAAACCTGGAAATAAATAGTATAAATCTGAAAATTTCAGTATAGCTTCAGTTTTTAATGGTTTATCACATATCAAAAGTCCCCAAGTGTCCCGTGGAGGCTTCATGGTTAAATTACCTCGTTGCCTAGCAACCGTTACCGGGACTTGGACAAGTATTTTTAAAGACCAGGTTGAGTTCGGTGGCTACTAACAAACTTCATTTCATCACCAATATATCAATCTTACGTTTACATTGTAGCATAAAAATATTACTATGAACAGAAAATCAAATATGAATTACTATTTATATTATTAAATTACTATTTATATTATATATGTATGATGGATCTCTCTTCCTAGCAACCAGAATTGGCCGAGCAAACCAACATAAAACAATAACCTAACAATAATCTATTGAATCTAACCCTAACCCTAACAATAATCTATTGAAGAGTTGAATCTAACCCTAACCCTAACAATAATCTATTGACGTATTATGCTAGTTCTAAATAAGAACTCATTATCAGATGAATTAATTTTGTTGCTGTCTTTTTATAATGCTCACATAATTGTATTTGTACAAGAGCTGTCGTTACGTCATAATCCGACTGAAGGTCAGCGTAATGTATTTCCCCCACTCCTCTCAACACTATTACGAAAATGCTTGCGTAACAATATATAGTGCATATTACATAACACGATATATAAAAAGAGCCAGTCTCTGATTTATTCACAATAGAATTAAGTATCTGAACTCTCCAAGTCAACATCATCATCCTCAAGATCCTCATTCTTAGGTGAGTTGTTGCATCCCAAACCAATACACGGGCTGCACGTTGCAGAGCATGACATCCCTGCTCGCCTGCACCCACACCGACTCGTACACCCTACTTTGCATTTACAGCTTATGAGTTTCATAAGTTTTTCAGGTGCAGGTGGCAGATCAGTTGGCACGGGGACAAATATGTTGTTGAGAAGCTGCCATCCCCACTCTGTCGGAGGAAGCTCATTTCCTAGCCATTGTTGCACCTGCGAATATGTCCGGAATGAATGTTGCCGAGCAGCTGCACTTATGGGTGGAAGGGTAACGAGGTGAAATGTAGAACTCACTGAATTACTGGCTATGGTTCTTTTGTGTGTGTAGTATCTATATTCATCTAATGTACTGAACTTTGTTCCTCCATATAATGCTAGGAGAAAGTTTTCTCCTGCAAGGGACACATCTTCGTGATTTGCTGTTGCCCTGTTAAACACAGTCACTTCCATTGCAAGATCACCTTTTTTCCGTGAGAAGCTTGAACGCCATTTTTTTTTCCTTGCCTGAATAGGGCGGATGTCGTATCGCATCCAGTTACAGCATGGAGAAAAAGCAAATTCTGCACTTTGTCACCCACAGATTGCTGTATCATGTTGATGTTTAATATTTTGAGGTTTGTTGCTTGTGCTTGGATTGAAAATGAACAGACTTGCCGAAGACGTTGCCCGAGCCACCAACATAACCAATAGGTCAGTGTCAGTTCCAACCAATACCACTGTATGTTCACTTTCTGCAAGTTGCAGAACGGTAGACACAATAAGTACGTCAGCATCAGACACTGCCTGACTGACCTCTATTCCCATTTTACGGAGATGTGTGGACAGTGCTTGAATTAATCGAGATTTATTGCTTTTATTGCCAAAGAACTGTGCCTGCGTAGTCATAGTTTGCATACTACCAGTAAATACAATATCAGCAGATGATGCCTTGGCCATCCTGCGGTTTTGCTCTCCTTGCTTTGTTGAAGGAGGCCCTCCATAGCCGTCAAAAATAACTGTTGCGTTTGTGTGGTAGTGTTTTGCAACGTGAATACATTTGACATATTTCATCATAGGTCGCTGAGCGAGGCCATACAACAGCATGAAGAAGGTGACCACCATCGATCACAAAGCGTGCGTTGTCAGGTATATTACATTCAGGGGGCGCCATGGATTTCAACAGTGCAGCTAATGTAGCCTTTGTTGGCTTTCTCATATAACTGTTGTCAAACAACGATTGAGGTTGTGGTGCCAGCTCGTACTTCATGAAGCTTTGCAACTCTGAGCTTGAATTAATAATACATGTTATGCGATTGAAGAGTTGAATTGGATTTACTGGTTTTTTTTGGATTTTACTGTGGATTGGCATCAACACCAGCAAATTCTTATTACCCAACCTAATATAAGCATGCTTAAATGGCTCAGTAGGCCCATTTTCCTCCACCAGAATATATAAGATCCAGCTATATTGGATTTTATATGTAAACATAGTGTAAGCTGGAACAAGGAAGGGGTCAAAATTGGCGAAAACCCTCTAAATTTTAAAATTACTTTTAATTAACAAAGCTAGATAAATAAAAATTCTTCTTGCTATATTCTTGTTTAGTTATTGGTAAATAATCGTACATAAAATTTGGGCTTAATATCATTTCCCAAAACAAAATTCCAGAAGTGATGGGATACAGTTGCCCCCCCCCCACCTCGGTGGTGAGATACTTTTGCCCCCCCCTCCCCAAGGGACTGAGTGATATACAGATGTTTATACTACATCATATTGATATTTTAGTAATGAAATGAAGTGTTATAGTAGCCTCCAAACCCAGTCGGGTGTTCATAAAGAAATTTCTAGGTCCCGGGAACGGTTGCTAGGCAACTCGGTAATTTAACCATGAAGCCGGCAGAGGATAGTTGGGGACTTTTGATATGTGATAAACCATTAGAAAGTGAAAATATCCTGAAAATTTCAGCTTTATACTATTTATTTCTGGGTTTGCACCTTAAACAGGGTAATGTGCCTGGCCTATAAGTGCGGTTGGAGCATTGACAGGTGGTATTTCAACACCGGTAAAAACTGCCAACGAAAGGAAGGCTCAACTCCGGGCTCAAAAAGAATTGGAAAGACATAACAAAGAGCTGGAGAAACAAATTCGTGGAAATGGTGTAATTGTAGATTTTGCTGAAAAACTTGAAAGTCTGCCTGATAAAGCGAGATTGTTAGTTGGAGATATGCTTTCTTCTATCGCACAAGCAGGTATAAAATTAACTAAAAGGGGTAATGGATTATATCTTTCTAATAAATAAATGGGCATTGTTGAGTGGTTTAAAGAATTTGGAAAGAATACAACATCAAATTTACAACTTGTCAAATATTGTAAGAAATGAAAAATTCATAATGTGGTTATTTGTATGAGAGATGAATTAACAAACGTGCCTAAACATACAAATAATATTATTATGAACTTGGAAGATAATAATGGGAACGGTTCTCATTGGGTTTGTATTTTTAATAGTCAAGACAAATATTATTTTGATAGTTTTGGTCTTCCACCACCCGTTGATGTCATAAATTTCTTACAGAATGGTGTTTATCAAACATTTCAAGTCCAAGAATTAAATTCCAAGTGTTGTGGTCAATTATGCCTATATGTGTTATTTCAACTCAACAAAAATAATTTTTTTATGACATTATTTTTAATCTAATATAAATGACTTATGTTGGTAAAGATGGTTCTATCTTTGGTGTATCCTAAGAACTGGATATTGATTTATCAAATTATTACACAAAGGCACAGGCTGAACGACAGAAATATAGTATAACCAAAAATTCATCCATTAGGACCATACTCTGTGCAGAGCGTTGGTGCCGCCGAAGCAGTCTCCTTGGCTATTGGGAACAATCCTGGACGGGTCGCCACTCCGACACAGTATACCAGCATGCTGGCACTCATTTTGCCGACCTCGGAAGGATGACAGGCAGAGTCAACCCCACCTGGTGTTAATTCAACAGCTGAGCGGGATTTGAACTCAGGACCCTAGGATCCCAAGCCCACTACCCTAACCATTAAACCAACACCAAGCATCATAACCAAAAATATAAATATGAAAATTGCTTATAAATTCAAAAATTATCCAAGCCCGACTGACGTGAATGACTTGGTGAGATTAAGTGATTTATCACAATATATATCCTTAAATAAAACGGCCGTGTATTCCAAAGATACAGAAGTGTTGATTTTATCTCCAGGTCATACAGAATTCACAGTTCGAATTAAAATAAATTTTTATGAAGAAGGGCGTATCGTTTGTATGAGAATAGAACAATGGGGGTATGATATGAATGATTTAGGGTATAATTGGTCATTTAAAATTGACCTAGAAGACCTGGAACAATTAAATCAGTCTCGTAAGGAAGAAGATGATCCACTTGGTATAGAGAATGAGTTTTGTGGAGCCACAATTCGTAAACAACAAATAAAAGAATTTAATAAGGGTAAATATAATAATGGTTTTGCCCTAGTTTATATCATGAAAACACAAAAAACAGGATTATACATAATAAGTAGGGAAATACAAAATGATTTAAATACGGAAGATGGGGAGGTGTTTCGTGTCATAATATTATTCTAACATATATTTCTAATACATAAATGACTGCAAGAAGGCTTCAAGGAAATTATCATTTCTGTGTCCAAGCATACCTTCAAGAAAAGGGTATTTGGTATTTTAATAAATATGTTCTACAACATAAGAATGAGGTATTTTCAATAAAAGATTGGCATTATGCTGATGTTGATAAACCAACAACTTTGGATTTGATTAAAATGTTAAATAATGAAAAAATTATAAAGTTAAGAAAACGTAAGGCTCTTAGAAATGCCAAAGAAATTTTATTGGTTTCCTGTTGTAAAAAAAAATATTTTGGATACAGGAATAACAAGAAATCCTGATGAATATATGTATGATATTCTATGGGGTGTAAGCGATTCAAGCTTAGTAAGGCCCAAGTCACATTTGCTCTACAGCGAGGATACGGCGGTCATACGCCCTCTGAATTGACAGAAATGTGCGGCGGCCGCAGAGTTTCTGAGGTGGCCTCATGGTGGCCCTACGCCGTTTGGCTATATTTTACAGGTCGTAAGGTCGTCGTGGAATTATAACGCGGCGTTATAACTTTTTTCATTTCTACGTTCGCCGTAGCAATTCGACAAGCCAAAACAAAAGAACTGGTAAAAAAAAACATAATAATTAACCCATTCGTTACCGTCCGTCTGGCCGCACGTTCGGCTTTGGGCCCCCTGCAGTCCCCCTGCGGGCACCTTGCGTCTGCCTTGAAAATTCTATGGCCGCCGCAGGAACGCCCTAAGGTCACCATGCGACATCAAATCAAAGACCGTACGGCACCCCCACGTTTTCGGTCTCCACAATTTATAAATACGCCGTGCGGCTACCCGAAAAATAAAAACATATGTGACTGCTACATTGTGTGACCGTGGAAATACTGCGGCCGCCATATAATTGCTAGTGGCCGTAGATTTTGGAGACCCCACGGCCGTGTGGCAAATGTGACTTAGGCCTAAGGGACGAGGAAGGAGTTGAAGAAGAGAGGGAAGAGGAGGAAAAGGAGAAGAGAGAAAGGGAGGAAAGCGAGAAGAAAGAGGAGGAGAGGGAGAAGAGAGAGAAGGAGGAAAGAGAGGAGAGAGAAAGAGAAGAGAGGGAGGAAAGAGCGAGAATGAATAAATATGAAAATATGGAAACCGGTGAGATTAAAAAAGATTGGAGGTATTACAGAAAATAAATAAATCTCAACGTTCTGAGGAGGAAAACAAAGAATTGACAAGTCTATTAGCAATATTTTTGACAAGAATATTGACATCGTTTTCAAGGACAAGATATTGACGTTAATGAAAGTTTTTCATTTTTTTCTTAAATAAATGGAGGAGAGAGTGAAGGCATTTTTAAGGATTCTTTATATTTTAAAAATGAAGATTCAAATGTGCATGTTGGAAACTAAAAAGGTTTTTGCACTCTGTAGGAATTTTTCTCATAAATAAATGAGTTATTGTCTCAAATGTAAAAAAAAAAACTAATACTAAAAATATTTCATATTTTAAAAGTAAAAATAATAGGGTTATACAAAAAGGTACATGTTCGGTGTGTGATTCAAAAAAGTGTCAATTTATCTCCAAACACAAACGTGGAGGAGATATACAAAAGTTTTTATCAGGAAGTAAATTTATAACTACTGGAATACCAGGGGAATTACATCTACCGGGATATTCTTTCTGTGGTCCAGGCGCAAACTTGGATAAAAGATGAGATGAGGCAGACAATCCTAAATCATGGAGAAGCCCTTCAATACGGTTGATGAAGTGTGCATGAGACACGATATTGATTATGGGAATACCACAACTTTGGAAGAAAAGCATGAAGCCGATAGAGAAATGTATAATTTGTCTCTGAAACAAAATCCAACCTTGAGAGAAAAAGTTGATAGGTTCATCGTGAAGAAGATGATTAGTGCTAAATTGAAACTTGGGCTTGGAAATTCAAAAAACTTATAGGCTCTAATGATGTCATTAAGACTGAAGAGCAATTCGCTGATGAATTACATAAACCAATATTCACAAAGTTTCGTAGAAGGAAGGTTTATTCCAAGGAAGTTGATTATATCTGGTCTGCTGATTTGATTGAACTCAATAATGAACTCATAAATGAATAATTGAACTCTATAAAGGGGTACAAGTATGCTTTAACTGTTATTGATTTGAGTAGTAGATACGCATGGGTTGTCCCTTAAAAAAAAAAAAACCAGGTAATACTCTTGTGTTAGCCTTTCAACAGATATTTAATAAAAGTATGAGAAAACCTAAAAAATTGTGGACTGATGAGGGTGGAGAGTTTTATCACAAGACATTTATGAATTTTCTAAAAAATAACAGTATTACATTATACAGTACATTTAATGAAGGAAAAGCCGTTGTTATTGAACGTTTTAATCGTACCTTAAAAGAGACTATATAAAAAATTCACACAACTCTGTTCTCAACAATGGTCATCTTTTATTCAGGATATTGTGGATAAGTATAATGACACGATTCACACGTCAACGAATCTAAAA
>NC_140961.1:25681656-25704156 GCF_056783735.1 Eptatretus burgeri
GAAAATTGCCTGGGCAAGCCCAGACAAACCTTCGTTGGGAAATTTTTCAAAAACATAACATTCTAGAATTTTTTTGTGAATTCTTTGTGAGTCAGAGATTAATTCGAAATGATGCAAGAGTAGGCGGGGCTTAGTAGAAGTGGGCGGGGCTTAGTAGAAGTGGGCGTGACTTACGAAAGCGGGCAGGGCTTAGTGAAAGTGGACGGGCTGAGGGAAAGTGGACGTGGCTTAGAAAAATAACCCGTGAAAGTGGGCGGGGCTTAGGAAAAGTGGGCGTATCTTAAATAACTCATGAAGTGGGCGTGGCTTATGCAAAAAATAATCTGAGGCTCAGGAGGTAGTCAAACAAGAGCATTGAGAGAAGTTTATCATTTTATTTCTGCTCAACAAATATATTTAGACCAAGAACTAAGTTCTAAAATAATATTTGTGAATGTACTCGATGGTGATGAATGTAATAGGAAAATTAATTTATTACCTCAAATAGAACATGATCAAATATTCATTGGCTCACTCTTTGAGTGGAGTAAGAGTCTGAGGGGGAGAGAAAATCATTCTCCTCTTTTGATCAAATAAGCCTTGATCAAGAAAACTTCCCCTATTAATTTGTATGAGGTTTTTTTGGGCCCTGAGACAGTCTCAATTTAATATGAGCTTGTATGGCAGAAAATCATACTTCTCTTTTTGTCCTGATGGGTCTCGAGTCAGAGAGTTCTCTCTATACATTTGTATGGGAGGAATTAGCCTCCTGTTTAGGGGTTTCGGGGATCAATTCATAGTTTTCCCCATTCATTTGCATGGGTGCCTCAGAAACCCCATTAATCTACTACTTACATTGGTCAGGACCTTGTTGAGATTGTCCCACTCAGAATGGAAGAGAACATTTCCCCCTCCTTTGACGATATGAGGTGTGAGCAAGATTGACAACTCTTCAAGAGCCTTAGCCAAGGCTGTCTCCACCTTTATCCCGAAACTGTAAGACACAGTGACTGAGTCGATTTGAGATCGTTGTCAATCATTTGCTGTGATATAGGTGGTGGACTGTTGTGCAGTCTTGACCTCTGGCTTTCCAGACAAGACGATGTTCAGGAATTTCATGAGCTCCTCAGGCAGAAGGTCAGTACAGGTTTGATATCGAGATAATCTGCTGTTGATGGCCAAGGGAGAGCTTGGGTCTCCTTGAATGTTCTCCTTATTATGCTACAAAGAAAAATTGCAACATCCTTGGTCATGTTGGTACTGGTCAGCTGAGCAGAAGCAGGCAGAGTTTTGTTGACACCACAAACGATACATTCAGGTGGAAAAAAAAATCGGAGCTAGGACGACTTTGCTTGCACAGAGAATGATGTCTCTGTGATGTTAAAGGTTATGACCTTTCTGTTTGCTGCAACCTGTCTAGGTTATTCATGAAACCTTGATAGCATTGTCTGTGGTGACTCACGACATCCAGATCAGCACATTTAAGTGTCGAGGGTTATTAACTGCACACTGCTTCCATATGATACTTTGAATTAGGTGGTTCTGCCATTCCCTTGTCTCTGATTTCAAGCAGAGGTCAGTTTCTCAATTGGATCACCTCAGATATTTCTGAAAATGTGTTAATGATCCATGATCAGCAACACTGTTCAGATGCAAGATGCACTTTTGAAGTTTTACTGTTTGGAGATTTGGGACAACTCTTAGTGGCTTTTCGGTTTGCCCCTTTTGTTTTAAACCCCCCCTCCCTTGTTCAATATAAATCGTTTTGCCTTGTTCAATATAAATTTGTTGTATTGTTTTTGTTACTGTTTTGCCTTGTTCAATATAAATTTTGTTTTACCAATGATTTCAAATGAGTTAGTTTCCTGTCTAATTCATGTATGCCTGCCACCTGCGATGAAAGCCAAAAGTGTTATCAAATACAAAGAAGTCAAGATTGATACATATAAGCTAAACAAAGTGTACTGTTGGCAAATTTTTTAAGGGGTCTATCTTACCAGAGTATTGGCTCTGGTGTGTTCTATATACTGTACAGGGACATGACAGAAGTAAATAGACACCATGATTTTAAAAGAATTTATTTATTGAATATTTGATCCATTTTAATCCATACTCGAGTATTTTGTAGACTTGGCATTTGCAGATTTCAACGCTTTTACTTTTTCAGACATAGAATTAACGAGTTCTGAAATTTTCTCTTGTGGGATTTCTGTCCAGGCTTCACGCAAACGGGTCAGGAATTCTGCCCATGATGTTGGTTTCCTGCACTTTCTCCACACAGCTCGATCCAATGTGGCCCAGAGGTGTTCAATGGGAATCATGTCGGTAGACTGACTTGGCCATGGAAGTCGCTTGATCCCATTTCTGTCCTGCCATTCTTTGGTCTTTATTGCAGAGTGGCATGGAGCTCCGTCTTCCATGAACAGTGTTGTTTTTGACCATCTGACCAGCGGAGAATTCGGGGAGACGTCCATCCTCAATGATAGAAATGTATATCGTCGAGTTGATGTTGCTCACACACTCCACAAGCTCTGATCGACCAGTGCTCCAGATTGCTCCCCACACCATCACTGAAAAACCACCGTGTTTGATAGTTGGTTGAAATCGGTTCAAAGAGAACACTTGATTGAGAAGTCTCCAGACCAATACGTGTCCACTGTCAGAAAATTGAGCAAATTCGGGCTCATCTGAAAAAAATGACAGTTTGCCAAAACTCCAAGAGTCTGGTGGCCATCTCGCCAGCCCATTTCTTTCTCCTTTGAATGTTGGCTGGTCTAAGAAGACGTTTTCTCCTTGTTGCTCTTCCATAGTAGCCCAGTTGATGAAGGTACTGTACGGCAGTTCTTAAGCTTATTTGGACCACCTCTGCAACATCTGCTGCCTTGCAACGGGGAGTTTTCACAATGGACCGCTTGACAGCTCGATGACACCTTTCTGAGGGCCCAGATTGACCAGAACAGGAAGCTGTGGATTTCTTGCCTTCGCTGGTGAATTGCACAATCACCCGATTGACCGTAGAAAGTGGAATGCCAAGATTCTGAGCTATCTGACGCTGGCTGACTCCACCTTCTGGTTGGCCAGCAATTCGTCCTCTGAAAATCGCAAAGGTGGAGGGTTCGAAGCATAGTTAATTGTCGTACAAGACCCAGGAACTTGTTTCTGCAAATAAATAGTTGAATATTAGTACAAATCGCTGAGTAAAACTTGCTTGATACAGATTAGAAGCACCTGCTCCATACAGGAACCGTGAAGGGGGTCATGTTATTATATTTATACCTATTTTATTCCAAGGGGTCCCAGGATTGCACACCCAAAAAATGGTTGCGATCGGTTCAGCCGTTTTTGCAGTACCTGGGAACAGACAGACAGACGGTGAATTAGAGTAAGATGAAATGAATAGATTTAAGGTGTCTATTTACTTCTGTCACCAGAACCCTTAACAAACTCTAAATGTATTCCTGAGAGCCCTGCATGGGGCACTGCATCAATGATACAGCTGCATTTCAGTAATTATGCAACTAGCTGGTTACCTCCACCAAAGGTCGATGAAGGTTACCTATTCACCCCTGTTTGTTTGTGAGCATGATATCTCAAAAAGTTGTGGACGAGTTACGACAAAACTAGGTGGATGAGTTGGGTCGGTGACGAGGACTAATTGTTTCGATTTTGGTGAAGATCTAGATCTGGCCTATCAGTGGGATTCAAAATGTAAACTGTTCAGCCTGGTCGAGGTATGCACTCAGTATGCACTCTACCGATTGCTGTTCTAGTTCCTCCTGTAGCTTGAGTGCTGATTGCGTGATCACAGGCACCGAAACCTTCTCCATTAGAGTTGTGCCATTCCTTCTTGACTCCCTATTGTTTGCCCCGCTCACCATTATTTTTCGGACAGATCCCGTTACCTCCAGGGAAGGTATTGATTTTTCCAAGATTTGTAATATATTCTTCTAATGAATAAAGTCGTGTGTGTGTGTGTGTGTGTGTGTGTGTGTGTGTGTGTGTGTGTGTGTGTGTGTGTGTGTGTGTGTGTGTGTGTGTGTGTGTGTGTGTGTGTGTGTGTGTGTGTGTGTGTGTGTGTGTGTGGCCAATCACATCCAAACTACTGGGCCAATATTGCCACCAAAGTTGACACATGGACCAAATTGGACCTCCAGTTGAACATCATGGTGCACTTTTTTTTTTTTTTTACGATGATATTATGATATCGCTAAATTAAATTCTAAATTCACTGTTTTTATTTATTGTGGTTGTTTGTAAGTGGGGCCTCGATGTGACCTGTTCCTTCCCGCCAAACCAGAGTACTTTCTCCACCTCACATTTCAAGAGCTTGAGGTGAGTTCCTTGTTTGATTTTATTCTTATCGGAGTTGAGCCTTAAATGTCTTTTTTTTATTCCACCATTTCGTGTTCCCCTATCCCGATTTTGTAATTTATTTGACAAAGCCTCCCATCTGTAGATAATGGTTCTGAATCAATGATGTATTGTTAATGTGTATTGGTGAAAGACTTGCCCGAACCGGTTCCTGAAGAACTTGGATCAAACACTTTCATCCGGCCAACCTGACAAGAACGTGGGGTTAACAATTGTGTACGTTAAACAAAAATAATCTCCCAAACATTCTCATTATTTATTTATTGTGGGGTTTATAAGTGTGGCCTCAATGTGACACGTTCCTGCCACCCCCACCCGACCCCCAAACGGCAAATTTGAGTTTCTCACCTTCTCCACGTTCATTTCCTTCATCCTTAGACTTGTGTGAGAATTGTGTTTTGTCAAGATTTTTAGATCCTCGTGGAGGATCTCTAAGTCTTACTCACGTTGTTGTTCTTCATCTTCTTGTGGACTTTTTTGTTTCACAGCCTACAGTTTTCATCGAAACTTCCTGAAACTTGGTGTATATACGTAAAAATTCCCTGCGCAGACGGTAACCATCTCCGATTTTGAAAATTCCTCCTAGAAAAAAAAGTTATGAAGTCAAAATATCTCCGCTAATGGAAATCGCCTAAAAAATTATCTCCGAAACTAGGCAAGCTTTTTGAATTCTGTTTGCGGGAATCGAACAGGGCATTAGCACAGATAATTTATCGCAAACTTGATGCATCACAATGCCGTCATATTCGTTTTTATGACGTCATCATTAAGAGGACGAGGATCTTAGCTCATTTGAGCTTGTTACTTTCGAGAGCAGTTTCAAAAGTAAAGATCTCTTTTTTTTTTTTCCTCGGAAACCTATCATCCCAATGACATAGCCTTTGTATTCAAGATACTTTAATTCCCCCCTCCAACTCGGCTTTGCAATGTCCATTAACAAAGTTTAAGCACAATATTTTTTTTCCACCAAGCAACGCTGGGTACCCCTTGCTAATTGTGAATATAAGTGCTTGTTTCACATTTGTCTTTCATTGAGGGCCCATGGTGATTTGGGCCTCGTACTTTTGAAATCGCACTTATCGAATATAATTGTGATTCTTGTTGTACTTGTCCATTTCTTAGTCAGAACTTTTAAAAATCTGATATAAGTGTGGGGACATCTTGTTTGTTTGGTTTCCTTGGGTCCACATCCTGCGAAGTCAAGCGATCGCCCATATGCTCCGTCCACAACACGCATTATAATATGTTTAAGGATCATCGGAAAATGTTCCTCAGCTTAAAGTTGAAAACGTCACAACTTGCAGATCCTCAATATGTAATCCAAAAATAAATAAAAACAACCAATATGCCTACTTTAGGCCTGGGTAGAGTCTCATTCTGCAACCTTTTGACAAGTCCACGGAAGAGATTACAAGCAACACAAAGCTCTGTTTGTTATTGAATGTCTTAAAATTTTAGTTTCTACAATGCTTCTGATGGAAAGTATAACATATGATGGAATGAACAGCGAGATTGTAGAACTCATAAATTGTAAAACACAGTTCATTCTTTCTTCCAAAATCTGAGCAAATTTACACGTTTATTATATCTTGCCACCGCCAGCTGTGTGTACCTCGTCTTCTTCTCTCAAGTTCTTCCAGAACGTTTTCGGAATCAATGCAAGCACAAGTAACGACCTTTTGTCCCATCTTCCCTCTGCCATATCAACTTCACTCCGGGTGAATAGCAATCTATTCCGAGTGTAGTTCATGCTCGTCATATACTTAATGCAATGCGAGGTATTTGACCAGCATATCAGTTCACAATGTTCTGCTCTTTTTTGAAGGATGATGTAGGATCTTCGATATCCACAAACTAAATCCATATATGGCGTTATTGCTTCACGTCCCAATCTAACAAAGAGCCATATTTAAGATACAGCACCCTCTGCTGGTACTGCACCAGTACTATGGTTAATCATTCCAATTTTGCTGTCATTTGACTCCATCAGAGAACTGAATGAATGACATGCCACCAATGAAGTTATTCTGTTGGTAAAGGCCCAGTCACACCTCGACGTTTTAGCCAGCAATGGCAACGTATCAAAATGTATGTAAAACGCTGGCTTACGCTGAACTTTTGATGTTTTTTTTTTAAAGATTCGGACGTATTCATAATGAGTTGGTCGTATGCATAACATATTAGTAACACACACAGAACGTTTTGTTGTCTTATAGATAACTTATACCAACGAATGCTTAGCCTGTTGTCGGCGTTCACAACCTATGCCCAACGATAGTCTAACTTATGCATAGCGCGCTGCACGTATCGCCGACGATGACGTGGCGTAGCCTATTAAAAGGCTTCCGCACAATGATTCAAATCATAACCGCCGGAGAAAAGGAAGTGTCAACATCGCAGTCACACCTTGGCGATCTTGCCAGCGTATGCCAACCTCTGAAAAATGCGTCTAAAACGCTGGCGCACATCGAATACGGTATGGGTAAGTTTGGTATACGTGAATAGAACGCTAAAGTACGCTATCATACGTCGTAGTAAGTGGAGTACGTCTTGTACTTTTAAACGTGTTAAACATTTTGCGACGTACTTGGCGTATGACACGTTCCGCATGCGATGGGAATAAGTTGTATGCACGATATGCGATCGTTGGCACACGTCGACAAAAGATACTTGTAAGTTACTCATAAGTCTAAACACGTCAAATGTAATGGTTGGCGTCAGTGTTCCAGACTCCCTGGTTTTTTTATTTTTATTTTTTAATTTTTTTTTCTTCGGTATGACGGTGATGTTAACACTTCGATTTCTAGTGCGGTTATAGCGAACGCAGTGAGCTTCATACTTAACGTGTGCACGTGAGAGAATAGGAAACAACAACAACACAATTGCCCTGGCTATTTGGAATCCGTGTAATTAGCTATGATCTTTTGCTTCCGGTTGTTGTTAAACGCTGTGCGGTGTATAAACACGATTGGGTTTTATTTCTTTCTTGTGAATATTACTTAACGTGTGCACATGAGAGAATAGGAAACAACAAAAACAAAACAATACCCTGGCAATTGTGAATCCGTGTCGTTGGCTATGACCATTTTGCTTCCGTATTTTTTTCCTTCTAGTTTTTGTCATGGGGAATGATGCATGCCGGGAGATCATGACCGGAAGTGTTTATTACTTACGAAATCTAAAGATTTCCTAAATATATTGATGCCTTCCGTTTCTGTTTGTTTGTTTGTCGGCACGATAACTCGAGAACGGAAGAAGCTACCAATGTCAAATTTCACCACGTGATTCAGGAGGGTGATGGCTAGTGCTGATTAGATTTTGGTCAAAATCGGTCAAAGGTCAAGGTCACGGTGAGGTCAAATATTCGATTTTTGATGGTTTGGTACAGATAACTCGAACGGAAGAAGCTACCAATGTCAAATTACACCACGTGATTCAGGAGGGTGGTCGCTAGCGCTGATTAGATTTTGGTCAAAATCGGTCAAAGGTCAAGGTCACAGTGAGGTCAAACATCCAAAACATTAGATTTTTGATGGTTTGGTACAGAATCATTATAGAAACTTCTGGTTTGCGTCGCTACCTTCTCAAGAGACAGCTTTTATTAGACAAGGTCAGAGGTCAAGTTGACGATTTCGCAAGTACTAGTCTATGACTGCTTGTTACTTACGAAATCTAAAGATTTTGTAAGTATATTGATGCCTTCCGTTTGTTTGTTTGTTTGTAGGCACGATAACTCGAGAACGGAAGAAGCTACCAATGTCAAATTACACCACGTGGTTCAGGAGGGTGATGGCTAGTGCTGATGAGATTTTGGTCAAAATCGGTAAAAGGTCAAGGTCACAGTGAGGTCAAACATAATTCTGTAAATTCACGTGGAGAAATGGAGTATTTTTGCTTCGCTCGACGTTACAACTCCATTTTAACTTCGATTTTAATTTTGTCTTCGGTTTTTGCGATCGCTTAGGACGCTTAAAACTCGGTTGTAGAAATTCTGGTAAAAATCGGATGTTTTGGAGACGTTTGAAGATTGTATAAAAAAATATTTCACTCGACGCGTCACGGGTTGTCCCATGATGCAGTGCGCTCGAGCAGACGCGTCATTGAGTAACGTTAACATATAATTGCATGGAGAAATGGAGATTTTTGCTTCGGTCGACGCTATGATTTTTGATGGTTTGATACAGAATCATCGTAGAAACTTCTGGTTTGCGTCGCTACCTTCTCGAGAGACAGCTTCTATTAGACAAGGTTCGAGGTCAAGTTGACGATTTCGTAAGTACCAGTCTATGACTGCTTGTTTATTTATTCAATTATTTTTTCCCCAAAGTTAATTCTATCCTTCCGAAAGTGATTTTTTTCATGACAGGAAGTGTTTATTTAGTATTTAACATTACTGGGAGTGATTTTGAAACTATTTCCGGAACTTTTAATTTCTTTTATTCTCAACCAGGAGTGAGTTAATTTATTTTTTTCAATTATTTTTTTTCCCAAAGTTAATTTTAATAAAGATATCTCCCACATCATCAAAAAAAATTTTTAGTCGTGATTTACATTATTTGATCGCTGATCCCGAATCCAGGCCGAAGTAACCGGAAATTGCGTCAAAATCATCAGCACTGCGGCGCTTACACGTACCATGGTATAGTTGGCAAGTATACAGTTGTGAACACGTTATCGGTAAAGTCAGAAGCGAATGTAAGAAGAATTCTATGTTCGCTTATTGGCTTTGCCTATTCCATATTAATACAATATAATTAATAGGCTGCCGCTCAACGATTTAAATCATAACCGCACTAGAAATTGAAGTGTCAACATCACGGTTATACCGAAGAAAAAAAAATTAAAAAAAACCAAAAAAAAACCAGGCAGTCTGGAACACTGACGCTAACCATTACATTGACGTGTTTTGACTTATGAGTACCTTACAAGTAACGTGTGTCAACAATCGCGTAACGTGCCTACAACACGTTACTCATAGGTTAGAAATAAGTTTCGGGTATGCTAAGCATTACCTCGACGTGTTTCGACTTATAATTAACTTACAATTAACGTGTGTTGACGTGTGTCAACGATCGCATAACGTGCCTACAATTTATAGCCAGCGTAGCTGAACTTGTAAGTCGTATGCTGGCATAAGTCGTAAAATTTCAAGCGTGCTAAAATTTGAGGACAACCACAAAGTACAACGATGAAAGAAGCGTACTTCGACGTATGGCAGTGTTTTTCAGCGTGCTCTCAATGTTTCCAAAACTTACCCATAACGTATTTGACGTGTGCCAGCATTTTAGACAAATTTTTCAAAAATCGGCATCAGCTGGCTAAAAAGGTCAAGGTGTGACTGGGCCTTAAGGAAAGATTTTACAGATTGAAGGATTTATGGAATCACAAGTCAGAAATGGTGTCAATTTAGTCTTCTTCTCTCGATTGGCAGCATGTAACTAACTGCAGGTTTGCAACATTGCTGAAGGTAGAACGGTTATGCATCTGATGTCGCTCCCCCTATTAATGCACGGATCTTTGGATTTCGTTCAGGATGCCAGCGATAACTCGCTTAATCCATATCGAAAGACACCGTGGGATGTTTAACATCTACCAATCGATGCAAGCAGATGCCCCACTCCACCCCTCCCCCCTCCCAAACTGAATGTATATCCAAGGGAAGGTGAAGTTTGTGAATATTGATTTGCCTGCAAAGCAACAATCTGAGTTTATAGTCGGGTCAGGAATAAAACCCAGACTAGACAGCTCGAAGGTAAATCACTATATTTAATACTAAAGTTAAAGTGCAGATCATCATCCATTTTCTCACGTGTGTGCATACGGGTGCAGGTAAGCGTGCATGGTTGCAGGACCGTGGGGGCACTTGTGTGCACTCACTCATCCTTCAAGGTATAATAAATAAGAAATTATCACCATCATTAAAAACAAACCCAGCGGCATAAAACTGTAACATTTTTATTTTAAACTATCAATAAATTAGATGTCGGGCCTCTCCCGTCGACATTTAATATTTTCCTTAACAATGTTTGGAATGTACATACGGTACACAGTAAGTATAAACAAGACTTTAAAACAGGAACACTGTTCAGGTTGTCATGATGTTTGCGATGCTTGCGATGCTTGCATCCAAAGTCCCAACAAAAACAGCTTATGCTTATCCGCATGTCTGGACTGACAGCTGTATATATTAAAATAGGTGTATACGATCATTTCTGTGGGTTAAATAATAAGCTATATGTCCAATGCATGAACGATGGTTGGAGTTAACACGTGACTTGTGTTTTACATTCTTACCGTTTTTGCTCCAAAAACCACGGCAGGAATGGCCGCTTCGATTTGCAAAAATAAAACTATTAAACTCATTTCCATGTACAGACTATAATGGATTTGTAATTATTAATGTTTAGTACAAAATTAATAATATATTATATATTTATACATTTACAAGGTGGCGTTTTGAGCCTTATCGCGTAAATGGATCCAAAGAGACACGTCCGTGGTTGGGCTTAGCCCAACGTCGGTCAGTCCCAGAGATCTGCGTGGATTACGACGAAAGGTGATCGCACTTTGAGGGAGAGTGGAGATTTAAAAGAAAGGAAAAACAGAAATGTCCTGTTCCTCACTTTCATTTGTCTTCACCCATGACCACTCAACCCCTCGTCCTCTCAAACCAGGCTATGTATAAAAAAAAAAAATTAAAACCCAAACCACCTTTGCAGCAAGCACCGCATGCTCAGGTAAATATAATTTAAAGAAAATAAAGATTATATATACTTTAAACTCTTTTTGATATGGCTTAGCTGAGGTGGAAAGCAATTCTGAGTTGTTATTTCTTTTCTTTTCCCCGAGTCGCGATTGGTCCAAAATGGCGGCTTCGTACAAAATGCTGGTGAGCTCATGATACCGAGGCAACTCCGACCACAAATAAGGTGGTGCTGTGATTTAGCATTCTCCATCGGCCCAGAAGAGTAGTAGGGATGTCAAACTGACTCACTAGACTCATCCTGATTGAGGAGAGATAGCCGCACACGGCGACATCTTAAGGCAACAGTAAGTGGAGAGGTGGTTAAGGCAGATTCAGCGGAGATTGAGATAAACATGTGTGGTGTCCCTCAGCTTGCTGGGTTATCTGGGCAACAAATGTGTGGAAATATTTGCAGAATGACGTGTAAAAAGATAAAAAGCGTGACCGTGAGGGATTTGTAATCGCACTAAGTTCGTATGGTTTCGGAAGCTGGAGGGTCTTCTGAAGAGGGTTCTTGATGGAAAAGGCTATCTGGTTGAGGTTCATGAGAGAAAACAGAGTCATCGCCTGATGAACATGTGCTGTGGCTGTCCGTGAGGCTCGGTGAATACTGTTCCAGCGGTGCACAAAGATCCAGGTATTCCTGTGGGAAATGTTTTGGCAGGGAAAGTAAAATGATTACTTGTTTTAACACTGATAGAACACTGCACACACATTATATATATTTATTTATTACACATCCAGTATATTATGAGTTGTATGAATTATTGTGAGGGAATGGAGGATAGCTCAGACTTGTGTGAGATGTTTTTCACCTCCTGAGCAGTGAGGCTGAGAATGCGGTCAAAGCTCTCCACGAGCTGTTTGAATGTCGGTCTTTGTGATGCTGCTGCGGCCCAACAAGCACGCATGATCACATATCTGCAAGGCAGGTAAAATTACTATCAGCAAAGCATTATGGAAAGGCATATGAAAATGTGCAAACATTGATAGCAGTCATCATTTTGACTCCTCAACCACAAAAAATGAAGCACATGATATGTGAAGTAATTTTTCTGATATGAAAGTTGATGCTAAAGCAATTTGCATGGTAACGATTACATTTTGGGGTTGACGACTCATTTATTTGCCGACAGATGTGCGGCATGGATTTGGAATTTGGTCAAGGCATCAGCACAATTTATTTATTTGTGTGCATCAAATGACTGCTGGTTTGCATTCTCGCTGAGAATGTAGTCATGTTGCTAATGGAGTTCTCCATGTAGGTTGGGGTCAGAATTTGTAATTTGTTCATGGTGCTGGCGATAGCTTGTCTACTCTTCTTGAAGGACAACACGTGATCTTTAACGTACACCAACTAACGCAAGCAGATGGGACACCAGCTTAACGTCTGTCCAAGGGACGGCACACACATTGAAGAAACACATTGCATAAGACATATTCAAATGAGTGTTGTGTTACTTTTTGTTACATTTTAGATTATTGCACACCTATAGTCTGAAATGTAACACAAAACCTACATTGTAACCCAAGCTGAAACATTTTAACATTTATGGGAAACTGACATGCATTGAGGACATCACCTCTCATGATAGTGATGGCCAATATTTTGATCAATAAGTGCAAATGCATTGGCGCTTAATATAATGAAAGTATCGGCACTTCATATCATTAATAACATTGGCCAGATTGGTACTTAATACTGATATCATTGGCAAACGATAACGGCACTTGGTGGAGCGCATACCTCCACCAGGCTGAACAGTTTGCGTTTTATATCCCACTGATAGGCCGGATCTGGTCCGGATATGAACCAAAATCAAATCAGCTTGTAGTGGGGCGGCTTAGCCCAAATATTCAAAAGAATTGTGCATTTTGTGATACAAGCACCAAATTTGGCACAGATGTACATTAATATGTTGTGGACATTTTCAGATATTGGGCCACTTGAAATTCTATCTTTATGTCCGCCAGATTGGATTTCAAAATGGCCGCCACTTGAAATCTACATTTGCTATTATCTCTGGACGTAATGCAGCTATTGACTTGATTCTGGTATCTAAATATAGGTTTTTGGGGGCAAGGAATCCAATGGTACCATTTTCAACTTAATATTATCGATCACAGTCTGTTTTATAATTTTATTTGGAAATTATCTAGGCAAATATTGGATTCAACACAATACTTTGAAAAGAATGTCTTAGTTCTGTAAATATAAATAAAAAAACAAACAAACACTAAATCACTAGTAACAACTCAGTAACAACATCAGACACCCAGATGTAGCCAGGAAATTCAGGGAAAGCCACTTCACCATTCAGAAAACACAGAGGGTGTTCTCTTCAATCCCGAATGACCAGGCACATGAGCAGAATAATGCCTGCATCAAAGGAGACGGTGGAGCAGTTGGGCTCACTGACAACCCTAGTGCCCTACGTCGCTGGATGGTTGCGGGACCAGAAGTTGCCAGGGTGATCGAAGAATTCCAGGATGGGAACCAACACTGGAGACGGCAAACAGCAGACACACGTCATCATAATCAGACGCCAAGTGTACAGGCCTCATTTGTGAAAGATGTTCGCTCTCTCGTCGGTGTCATGGAGGAGATGGGCAACCCATTCGAGGAGGAGAGTCAGGATGTAGTCAAACAGGACACAGAGGAGATCGCAGATCCTGCTGCTGTGGAGACCGTGATGAATGCCAGGAGGATTGGTCAAGAGCAGTTCGAGGCTTTCACCAGAGAGTGTCTGTTGGACAGAACAAAGGCAGTGGACGCACCCATTCCTCGTAACAAGCTGAAGGTGTTCAGCACTTCCACTCCAAGAAGCCAGAGCATAGGTCAGCAACAGCTCGCCTCCATCAAGAATGACCGTAAACTCTTTGCACACCTGTACATTGGCTGCCAGACGAGGGATGGAAACCTTGAGGAGTTCTTTTGTCACGAGAATCAGGCATGTCCTCCTGCATTGTCTGATGGTGGAAGCCTCTGCAATGGGACCAAGAGTGATCTCCTCACATGCTTGGAAGAAGTCTCCGACGCAAAGACAGAGACTCCTGTCACGACCTGTATTGTGCTTGATGGAGAAGCCATCGTCCAGATGCTGAAGCCGGCTGCATCAAAGACCTTTGAAGAGTATGCACAACAGATCTTCATCCCATATATGTCCACGAAGCTGCAAACAGTGTCACGCCTGGATCTGGTCTGGGATACTTACCTTGCTGATTCACTGAAAGGTAGTACACGTGCAAAGCGGGGACAAGGTGTGCGGAGACGTGTGGTGGCTGCCGCAGCCATACCAGGAAACTGGCAGAACTTCCTACGAGTGGACAGCAACAAGACCGAGCTGTTCAGGTTCCTCTCAGCAGCTCTCATGGAATGGTTTGACCAAGAGGACAAGCAACTCGTCATTACTGATGGAGAGGCAGTGCTCAGCAAGCCACTACTGCCAGATGTGACCTCACTCGCCCCATGTAACCATGAAGAAGCTGACAGTCGGATGTTGCTGCATGCATCTCACGCAGTCCAGCATGGACACCATGCAATACTCATCCGGACTGTAGACACCGATGTTTTGGTGCTGGCAGTGTCCCTGGCACAGGAGTTGCAACCAGAAGACAAACTGTGGCTGGCATTCGGAACAGGCCAGAGTTTCCGATACCTAGCAGCACACGAAAAAGCAGCTGGATTGGGACGAGAGAAGGCTCGTGCACTGCCAATGTTCCACGCTCTAACTGGATGCGACACTGTGTCTAGTTTTCATAGACATGGCAAGAAGACTGCGTGGGCAGTCTGGACGGTACTGCCAGAACTCACTGAGGCGCTGCTGCTGCTGTCCTCTGCACCTCGTGACATACCAGACGATGCAATGCGCATCATCGAGAGGTTCGTGATCCTGTTGTATGATCAAACCAGCAAATGCACAGACATTGACAAGGCCAGGAGGAAACTCTTCGCAAGGAAGAACAATGTGCAGCTCATCCCTCCAACGAAGGCAGCTCTGGAGGAACATGTCAAGAGGGCAGTGTATCAAGGTGGACATGTGTGCGGTCAGATACTGCTGCCAGCACCAGAGCTCCCTCCACCAACCAACTGGGGTTGGTCAAGGACTGGAGAAAGACAGTACACACCTTACTGGACCAGGCTAACTGAGGAAGCTCACAGCTGCATTGAGCTGGTTTCTTGCAAGTGCAAGAAAGGGTGTGTGAGGCGCTGCAAGTGCAAAAAGGCTGCCCTTCAGTGCACAGCCCCTGTGTGTGTGTGAAGGGGACTGCACATGACGATGAGTCAACAACATACATGTACTTGTGGCAATGCTGAACTTGTTAACATGACACTGTTTATGTACACGTATCTTCAGTACCGGTATATACCTAGCCTCAGATACCAGTACACCTAGCCTCAAATACTAGACCATGTAGCATGTCAGTATTATACCGAAGACATTTACAGAACTAAGACATTCTTTTCAAAGTATTATGTTGAATCCAATATTTTTGCCTAGATAATTTCCAAATAAAATTATAAAACAGACTGTGATAGATAATATTAAGTTGAAAATGGTACCATTGGATTCCTTGTCCCCAAAAATACATTTAGATACCAGAATCAAGTCAATAGCTGCATTACGTCCAGAGATAATCGCAAATGTAGATTTAAAGTGGCGGCCATTTTAAAATCCAATCTGGCGGACATAAAGATAGAATTTCAAGTGGCCCAATATCTGAAAATGTTCAACATATTAATGTACATTTGTGCCAAATTTGGTGCTTGTATCACAAAATGCATAACAGGTTTGCTATGCTGCTACACTATTGTTATTGTCATCCACCTTACTTTGTAAAAACTCGTCCACAACTTTTTGAAATATCATGCTACGTATCGTTTTTGGCCCCATCTCTCAATGGCGAAGAATCGCTTAAAAATTCTCGAATCTGGATTCGGATCTTCACCAAAATTGAATCGATTCTTCCTCGTCACACACCTAACCGGTCCACCAAGTTTCATCCGAATCCGTCAATGACTTTGAAATTTTGTGCTACATATCGTTTTTGCCCCCATTTCTCCATGCTGAAGAATCACTAAAAATTATAGTATCCAAATCCAGATCTTCACCAAAATCGAGTCAATTCATCGTTGTCACACACCCAACTTCTCCACCAAATTGTCCGAATCTGTTCACAACTTTTTGAGATATCCTGTTCAGACAGACAGACAGACAGAGGTGAAACCAACCTCCGCTCGTTTTCAGTGGCAGAGGTAATAATAGCTGTCCAAGGGGATGATGTCCCAATGCACCCTATTCCCCCATTGTTATGCAATTCTGCTCACATACGAGGATCTCTAAGAGTGTGCTATATTTGAATACACTTTACATGAATAGGAAGTGGTTTCAAATGCATACAGTTCTTTGGGACAGTTGGTTGGCTTGTCCATTCGGTGCCCTTCTTTGAGAAGCTTGAAAAGCTCTTCAACAGGGATTCCTGGGTAAGGTGAACCACCCAGTGTAAAGATCTCCCACAACAACACTCCAAACGACCAGCTGTCATTTCAGAGAAAAAGAAGAAAGTGGGAAGAGAGTCAGCTGGACTGTCAAACACAACAGATTTAAAAAAAATATTTTATCTTTAAGTGGATGGTATAGGAGGTCATAGTTATTTTGAATGATCTCCTGTAACAAGGGAAGGGAATAAGAGTCACCCTCAAAGCAGATTATCCCTCTCTGAAGGTCCTTAATTGAGCGAGCTAGGTTTTTACTGACAATCCGAATGTTACAATGCAATTCTCCAAAGTGAAGCGTGACCTTCTAATATTAGAATCCAAATCCTTAACATCGCTGCCTTCAGGTGGATTTGAACCCACAACCACAATTTCAGGTGAACCCACACGACATGGTGATATAACAGACACTGGGTAAAAGTGCGGTAAATACCGCAATTTATTTATTTATATGCCTTTAAACCACTTTAAACCTTTATGTAAATTGAATTATATACTTAAACACTGTGGAACACAAATCACCTTCATCATATTTCCAAGAACCTCCAGTTTTGCAGTACTGGTTGTACATAGTGGTTCTATGGGGTGGTGTATGTAATCGGAGTCGTCAAATGCAGCCCCTGGGAAGTGGGCGTGGCATGTGAGATGGTGCAGTATTGGGATGAAGAAGATGCCGTCGATATGGCGATGTACGAGGCCGATTGACGCCGCGTTCTATGATGATCAACAAAGCTTCTATCTCCTAAAATGTGACAACGTCGTCTTATTGGTTCACGAGTCAGTAAGTGACCACTATATTCGTTATTGGTGTGTGTGTGTGTGTGTGTGTGTGTGTGTGTGTGTGTGTGTGTGTGTGTGTGTGTGTGTGTGTGTGTGTGTGTGTGTGTGTGTGTGTGCGCGCGCGTGCATCTGTCTGTCTGTCTGGAGCAAAGCTCCATGGCTTTTGATCCAATTCTGATAAAAATTTGGGTGGGAGGTTTATAATCATTATCTCATTGTGTTTTCCTGAGAATGGGCGTGGTGCGCCCATTATAGGTGGAGCCACGCCCAAAAAACATGTTTTTCGGGGGTCGCCGATTTCATTTTGCATCTTCTCCGAGGGGTTTGTCGAATCTGGCAGGGATTTTGGGATTTGGTAAACCCAATGGCACCTGCATAGCCCCACGGAGCTCGATTTTTCATTTTCGTCACAAGGTCACGAACTTAGAAAATTGCGAATTTTGACACAAAAATCATACGACCGCCAAAACTTTGAGAGCTCGGATGACAATATTTTTTATGCATAATCTTGAGGTCATTCTCCACCTAAAGTGTTGAAACCATTTTGCTCTATCTCGAACACCTTGCCCGTGGCGCCCCCTTCAAGTTTGTTTTTATGTTGATATCATCAAAGTTTGGATAATCCGAGGAGTGTGAAATGCCATATAGCCTATATGACGTTATATTGTTCCTGGAATGTTCCAGAGGAAGTTTTGCACCAAAGGTCATAATCCTTGACCTTTGACCTTTAAAGTTCACGAAGGTCAAATTTTCAAAGTTGTGGGAATCGAACCAGGTTTTCGACCTTCGAACTAACTCCATTAAGCTATAGCACGTATCCTGTTTCCTTATTTTAATGTCCACAACATTGTTTTGTGACCTTTAAAGGTTATGCAAAGGTCAAATTTTTAAAGTTGTTGAACGAAACCGGGTTTTCGACATTTTGCAGCGAATAACCCGTCACTCGTACCACATCATGTTGATCATTTTTATAACTTGGTCAAAAATTATCACATTGTCTCATCCTTGACTTCTGAACCAATCGCCATCGTCAAATACCGCTCGTGAACTATCGTAGTCTTCAGACTTGTTACAGTTTATAATGGTGGTGTATAAGACTGCTTCAGTGGTGTTAAACTTCTGGATTTGTTTTTTAAACCATCTTTAAAATCGTTATTTTGTTAAAATTGAAGTATTTTTCTTGAACACTGCATGGGGTATTATGTTCTCTGAACACTAGTTTAGTTATTATTGACTAACACTTTGTCTTTACAGAATAAACTAGAAGGGCACTCGGTGAAGCGCATACCTCCACCGTGAAATACCTGATTCCATGAAAACATATCGGGCCCAATACATTGAGATATAGTGCTACATATCGTTTTTGGGCCTATCTCTCAATGGTGAAGAATCACTTTGAAAATTAAATAATTATAATGTCTGGATCTGGATTCAGATCTTCACCAAAATCAAACCAATTCGTTCTTGTCACACGCCCAATCTGTCCACCAAATTTCATCCGAATCGGTCCACAACCTTTTGAGATATTGTGCTATATATCATTTTAGCCCAATCTCTGAATGGTCAAGAAGCGCTTAAAAAATTGTCGGATCCGGATCCAAATTCGGATTTTCACCAAAATTTAATCAATTCTTCCTCGTCACACACCCAACATATGCACCAAGTTTCATCTGAATCCATCCACAACTTTTTGAGATATCGTGCTGTATATCGTTTGTGGCCATGTCTCTCAATGGTGAAGAACACTGAACAACAAAATTTTTTTACTGGAGATGTGTAAAGTGATTTAGACTAATTTGGGTACGCTGATTTCAAAAATCATAACCGTTTTGCTGTATCACGTCAGGATTTTCAGTAACAGAAATATTCCCATTGCCTAGAAGTCAGGATTTCAATGAAATTTACAAAAATTCATTTATTCATTTATTTCATCATGAATGCTTCAAAATTATAGAAATTACAGAAAAACTCCACTAGAATGTAATTAAAAATGCTTTAGGCATTTGGCTTTGCGTTTGTGCTGCTCTGTGTCAGTTTCACGATGCAGGAACCAGCAGAAATCGCCCATCATGTTCGGGTTGTGCCGCCCTTGGTAACGCGTCTCCATGAGTGAAATCTCTTGGTGGAATCGCTCGCCGTGCTCGTCCGAGACTGCTCCCAAGTTGTCAGGGAAGAAGTTCAGGTGCTGGTGTAGGAAATGGATTTTCAGGGACATCCTGGAGCCAAGTTTCCTGAAGGACTCCAGCAGCTGCTGCACTATTTCTTCATAGTTGTCCGCGTGCTCGTTCCCCAAGAAGTTGTCCGTCACAGCTTTGAAGCTCCTCCACGCTGCCAGCTCTTTGGGGTTTAGAGTTGTCGGAAAAGTTTCGTCCTTCATAATCTGTCGGATTTGCGGTCCAACAAAGACACCAGCCTTGATCGTGGCCTCCGACAAGGTGTTGCCAAACTTTTCCTTGAGGTATAAAAACCCACGCCCATTCAGATCCATTGCCCGTACAAAACTTTTCATCAAGCCGAGCTTTATGTGGAGTGGTGGAAGGAAAACCTTGGCTGGGTCGACAAGGGCGACATGCTTCACGTTGTGTCGACCAGGTACATGCTCTTTTCGCTCTTCCCAATCTTTCTTCGTCCAGTGATTCTTGTCGTCTCTGCTATCCCAGAAACAAAGGAAGCACATGTATTTCGTGTAGCCTGACTGCAGCCCGAACAACAGCGCCACCACTTTCAAGTCTCCGCAGATGTGCCAGTTGAAGTCATTGTACTTGATGGAATCAAGCAGCTGCCGCATAGTCTCATAGGTCTCTGTCATGCCGAACGCGTGAGCCAGTGGGACTGATGGTTTCTCGTTGCCATTGTGGAGCAAAACAGCCTTCAAGCTGTTCTTCCCCGAGTCGATGAAGAGGCGCCAGTCTGCAGGATCGTGATCACACCCAAGTTCTTTCAACAGACCGTTGATGTCACTGCAGAATGTCATCGTGTCTTCCATCTCAAAGAACTCAGCCATGTCTCTGTGACGTGCTCTGAACAAGGATATCTTGGTGTTAGGTTCAAGTAGATTCCACTGCTGCAGTCTTGATCCAAGCAGCTCTGCCTTCGCCTTTGACAGCGAGAGATCTCTTACAAGATCATTTAAGTCTCCCTGGTTCAGAAGGTGTGATTCTTGAGTGTCGGGTTCAAAAAGGTTCATCATCACCATCCTCTTCACCACTGCTTACAGCTATGTTCTGATCAGCTGGAGGTGTTGGAACGGGGTTCTCGTCATCATGAGGCACAGGTTTACGAGCAGAGACGCAGTCAGCGTACTTGATGTGACCTTTATTCTTCTTGTTGAAGCCGGCGATGCTTGTGCAGCAGAAATAACAATCATCATGATGATTCTGCGGCTCACGCCATATCATGGGCACCGCAAATGGCATGCTCGCGTGCTTGCCCACCAACCACTGAGTCAAGGTTGTGTGACAGCTTGTGCAGCAGATGTGTGGTGCCCAGCTCTGTTCTTGGTCCCCCACCTTACACCCGAAGTAGTGAAAGTAGGCGGCCTTTATTTTCACTGCTGTAGATATACTTCGCTGTTGATCTTTTTTGGTATACCGACCACAGACATAACAGAAGTTGTCAGGATGATTGGTACAGGAACGCCTACTCATCTTTATCTGAAAGAAAGAAATATAACACAAGTTAACAACAATTGTACGAAATAGACATGTTAAAGACATATGTAAATTTCATTGAAATCCTGACTTCTAGGCAATGGGAATATTTCTGTTCCTGAAAATCCTGACGTGATACAGCAAAACGGTTATGATTTTTGAAATCAGCGTACCAAAATTAGTCTTAATCACTTTACACATCTCCAGTAAAAAAATTTTTTTGAAATTTGTTGTTCAGTGGAATCACTTAAAAAATTCTTGTATCCGGATCCGTGTCTTCACGAAACTCCAATCAGTTCGTGCTTCTTACACACCCAACCTGCCCACCAAATTTCATCTGGATGCGTCCACAACTTTTTGAGCTATCCTGAACACAGACAGACAACCAAAGAGACTGATAGGGGTGAAAACATAACCTCCTTCCACCTTCGGTGGTGAACCGAATAAAGGGTGAATACATTTGAGAGAAAGATAAAATGTATGTGAGCAGTCTGACGAGGCTCTGGAGTGCATTACAACACTGTTGGGAAAAGATTGACTTGACTCAAACATAATCCATAAACTAATTAAATCAATCTAGAATGGAGTTGAGACAGTTCTCAAGGCAAAAGGGGTTAACCCTGATTATTGATTACCTGTGAACATAGATTTGATTTTTCCTGAGCCTGGTGTTGGCACAGTGGTTAGGGCAGCGACTTGGGACCAAAAGGTCCTGAGTTCAAGCCCCGTTGGGCCACTGAATATAGATATATATATATATACATATATATATACATATATATACATATATATATATATATATATATATATATATATATATATACATATATATATATATATATATATACATATATATATATACATATACATATATCAGGTCAGGTATGGGAGCATGTGCCAGAACAGCGCGTCGCTGCGTCCACTTTCCGCCGGTACTCCAGGGGCCTCCGTCTGGCCATCCCCCAGGCAGATGCCAGGCCCATCCCCATCTCCTTGAGATGATGGTCAACCTGCTGCAACCATGAGGCACGTGGTCGGCCCACTGGCCTCCTCCACTCATGAGACTCCCTCGCTGAGAGAATCTGGTGAGCAGGATCAGCGTCAGGAAAACGAGCCACATGTCCATACAGCCGCAGCTGACGCTCACGGACTATGCAGGTAACAAATCTCATCCGAGTCTCTCTCAGCAACCGCTCGTTGGACACAAAATCCGACCAGCGATAGCCAAGGATTCTCCGAAGAGACCTGGTACCAAAGGAATTAAGTCTCCGTCTCAGATCCTTGGTCAAAGTCCAAGTCTCGCACCCATAGAGCAAGACTGGAAGTACCAAGGACCTGAAGACTCGGACTTTCGTCCTCCCGCACAGGTACCGGCAGCGCCACACCCCATGATCCAGTGAATCCATGACTCCCCAGGCCCGACCGAGACGTCTATTGACCTCCGGCTCACAACCTGCGGAGACATGAATATCACTGCC
>NC_140961.1:25711656-25726656 GCF_056783735.1 Eptatretus burgeri
GAAGAAGCACGTCTCTTCGAGGAGACAAGAAATGAAGCATGGACATTCCGAATGCCACAAAGAGTGTGTTCTATGATTATCTGCAAACCTTTCTTACATAAGATGAATGTGAACATATGCACCTCTGTACCTAAGGCATAAGACAAGTCAAACAAAACTATGGGGGTGAAAGAATATCCAAGCAAGACTATCTGCATGACTTTATAAAAAGTTGCCTTAAGGGTAACAAACCAAGGGTGTGCTTTAAACACATGACATTTAATCCTCGATAAGCTGGCCTTTTCTCCAAGCACAGCTAACTCTAACTCTGTGGATTTTCCAGGTTCGTTCAGATGTGGTACTAATTAAATGATTAATTTCCTGCACCATCAAAGGTGGACGGAGGTTATATTTTCGCCCCTGTCTGTTTGTCTGTCTATGAGCAGGATATCTCAAAATGTTATGGACAGATTCAGACGAAACATGGTGGACCGGTTGGTTGTGTGACAAGACAGAATTTATTTGATTTTGGTGAAGATCCGGATCTGGATACAGATGGGAGAATTTTAAAATTTATTGAGTGATTCTTCACCATTGAAAGATGGAGCCAAAAAATGATATGTCGGACAATATTTCAAAAAGTTGTGGCTGACTTATAACACAACTTGGTGGATGAGTTGTGCACATGACAAGAACAAGCCGATAAGATTTTGGTGTGTGAGAAGGACGAATGGTTCAGATGCAGATCCAGTCTATCGGTGGAATACAAAATGTAAACTGTTCACCCTGGTGGAGGTATGTGCTCCAGCAAGTGCTGTACTAGTTTGAAATGTAATGTGTTATTTCAGACTGTTCCAGGTGAGACTGTCAGATGTTGCTCTCCAATGCCCTTTTATCCTGATTCTGTCAATCTCCATTGAGTGTTAGATTATGTTGATGGGGTCCTGCAGCAATCAGCGAGCTCCAAACATATTTAGCTTTCGCCTGAGAGTGAAGTACGCATGCACATTGATGATTGAGGCGAGAGGGGGGAAAGGTAACACACCCATGATGGGGCAGCGGGTCAATAAGTAGGGAATGAATGAACAGGAAAAGAGAAAAGGGAGGAGGCACAGCAACAGTTCGAAATGATGTCCACAAGCGCACATGGTCCAGACAACGACACAAAAACCCAGCAAAAGAGCACATATGAAGGCACTTGATGAGATGTGCAAATCCATTAAATCAACAAATGAACACCAACAATTAATGAAAACTGTTGAACAAGACAATTCACTTTTTCAAGACAGGTATCCTCAGATTTCGAAGCTAGCCTCTCAGAGCAGAGAAGATTGCGTCTGGCTGCGAAGAAAACCTGGAATCATAACCGAGTAGGGTTAGGGTAGGAAGTCGGAAGGATTTTTAGTGTCGAGAGACACTGTTTTGGTTATAGGTCATGGGCCAGATATGGCCACAGTGCACTCCCCCCTCCCCCACCCCACCACCCAGCAAACCTGTGTTTTTCTGAATCCCCTGGATATACTGAACACGAATATGAATGTTAACATTGAAAATTTGGGGATGCACTACCTGTTTTGACCTTTTGAATAGGGGTACCCTAAAATTATACTTTTATCGATTTGCGTCGAATTCAATTTACGGATGGAATCAAAATGACATGCAGAAGGGCCAAATCATATCCAATATACATGTATGATGCATAAAATTGAAGATAATTGCATTCTGATCATCTGTATATGTCGAACAGTGTTGTACATTAAATCTAAATTAAATTGTATACATTTGAATATATATATTCCCTATCTTTCGAATAAACACAAAATCAACACTCCGTATTCCTCAATGAATATATTTGACATTATATGAATTTTATTACAGGTACAGACTATTTAATGATAGTGAGAAACGGTTTTGATTACCTTATATTTCTTGAAATATGAGACATACAGGAATGGTGTCGGAGTTGGAATTGGCCGTATCCTGAACGGAAAGCGAGTCGTCACAGTCGATATTTGTTTACATATTATTTAAGATTTATTTCCAAAAACATTCATGTTGAATGTTCATTTGAAGATAACAGGTTAGTTAAGATGTATTTTCTTTCTCATGGTATGACTACTGATAACTTTTAATTAATGGTAATTAAGTTAATTTAGTAAGGTAAATAAGTTATATATTCCAGTCCAAATCAGAAATATTTAAGAATGTGATACAACATTGCAATAATTAACACCGAATGAAAATATGAAGTTTCAAGTCCTGTTTCCTTCTATTTTCAGGTTCGGAATGGCTGTGCACAACATAGTCAACTGATGTCTGACCAGCAAGCAGCAGAAGGCGGCCAGGAGCGAGAAGACCCACCTCCCAAGCATCGGAAAGATGATAGCCATGGAGGCTCAAAGTCCCGATTGGAGCCCGAATGCATTGTGCACATCCCTGGGTTACAATATGGCCCTATGGTGCTATTATCCACAACCAAGGATTCCACAGCCCGACTAGCAAGGTTGAAGGAGATCCGAGACAAGAGACTGGCGCAACCACATGGATCAGTCCAACATATGACGAGTACCTGTGACCTAATACCAGATTCCCTTACTGAGTGTCACGGATATCACAGAGAATGCTATCAACGATTTACCATGAACCTCAGTCACCTTTCCACTCCTTCAGATCCATCTACTCCATCATGCTCCAAGTTAAGTCGGAGGGATTCATCAGGGGACAAGGTTCTGTTTTCATCTGATTGCATCTTCTGTAACTCAAATGGGAGACGAAAGGTCAAGATCAAAGGGACACACACCACTGAAGGCTTAAGCCAGTTTGAGTGTGACGGATGGCGAACAGTTCTCGAAGTTGCTGAAAACAAATGTGATGAGAAATTACTCACACAGATAAGAGGTCATGATTTGTTTGCTACAGAAGCGAAGTATCACAAATCCTGCTGGGTTATCTACACACACAATCCAGAGAAATGGAGGAGTACAAGCACAGAAAACAAGGAGAGACAAACAAACATGGCACAAGCACACAGTCAGGCCTTTGCAGAAGTTCAGAAAGTCATAGAAAGAGATATCATTCAAGGCAAACACATGATCAAACTGTCAGAGCTTTCCAGCATTTATATCAGCAGCCTACAGCATACGGATTTCGCCAATCCCAACTTCCGTGGGGAAAACCTTAAAGCTAAGTTGGAGAAACATGAGAAGTACAAGGACTCATTGGCATTCTGTAGATTACACCTCACAGGAAACTTCCAAACTTACACAGTCTACAATGCAGACAGTGGCACAAGCGATGCGGTAAGATGTGCATATGAACTTGGTTCTCTTGATATGGTCCAAGAATCTGGTAGATATCTGCATCCAATGATGCTTGACACTGAAGCCACTGAAGACCCTTTCTAGGCTGCCCAAGTTTGTACCAGTTCTAGCTAGATTAGGAGACACATGGGAAGTACTCGACGACCTGATGGATGACCTGGACGAGTTCACCTGTGTGTTATATGGAAGACCTCGTACTCGGAGCGTCGATGAGTTGCGGTTCATGAAAATGAATGAGCTGTATGCGAAAGATGATGACCGTCTCTCCCGTTCAAGCACAGTTGACATGGGCACTCTCCCTCCATGCAAGAAGAGCCTGGAGCAACACATCCGGAGAGTCAACTTCCAACTTGGCATTTGGAAAAGAGCCCATGTTGCAAATCTTGAGATCCCTGAGCCAAGTGATGGACATGGGTAGATTTTAGTTGAGGGGAAGCTGGAGCCTCTTTGGTACGAGGGAGGGGTCCTGCCACAGCAGTTGGCAGACATCGCTGAATATTCAGCGAACATCAATGTCTCGGACTCGGACATTCCAGACGAATCGGACTATCTTAATGAAGACAGCTCAGAGTCTGACAATGAGTAGGATTAGTTGCAATTCACGTTAGCGACAGGAACATTCATTTCTATTGGAGTATACTTCTGTTTTGAATTGTTTAGAATATGTTGTATTTAAATACTTACCATGTTTGAGATTTGGTTATGTTATTTAGTTCCGTGAATATTGTATTCAATATGATGCGGATATAATGCAAATATAAACACTATTTTATTCACTCTGAAACGTATGCTTTCTGCAGTCTGCAGTGGCACTGTAAGTTGTAGATGTATGTTTGGAAATATGAAGGATAATGAAATAATGCACGTAAAATATTATTGTATTATACGTAGCTGACATGATCTGGATTATGGAGATATAGACTGGAAATGTTTATGTGCAATGAAATATCTTGTAGTTTGGTGATGCTGATGGTGGCCATCTTGTATTTTTTGGTTGCTTTCAAACTATACTATTAAATAATATTTTGTGTGGTATTATAACTAATTCTTTGTAATCATGGTAATAGTTTGTCAAGTAATGTTCCATAAAAGTGACCACAAATCTGTATTTCGTCAAAATGTGGTTGATTGACAACATTATTTGTCTGAATACCCGTTTCATGCTTATTGTGTGACAACGTTGTATATTTTCATAATAGTTGCTTGATATTTTTGAAAAATAAAAGGTAATTAATACCGTTTCTCACTATCATTGAATAGTCTGTACCTGCAATAAAATTCATATAATGTCAAATATATTCATTGAGGAATATGGAGTGTTGATTTTGTGTCTATTCGAAAGATAGGGAATATATATTCAAATGTATATAATTTCATTTAGATTTAATTTACAACACTGTTAGACATATCCAGATGATCAGAATGCAATTATCTTCAATTTGATGCATCATACATGTATATTGGATACGATTTGGCCCTTCTGCATGCCATTTTGATTCCATCCGTAAATTGAATTCGATGCAAATCGATAAAAGTATAATTTTAGGGTACCCCTATTCAAAAGGTCAAAACAGGTAGTGCATCCAAAAATTTTCAATGTTAACATTCATATTCGTGTTCAGTATATCCAGGGGATTCAGAAAAACATAGGTTTGCTGGGAGGTGGGGGGGGGGGTGCACTGTGGCCATATCTGGCCCATGGCCTATTACTTGTTTTCTCTATCTCAGTCTCAGCCTGAGCTCATTAAATAAACTCTCTGCCCTTCCCAATGATCAAAAACACTTAACTCTTTGTGCTCGCTCACGTCTATCCCAAGATAGCCGCAGAAAGCATGGAGGATGAAGTCATGGGTGGAGCCATGGTGACTTTCGATAGTTATTTTCAGTGATGGTCAGTCCCCAACTTTTTCATGCAGAGTTGTAAAAAATGAGAATTAATTCCTTAAGGGACATAGAGTCAAAAGGTGCATGTCCATGGTTTAAAATGTGCACATGTTTGGCGAAGAAAGGAAATACAAACTGTACTCTTCTTGAATATTTTACCAGAAGCGCAATTGTCAAAGTTATAATTATTTCGACCATATTTTAATTTTAATAACATCAAGTAAAAATCATTCTGACAGTGACAGAGGAATATTCAAACTATCGTATAATATTATTATTATTATTAAATTTACATGTGATTGAGTTGTGCAGGGAATTGCTAAAATACATCAATTGTAACCAATACTTACATTGGTTGTCTTTTTGTAATAGTCGATGTTATGTACATCCCTGGCAAGACCAAAATCAGCGATCTTCATGACATTCTCCTCTGTGACGAGCACATTTCTCGCTGCCAAGTCTCGGTGGATGCACTATGGATGGAGAGAAACAGACATTGGGTTTTGTGTTTCCGCTTCACACTGGCAAAAAATACAAGTGTTTCTGGATTCATTTAAGTATGGGAGGCATGAAAACTTTTAAAATCCAACCAGGAAAGAGATAGATGAGGGCTAATCTAAGTATATATATACGCATACATACCTACACCTTACATAAAACCAGCTTCCAGACACTGTTCTGTCTCACTCTTCCCTCCAGGGCTTCAAGCAAGCAAGCAGTGTACCACCATCTCTTGTCATCCCCAATCCTGCCCAATGATCTTAATTCCATACATCCATACATCCATTGGGACCATACTCTTATGCAGAGCGTTGGTGCTGACTAAGCAGCCTCCTTGGCTATTGGGAACAATCCTGGATGGATCGCCACTCCAACACAGGATACCAGCGAGCTGGCACTCATTTTTCCGACCGCGGAAGGATGATAGGCAGAGTCAACCCCATCTGGTATAATTCAACAGCCAAGTGGGATTTGAACTCAGGATCCTAGTATCCAAAGCCCACCACCCTAACCATTCAGCCAACACCAGGCATGATCTTTATTACCCCCCACCATTAACCTTTCTTCACCCAACTGTCTTACTTGTCAGTTTCAGGGTTTTCTTCCTTCCTCCCTCTCTTTTTATCTTGTCCATTGATTTCCTTAAATGGTGTTGGCAGGATGGCCGAGAGGTACATACACTCACCTCTAAGCTGTCTCGCCTGGGTTCAAACCCCGACCTAGCTATAAACTGTCATCCCAGTATTTCACAGGCAGGGCGATTCATCAATGTGTGTGCTGTCCCTCAGATGGATGTAAAACAGGCATCCCATCTGCCAGTACTTGTTGGTGGATGTAAGATCCAATGGTGTCCTTCGTGAAGAAGAGGTGAGCTGTTCCTGGCACCCTGACCAAATTCCAAATGCCACCCCTCCTCAGCAGCATGCATTGCATCAGTGGTATAGCCATGCCCTCAGCCAATGATGCTACCCCACAGCCTTGTGCTGCATACAAACAAAGATGATTCCCTTGATGTTTGTCCCACTCTCAGATCTACCTTGCTCTTCCATGAGCCCCCTGTAAAGAAAAAGTGAAATAACCAGACATTTTTCTGAATGAACTTGCCAAACTCAGATAAATAAAAATAATTAGATTTCTCCTTAAAAGTGTCAAATGGAACCCAAAAAGCAATGAATGTTAATATGCAACAGAACTGTACAATTGCTGTATTTTGTAAAGACATTATTCTTGACAAATTCAAGGAACTCTCTGCCTATGTCATATTGTCAAAAAGTACTCTATGAGTACTTAAGTCATACAGTACGCTCTAATATTGACAGTCACAGTCGTGTCACTGTATATAAATTCAAATCCAATATTATATACCATCTTCCTGATAGGTGAGGAGGTTCTACCAAAGGGTGGATTGGGTGGTTTGCCATTGCATTCCCAGATCTGCATTATTTATTCATTTTCTATATCCACCCAAATACAGTGTGTGGCCAATGCTTTCTCAAGGAAGTTAATAAATCAGACTCAACTGGGAGTCATGTGGTTTTCAAAACAATAACCATGTTGTAAAAACATCGAGTGAGTTTATTGAAATTTTCTACAGTTGTCAAATGTGCCAAATTTAGTTATTTTATTTCAAAATTTATGAATATTTTTTGTGGTTATTAACTTATTTCAGTCCTTGCTTCTGTCTTTTCTTTTTTTTATTACCTTATTTTATTTTTTATACAATGTCGAGGTTTGTATGAGAGCTAACACACATAACGTACAACAAGGGGAGCAGGAGACAAGAGGGGTGGGAGAGGTAAGGACTAAACACTGTGGAACAGAGACAGGAGATCTGTGGAAGGGAGAGGGTTAGGGGCGGGGGGTACACAGGGTAAACAAGATGGACACAACAGGAACTTTCAGGTCGTGAAACAACAAGGACTTTCAGGTCGTTAAACAACAGGGACTTTCAGGTCGTGAAACAACAGGGACTTTCAGGTCGTTAAACAACAGGGACTTTCAGGAATAAAAGCAGGGAATTTAAAGGAGGTGGGTTTGGGGTGGATTAATGGGGGTAGAAAATATCATGGTTTTGGATGAGGGAAGATAAGAGATGGTGGTAAACAGCTGTTTTGAAGACCTGGACGGAAGAGTGGGATTGAAGACTCGAATTTGTGAATTTTCTTGTTTTGTCCATATGGCCAATAATGAAAATGAGTTACATTTACCAAATTTTTAAACAGTTTGTACATCTGGTTAATGTACACGTGCAAATGTGAAAAGCACAAACTGTAATTAAATATATAGGACATGTGACCACTGTTTGGAAAGAAATTTATAAAAAAAAAAAAATTGCTTTTGAAACGAACAAGAACAACGTAGAGCAAGATTAAAAACGTGGAAAAAATAGCCCATATGGCCTACCTTTTTTGAAGCGAGGTACTCCATTCCCCGCGCCACCTGGTACGTGCAAGATACCAGGTCCTTGAAAGTGAGCTGTTCACCCAGGTGTTCAGGTCGAACATCAAATGAATATCCAATGCCAGTTGGGCGGCGTGCCCGGAGGTATTCTCGTAGATTCCCTTTTGATGCGTATTCTACAATGACGTACAGAGGACCTGCATACAAGGAACATACTTAATGGAAATCCCAAAAGAGCTGTCCTTGTGTTACAAACCTTAAACATTAATCATACTCGATATAATTGGAGAGGTGTCTGGTGTTTTTGTTTTTGTTTGTTTCTTAGATGCACTCGTGAACCACCGGATGGAATGAGTTGAAAACTGCGGGTTGTACTCGGGGTGTGCACAGGGTTTTAGGCAGTAAATTTTTCTTTCCCAGAAGTTGGAACTACAATGCCAAACATGTTTTAATATTAGCATTATGGTGCCAGAGAGAACACAACAAAGCGGAGACGCTGAGTGTGACGACCATTCTTAAGATCGACTTGCCAAAAAAATAACTCGTTCTGCCGGAAGTTGGAACCGCCATGGCAAACATGTATTTTAACACAACGAGAAGTGTTTGTGTGTTTGACTTGTATGCAACCGTGAACTGCCGGACAGAATGAGTTGAAATCTGGTGGATATGCTCATGATGTTAGTTTTAGGCAGGAAAGAAGCACAGCTCCGAGGGTTCGGGGGTGGGGGGAGGACCCCAATTCTGTCAATGGAAATGTGAATCATGTAGTACCACCTGGTGGAGTCGGTTTTAAAAGTAGGGGATTTCACCGGTCAGTAAGGACAGGTGTTTTGCTTGTATCATTCAAAGGAAGGAAAAATAGGTTAATGATTTGATATTCAGGATACTCAGATAAGTTTTTGAAGGAATCGTATTCTTGGTTTACATGACGACCCTTATGTTGGAGGTATCCAGTATTAATTAAGGTAGTCCATGCTTGTTTGTTATATCAATTGATACAGCCCTTCTGGGAATATGCCAAGTGGAGGAGAAGAACTGTGTAGGATAAGACAACAGAAGGGAAAATATGGACATGTCATCATCATTCTCATTCTTCATCAAAAAAACCCATTTTCTTCAATCATCAAAGTGAAAATTAATTACAATACATAATACAATACAGAATAATAATTATTCCGAAACATAGATCCATTCGACCTGTGCTGGTGTCTTTTCAGTGTGGTGAATTTGTTCGATCCCTGATCATTGTTACCCCAACAATGCAAACATTGTTAGGGTAACAATGATTTCTTTTTCTTCTTCTTTTACTTCTTATTCTACCGACAACAATTATTCCCACGTTCTTGTGGGGTTGGCCGGGGAGAGCCCGGCCCAAGTTTTTCACAAACTGGCTGGCCAGGCCTGATGTACTTAGGTTAGGACAGGAATTTGTAACAGTGATAGCTCGCCTCCGCTTCAGGAGGGACACCGTGGGATCTTTAGCATCCACCAACTAATGCCAACAAATAGGACTCCCATTTAACGTCCATCCAACGGGTGGCACACACATTGATGAAGACACTTGCAACACACTGGGATGACAGTTTATAGCATGGTCGGGATTCAAACCCAGGCTAGATAGCTTCGAGGCGAATGTGCATACATCTGGGCCATTTTGCCAGCTTAAAACTCAGATCTACTCAGTATTTCAAAGATAAATGAGTATCATTGAAAAGGTTAAAATTAAAACTGATCAGTTGAAGAAAGCTCTGTATTTCAGGTGAGGCCTTACCATTCTGTGTGCAGGCCCCAATTAGGTTGATGATATTCTTGTGTTTTCCAATAACCTTCATCATCTCCATCTCAGACACCAGGTCTGATAATTCCTTGTCAGTTGCGTCATCTGTGAGGAAATACAATCACTCTGTGTAAATTTTATGGCAGCAGCTATCCTGCAAGAAAAACAGGCCTTAAAGGCCGTAAAAGGCTCCAAAGGGCTTTTAACTTACCATGTGTAAAGAATTAGTGCAAAATGGCTATCAGATGCATGAGCATCTTCAACACCTGGATCCCAGAAGTGAGATACTTTGAGATGCATTTGAGACTATGACTATATTTGCCCATCACATTCTTCAAACTTGATGCCAAATGACATTCTCAATATAAAAGTGCCATCACTCTCCAAAACAAATGAAAAGCGAAAATTGATTATCGTTGTCATGTTGCTTTACGTTGTTATTTATAGCTAAACAAGCTGTCTCTGAATTCTTTTGCAGATATGTTGTTGTTTTGTTGTAATTTTCATCAAATACATCATATTTGAATACACTTTTACCTCCGCTACCGAAGGTGTACGGAGGTCATGTTTTCACCCATGAGCTGTTTGTCTGTCTGTGAGCAGGATATCTCAAAACGTTATGGGTGGATTTGGATGAAACTTGGTGGACAGGCTAGGTGTGTGACGAGGACAAATTTATTTTGATTTTGGTGAAGATCTGGATTCGGATCGAGATACAAGAATTTTTGAAGTGATTCTTTGTTTACAAATCGTCGCGTTTGTTTGTTTGACTTATATGTGCTTGTGAACTACTGGACGGAATGAGTTGAAAACTTATGGTTGTACTCAGGGTGTGCTTGGGAGGGTCTTACGTGTAAAAAAAATTAATTCATAGCCTCATGGGGAAGGAGGGGTGGTTGAGTTTCAGGTTAAGGGTTGGGGGGGAGGGACCCCAATTATCTTACTTTCCTGAAAATAGCACAAATGTTCCTAAAGGCCCGGTCACACCTTGACGTTTTAGCCAACGTATGCCGATTTTTGAATTTTTTTTCTAAAACGCTGGCACACGTTGAATACGTTATGGGTAAGTTTTGATAACATTGAGAGCACGCTGAAAAACACTGCCATACATCGTTGTACGCTGGCTTTAAACGTTGTACTTTTTGGTTGTCCTCAAATTTTTTCATGCTTGAAATTTCACGACGTATGCCGGCGTATGACTCACACGTTCCGCTACGCTGGCCACAAGTTGTATGCACGGTCTGCGATCGTTGACAGATGTCAACACATGCTACTTGTAAGTTAATCATAAGTTGAGACACGCCGAGGTAATGTTTAGAGTACCCGAAACTTATTTCTAACCTATGATTAACGTGTTGTTGGCACGTTACGCGATCGTTGCCACACATCGACAGACGTTACTTTTAAGTTACTCATAGGCTGAAAGACGTCGGTATAATGGATCGTCCTTGCGTCAGCGTCCACGGCCACGGCCAGGACACTTATTTGCAGCATTCTTCAAACTTTTCTTCGGCATGACGAGGATGTTCACACTTCGATGTCTAGCTTGGCTACGATTCCAATTGTCCATCGGCAGCGTCTATTTAAAATAGTCGAGTTTGAGCGTTTTAACACGTTCAGAAGAAACGCTTCAAATTTCCAAACCCCAGCGTCAAAAAACAAAGGCGAGTGACAGCAATTTAAATCGTTCATTGTAAACAATGAAAATAGCTGAGTGGTACCGTTTAAAAGTCGTTGAGTGTAAAAAAAAAACAATTGTTGAGCGCAAGCGTCTACTTTCAATAGTGGAGATGCAGCCATTTAAATCGTTGAGTTTATCATTTAAATCGTTAAACGCAAGGAGGATCCATCATAACCCACACCCTCCCCCTCACACTCACCTACTACTGCCAACATGAACAAACTACTACTAATACTAATACTAATACTGATACTGATACTGATACTGATACTGTTACTGCTGACATGGACATCGACTCAAAAAGGACTCGAAAACACTGTTGGGTTCCCCTTTTATGAGCAGCATTTTTATATACCAATTCCCAAAACCGCTGGGAACACGTCTTTATATGGCAGTTGTAAGCTGGAAACACGTTCATTTTTTTTTTTTTTGTCGACCGGAAGACGTCATTGGAATACGTCTACATACGTCGATGTGTGTTGGGACTACGTACAGAATTGGTTCAAAGCACGTCAAACATAAGTTAGAAATAAGTTTCGCGTAAAAAAAGACATTACCGCGACGTGTTTCGACTTATGAGTAGCTTATAAGTAGCCTTTGTGGATGTGTGTAAGCGTCCACATATCGTGTGTAAAACTTATCCGCATCGCATGCGGAACGTGTGTCATACGCTGAGTACGTCGTAAAATTTTGAACATGTTTAAAATTTCTTGACGTACTCTACTTACTACGACGTATGATAGCGTGCTTTAGCGTTCTACTCGCGCATACCAAACTTACTCATACCGTATTTGACGTGCCCCCAACGTTTTAGACACATTTTTCTTAGGTCGGCATACGCTGGCAAGATCGCCAAGGTGTGACCGCGATGTTGTCACTTCCATTTCTACGGCAGTTATGATTCGAATCGTTGTGTGTCAGCCTTTTAATAGGCTACGTCACGACATCGTCGGCGATGCGTGCAACGCGCTATGCCGAAGTTAGACTATCGTTTGGCATCGGTTGTGTAGGCCGACAACAGGTTCAGCATTCGTTGGTATAAGTTATCTATAACACAACGAAACGTTCTGTGTCCGTTACCAATGCGTTATAAGACCAAGTCGCTATGAATACGTCCGAATCTTTAAAAAAAAAACATCAAAAGTTCAACGTAAGCCAGTGTTTTACATACATTTTAATACGTTGCCATCGCTGGCTAAAACGTCAAGGTGTGACCGGGCCTTTACGATTTTGTGCATGATCCATTTTAATGTGATATGAATATGCGTGATCAAGCTGTGCTGACATCTAATATGCTCTGGATCCCAGAATCAGTACAGGCAGACGCATTGCACCACTTCTGACCATATTGCAGGTCGGTGTCTTTCCAGCACTGGTCTAAATGTTTAGGACCACAATTTTCCAGAAAGAGCAATTGCAGCTGGGACTATATGACAATGCAACAAATAGTCCTCTAACTCTTTCTACACCCGTTACAGCTTAGAGGATGTTGGATATTGGTGGTGCCATGCTGTGGTGCCACACACACACACACACACACACACACACACACACACACACACACACACACACACACACACACACACACACACACACACACACACACACACACACACACACACACACACACACACACACACACACACACACACACACACACGCCAAACTTGCAGTGATTTTAATAAGAGCATGCAATATCCATTTCAGCAAGCTCCAGTTATGGGGAGGAACCAGGTTATACATATATTTGGTAGTACCATATATATCCCAATGCATGAGGGCCAACCAACCTTTAAGCATCTTGACAGCGACTGTAACTGTACGGTTGAGCCGATCTTTGTCGATGCCAACTGCTTCACCTTTCACCACCTGCCCAAAGCAGCCTTCACCCAGAGGTTTTCCCAAAAGTAGCCTGTGGAATCACAATCATTCTCCGAATTACAATGGACGTGTGAATAAAACGGCTTTTCAAGATTTTAGTGCACCCATTGAACAGTCTGATCAGGATTTTTTTTTCCAGCAGACATTTCTTCTATATGGTGAATAGAATAATTCTTGAGTGAATTAAACAATATGCTGAGAAAGACCATCAAGACAATCGGACTGAGAAAGTCTGTGCCTGACGATATATAACCACCATAGAAAATCCTGTCGAGCCAAATTACCATTCTTTGTGAAACTGATTCGACATTTTGGAACGACAATTTTTTGCCTTGTACAACAATAAGACCTGATAAAAGTTTACAAAGAAGTAGTTTGAACGAGAGTGAACTCTCACCGATCCCGAGGGAATTCCCAAAGTGGGTCTTCTGGAAGGTCATACTCAGACACACCAGGCAAAGTTGGTGCATCACTGGAAGAAGAGCAAGCAATTCGCACAAGAGGAGTGTGAGATGCCATGGAAGAGCTTGAGTCAATGGACACCTGTAAGGATAGCAAGCCATCTAAGAGAGGTTCTTTTATTACTTCTGGATTATCACAATCTCATGCTGCATGTTCATTTTCATGGTGATAACCTTTTGGTAAAAATATAACGTATTTCAATAATACTATCAGTAATATTCATCATCACTTCATATGCAGCCTGTAGCTGCTGGTTACATCATTGCTGGGAGCACAGGGATGCCACTGATGCAGTGCCCCTTGTTTCCAGTGAGCAGGTACTCATTGGCTGAATCTACAGGCTGATGACAGGCTGAATCAACCCATCTGGTGTTGTTTAACAGCACAACAGGGGCTCAAACTCAAGACCCTATGATCTCAAGCCAGCAACCTTAACCTTGAAGCCACCACCAAGCTATAATTAATATTAACAATAAATATTTATTTATGGATGTTGGATCCTCTTGTTTTTGGCAGAATAATATAGACCATAAGGTTCTTAATGAGTTATGGGATGCAGCTCTGTAGTTCTACTTCATTGAGAAGAAAAACTTTGGCAAGGGTGGCAGGACAGTTCAACCAACTGTTAAGACAAATGGAACAATATTTTTTAATATTCCCCAAGCAAAAGCAATCAAAAGGCAGGTGTTGCAATACCTTTTTACCAGGCATTTAAAAAAAAGGATCATGAAAGGCAAATCTGAACTCATTGCGACAAAGGAAGGGCTGGGTTGACCACGTTGGCTCCAGTGATCGTGCTATCACAAACCTGTCGCTTTAGCGGGACTCCTTTCGAAAGCTTGCACAGGTTTGGCTCAGGCAAGCTTTTGGTAACGGTCTTCTTCCACTTGTAGAGCAGCACGATCGCCAACATAAGAGAAAGTAGCACGGCACCAGCACAATAGATCCCAATCTCTGTATACATGGGCACCATGGAGCCTGTGCTGCTCACCTCCTCCACTACTGCTGTGTGCATATACCAGGAAAGACATTTTTTTTGGTCAATACAGGGTGGTTGAAGTGACAAGTTATAGCTATGGTTGTCAGAAAGATGGGGGTGGGGGAGTAACTGGAAT
>NC_140961.1:25731656-25744156 GCF_056783735.1 Eptatretus burgeri
CAGATCATGATGTCATCCGCGAACATCATGGTCCATGGAGACTCCAGTCTGATCTCGTCCGTCAACCTGTCCATCACCATTGCAAACAGGAAAGGGCTCAGAGTCGATCCTTGGTGCAATCCCACTTTAACCTTAAACCGGTCCGTCATTCCTACCGCACACCTCACCGCTGTCACACTGTCCTCATACATATCTTGCACGATCCTCACATACTTCTCCAACACTCCCGACTTCCTCATACAATACCACAACTCCTCTCTTGGCACCCTATCATAAGCTTTCTCTAAATCCACAAACACACAATGTAACTCTTTCTGGCCTTCCCTATACTTCTCCATCAACATTCTCAAAGCAAACATCGCATCAGTGGTGCTCCTTCCTGGCATAAACCCATATTGCTGCTCACAGATCATCACCTCTCCTCTCAACCGAGCTTCCACTACTCTTTCCCACAACTTCATGGTGTGGCTTAACAACTTTATCCCTCTGTAATTTCCACAGCTCTGCACATCACCCTTATTCTTGAAAATCGGGACCAGTACACTTAATCTCCACTCCTCCGGCATCCTCTCACTTTCCAAGACTTTATTAAACAATGTGGTTAACAACCCCACTGCCATCTCTCCTAAGCACTTCCATGCCTCCACTGGTATACCATCTGGGCCAACCGCCTTTCCACTTTTCATCTTCTTCATAGCAGTCCTCACTTCATCCTTACTGATCCACCCCACTTCCAGATTCACTATCTCCACCTCTTCCAACCTTCTCTCTCTCTCATTTTCTTCATTCATCAGCTCCTCAAAGTACTCCATCCACCTTCTCAACACACTCTCCTCGCTCGTCAGCACATTCCCATTTGCGTCCTTTATCACCCTAACCTGCAGCACATCCTTCCCAGCTCGGTCCCTCTGTCTTGCCAATCGGTATAAATCCTTTTCCCCTTCTTTTGTATCCAACTTCTCATACAGCTCGTCATATGCCTTTTCCTTGGCCTTAGCCACCTCTCTTTTTGCTTTTCGACGCCACTCCTTATACTCCTGCCGACTTTCTTCATCTCTCTGACTATCCCACTTCTTTTTCGCCAACCCCTTCTTCCTTATACTTTCCTGTACTTCCTCATTCCACCACCAAGTCTCCTTATCTTCCTTCCTCTGTCCAGATGTCACACCAAGTACCTTCCGAGCAATCTCCCTCACAACTTCTGCTGTCGTTGCCCAATCATCCCACCCATCTTTACCACCATCCAACGCTTGTCTCACCTCCTCCCTAAATTTCACGCAACAGTCTTCCTCCTTCAGCTTCCACCATCTGGTCCTTGGTTCAGCCCTCACTCTCTTCCTCAACCTCACCTCTAAAGTCATCCTACAGACCACCAATCGATGCTGTCGAGCTACACTCTCCCCTGCCACAACCTTACAGTCACTAATCTCTTTCAGGTTGCATCTCCTACTTAAGATGTAATCCACCTGTGTGAACTTTCCTCCACTCTTGTATGTCACCCTGTGTTCCTCCTTCTTCTTGAAATACGTGTTTACCACTGCCATTTCCATTCTTTTTGCAAACTCTACCACCATTTGCCCTTCCACATTTCTCTTGTTGAGACCGTACCTCCCCATCACCTCCTCATCCTCTTTATTCCCTTCCCCAACATGTCCATTGAAATCTGCTCCAATCACCACTCTTTCATCCTTTGATACACTCTCCACCACTTCATCTAACTCACTCCAGAAATCTTCTTTATATTCCATCTCACACCCCATATGTGGGGCATATGCACTGATGACATTCATCATCACCCCTTCAATTTCCAACTTCACACTCATCACTCGGTCAGACACCCTCCTCACCTCCAATACCCTCTTGACATGATCTTCCTTCAGGATTATCCCGACACCATTTCTCCTCCCATCCACACCATGGTAGAACAGTTTGAAACCACCTCCAATGCTCCTCGCCTTACTCCCCATCCACTTGGTCTCTTGTACACACAGTATGTCCACCTTTCTTCTCTCCATCATATCAGCCAACTCTCGCCCTTTGCCAGTCATCGTCCCAACATTCAGAGTTCCAACTCTCACCTCCACACTTCTACCCTTCCCCCTCTCCCACTGCCTCCGGACTCGCCTTCCCCGTCTCCTTCTCCTCCTTCGCCCAGCAGTAGCACAATTTCCACTGGTACCCTGCTGACCACCGGTACCGGTGGCGGTCGTTGGTAACCCGGGCCTCGACCGATCCGGTATGGAAATTCGTTTTGTTGTCCGCATAATGATTTGGCATAGGTTTTTACGCCGGATGCCCTTCCTGACGCAACCCTGGTCGCCTCTTACGACACACAGGGATATGGTACACCTATTCTAACCGGGGCATACACCGGGCCCAGTACAACTGGTGCTCATTTCGCCGACCTCGGAAGGATGGCAGGCTGAGTCAACCCCCTGGTGTTTTTTTCGACTTGGTTTATATATATTTATATGTATATATATATATATATATTTATATATATACATATATACACATTATATATATATATATATATATATATATATATATACATATATATATATATATATACATATACATACATACATATATTAATTCAGTGTCCCAACGGGGCTTGAACTCAGGACCTCTTGGGTCCCAAGCCACTGCCCTTACCACTGCGCCAACACCAGGCATCACCATTGTATGTATATATATATATATATATATATATATATATATATATATATATATATATATATATATATATATATATATATATATATATATATATATATATATATATATATATATATATATGTATGTATGTATGTATGTATGTATGTATGTATGTATGTATATATATATATATATATATATATATATATATATATATATATATATATATATATATATATATATATATATATATATATATATATATATATATATATATATATATATATATATATATATATATATATATATATATATATATATATATACATATATACACACAGTACATAATGCCAGAACATTTGCTCTTCTTGAGGAAGACGAAGAAGAAGGCTTGTCATCATAAAGATCATCCAGAAGCTACATCCTTGAGTCATTCATTTTCATATGGAATCATAGTTTATTGTATGTATGTATATGTATGTATATATATATATATATATATATATATATATATATATATATATATATATATATATATATATATATATATATATATATATATATATATATATATTGCTACGGCTGTGGAAATTCGCATTACACCATAAAGGACCCTCAGGTGAGATATCTTCATCGGTACATGTGTAGCTACAGCCCAAACCCGTTGTATAGAGGGAATTTATGTGATCCATCCGGGCTGCGACGCTTTGAGTCAGTCGTTTTTCTTTTTCTATCTTTTATTTCAAACACACAACATTTCAACAAACACGCCATCCCCATCACAGCGCCAACCACACTGCAACCACGCCACCTCCACCATCTACGCTACTACATCTTCGCCACTACGTCCGCTTCCGAACGGCAAACAAAGGCGCCAAGGAGGGAACTGCGAGGATGCGCAGGTTTTCCCGCCTGTTCCTTCCGTTCGACTTCCCCGCGCTTTGGAGTGGAGGAGGGGCGATGCAGGTAGAAGGTCAGAGGTCATGTAAAGGAGGGGCCACTTTTTGGGGGAATAATTCTCTGGCCCCCGAGCCAAAAACTGACTCCCCCGGCCCCCGGACGGAGCGGGGTGGAGGGAAAGCGTGAGGGAACGCCCTTTTCGGGAACCCTCTCGAAGGAAGGTGGAGCCGAGAACGGGGCGGGGCGAAGGGCGGAGCCCCACGCTACAAAAGACGGACACGGGTGGGCGCGCAAGGGCTTCTTCTTCCTCTTCGTCCTGGAGCTGGTCTCTTCCTCTTCCTCGTCCTCTTGGAGCGCGTCCTTTTCGTCTTGGTTGGTGGTCTGGTTGGTCTTCGGGAAGAGGTCCTGCGCCTTGGCGAGCGGCCCTGTCACGAAGGCACGGACGGGAGACGCGGCAGCGCCCGTTGCGAGGTGGACCTGTGCGTCCGGACGGGGAGTGCCAGAGAGGGTTCGCCGGTCGCGAGAGAGGTCGGGGCCAGGCGCGACCATGCTGATGATCGCGGGAGAGGGACTCACCAGCCATAAAAGGGAGGTCGCGACTTCTTTCTTTCTTTTCTTTGGGGTTTTTTGTGCAAATGTCTGTGGGTGGCGCCAGTCTGGCTCAAGTAGTATTGTTTTAAGTGTTGCCATGTGTATGCGTATTTGGTTGTAGCTCTGCATAGTTTCTTTTGTTACATTTGCTTTTTGTGCATAATTGTTTTAACTGTTATATGTGCATTTTGACTGTATTCTGTATATACGTGCGTGTGTGTGTGTATGCGTGTGCGTGTGCGTGTGCGTGTGAATAAAATGCTTGCTTGTTGAACTGTTCCCACTCTGCTTCGTCTCTTTTGCTTTTTTATTGACCCTCCATCTCGTTTCACGTAAGGGGTTCGTAGTGGGTGCAACATCCCGGTAATTAATCTGAACCGTCCAGGTCGACGATAACATCGCTTGGTTATCCCGATAGCACGGAACGGGCCGCCCAAGCGGCTCGTGTCCGGAGTCGACCTGTGGCGAGGTACGATCGCCCGGTTTACTATCCGCGTGGGTACTTAGGTAGGTCGAGTTTGGCGAACAACGCTATCCTACGCGGGTGGCAGATTGGCATGATTGTGGTGAGGTCGAAAGGCCTATTAGTGACTGGCTCCGGGCGATAGTTCCCGGAGGGTCACGACACGACTGAAGATATATATATATATATATATATATATATATATATATATATATATATGTATATATATATATATCTATATATATATATATATATATATATATATATATATATATATATATATATATATATATATATATATATATATATATATATATATATATATATATATATATGTATATGTATATATATATATATATATATATATATATATATATATATATATATATATATATATTCTTCTTTCGGCTGCTCCCGTTCGGGGTCGCCACAGCGGATCATCCGTTATGATCCGCATAATGATTTGGCATAGGTTTTACGCCGGATGCCCTTCCTGACGCAACCCTGGTCGCCTCTTACGACACGGATATGGTACACCTATTCTAACCGGGGCATACACTGGGTACACCGAACCCAGTACACTGGTACTCACTTCGCCGACCTCGGAAGGATGACAGGCTGAGTCAACCTGCTGGTGTGTATTAATTCAAGCGGTCAATGGGGCTTGAACTCAGGACCTTTTGGATCCCAAGCCGCTACCCTAACCACTACGCCAACACCAGGCTATATATATATATTTTTTTGAAAGGCATTTTATTATATATATATATATACATACATATATATATATATATATATATATATATATATATATATATATATATATATATATATATATATATATATATATATATATATATATATATATATATATATATATTCGGTTATTCAGGTATAGCCACATATGCATCTGCTCCATCATAGACAGATTGATGCAACACGCCATGCCAGTGGAAGAGCAGGGTGCTAGTGTATAAACAAGTTCTGAAACAATCCCAGACGAGGCAGCTGAAAGGTGAGTGCACTATCTCTGAGTGATCCCATCAATTAAATTTACAGGTCAATGACAGTACTGACAGGAAAAGAAGATGAGCTTGTGATTGTACCTGGCAGCACGGTGAGCCACGCAGTATGGTAGGAATAACCGATGGAGTTTCCTGCAAGGCAAGTGTATTCACCCACATCCCCAGGTGTAACATTCCGCAGATAGAGGACTTCGATTTCTTTGTCTGTTGTGTTCACACCTACGGTCTGCATGACAGAAAGAAATTAAATGGAAAAATGCGGAAAACAATGTTTCGAAAAATATATACCATTATGTACATTTTGCATTACTTATCTTCATAACAATGGTTATGAATAAATTTAGATATGGTAAATGTGTATATGTATGTTAAATTAATAAATAAATACTGGAGACTCATTGACATGAGCTGTAGAATCAAATTTTGATAATTGCAAAAAAATTTTTTTGAAGTTAGTTATAATTTATTAATTTAATTGGCTATTATTTTATCAAAATTCCTCTCAAAGATTGATTTAATGAGAGTCATGTATTTTTCATATGCAGATGATGTGAAGAACGGAAGATGTAAAAGGGCAAGTCCAAGGAAGGTCCCCTCAGATGTCAGAATTTCATATTCTTGCCATAGCTCTAATTTCAATGACATTTTCATGTCTGAATGTGAAATTTTATTAACCTTTGAAAGAAAATGGCAAAGCCATAGGTTGAAGGCATGAAATCACCAAACTAATCTACAGATATGCAAATTAGTGTTACATATGGGACAATTTGAAATGGTGATGTAGTAAATTAAACCAAGCTTTACAACAATTTTTTTTGCATGGACATGAATACTCTACCATGACCTTATAATACACAAGAAAAAATTGTTTACTTCATTAATTATGCAAATTAGGCCTGTTCTTAAAAAGTGACATCACACAAGTAACAATTTTACATGGATTTTTTAGGATTATACTAAAAGCTCCGAAATTTTTTTAATGCCCTTTTCAGAAGTTCTAATCTATCATGTGTTGGTCATATATCCTGTATTTCTCACTTAAATATAAGTAGATACTTAGTTCACAAGTGATTTTAAAATGTTACATATGGGACAATATCGTTACGTATGGGACATTGCTTGCAAAGTCTGTGGGAAAGACGACTTCAAAATCGCCAGAATGTCACCACTTCTATGACCAGTAGACATTTTGGGCATTCATGTATTCCCTTGAGACCTGTCCTGCACACATGGCCCAGTTTAAGGCAGACTAAACAATATGGGATCATTCCATTTGTAAGGAGGGGTATAACCTCCTTTTGAAGAAGATATGAGTTTTTGTTTATCACAAGTCTGGAGACGGCAATGGTTCACGAGCGGTATTTGACGATGTAGATTGTTTCAGAAGTCAAGGATGAGACAATGTGATAATGTTTGACCAAGTTATAAAAATGATCAACATGATGTGGTACGAGTGACGGGTTATTATCTGCAAAATGTCAAAAACCCGGTTTCGTTCAACAACTTTCAAAATTTGACCTTTGCATAACCTTTAAAGGTCACAAAACAATGTTGTGGACATTAAAATAAGGAAACAGGATACGTGCTATAGTTTATTGGAGTTAGTTCGTCGAAGAATGTCGAAAACCCGGTTCGATTCCCACAACTTTGAAAATTTGATCTTTGTGAACTTTAAAGGTCAAAGGTCAAGGATTATGACCTTTGGTGCAAAACTTCCTCTGGAACATTCCAGGAACAATACAACGTCATATAAGCTATATGGCATTTCACACTCTTCGGATTATCCATACTTTGATGAAATCAGCGTAAAAACAAACTTGAAGAGGGCGCCACGGGCAAGGTGTTCAAGATAGAGCAAAATGGTTTCAAGACTTTAGGTAGGGAATGACCTCAAGATTATGCATAAAAAATATTGTCATCCCAGCTCTCAAAGTTTGGGCGGTCGTATGATTTTTATGTCAAAATTCGCAATTTTCTAAGTTCGTGACGTTGTGACCTTGACCTTGGGACGAAAATGAAAAATCGAGCTCCGTGGGGCTATGCAGGTGCCATTGGGCTAACCAAATACCGAAACCCGTCAGATTCGACAAACCCCCTCGGAGAAGATGCAAATTGAAATCGGCTACCCCCTAAAAACACATGTTTTTTGGGCGTGGCTCCACCCATAATGGGCGCACCACGCCCATTCTAAGGAAAACACAACTAGATCATGATATAAACCTCCCACCAAAATTTTATCAGGATCAGATCAAAACCCACGGAGCTATGCTCGGGACAGACAGACAGACAGACAGACAGACAGACGGACACACACACCAATAACGAATATAGTGGTCAGTTATTTTTTCGTGAAAATATTTTTTCGTGAACCAATTATTTCAGGCACCTCTAAGTTTCTGGTTTTTTTTTGTATTGAAACATATTGGAATATGTATTTCCCTTTTACACAAAATTAATATAATACCTTCTTCTATTCCTTTGTGTCAGTGGAAGTAGTCCATATTATAACTACGTTGCCAGATTTGATATTTTCAGTCGAGTTGATAAATGTTTACATCCACATATAATTACTTCTATTGAATGTACAAAAGCACTGAGGTCCTGAGATAAATCAAAACAAAAATCTATGTGAGCATTAAAAAAACCCAATAAATTACTGTTTTTAACAGTTAAATGTTGGATCTTTGTGTCAAAATATGCTCAAGCCTGTTGATTGTGTTATGAAAGGCAATTTATACTAACAATGTGTATATCGCATGTAAAGCAGATGGAGAATTTTCTCCCATACATAACACGTCCTTCATTAACACTAATTAATCTCTCTTCACTGCTGTGTATTTTTTATAAGATAATTTGTGATGAGTTATGAAAGTGTTTCAACTTTCTCCACACTGAAAATTCTTGTGAATGATAAAATACTTTCAGAGAACTTTGAACTTGAACATATTTCTTTGAAAAAGCGTGTTTCTTGTGGTCCGATATGTGATGCACCATGTTTTCTTTAATTACATAATCATCCCAAGGACTAATGACATATAAATGATTGTGGGTATTCTCCTTACAGATGCCTGACAGAATAAAAATCACTGAAATCAATGACTATCTTAATTGCTTTTCAGAGGGTTAAACTTTGTGAACGTCCCATATGTAATGTGCGCAAATTCTTGAAGTTGCCCATAATTTCATTATTGTGCAAGTCACAGAATATTGCAGTCCTTACCTTGAGTACTTGGACGTAGGGTGAGCCATCAGGTCCATACTTGCTTCCGTTCACCTCAATGTGCTTAAGCCACTGGATGTGTGGCTGTGCATCACTGTACACTTTACAGTGGAACTCTACATCAGAGCCAACAACAACTGTTTGATTGGCAGGCAACCCCGCATGCAGGATGGGACGGTGAGGAGAACGTTCTGGTGGCAGGGGAAGAGTGAGTGAAATCACACACATTATTGCAGATTGACAGATAGATAGGTCGTGTGAGTCACAATGAAGGTCAGAAGCAGAAAAAGACATTTGTTCTCAGATGATAATTTCAAATCTCTAATTCATAGAATTCACAAAACATTAAACATGTTCTTTTCATTCTCACATTTTGCTTCATTTTGATGAACTTCCTGTTGTAATGCATTCAAATGATTTCAAAGATTATGTCTTTTAATACTTTTCAACAGAGAACTGAGCTTGCCATCTTAATTTCATCTCTTCATGAAGTTTGAAGATAAGAGTGAGGAGGAAGAGGCAGAAGAGGATGGGGGTGCAGGAGGAGGAGTGGAGGAGGAGAGGATGGGTAAGTAGGTGCAGAGAGAGGAGCATGAATTGGAGGAGGTGGAAAGAGAGAGGTGGGGGGGGGGGTTGAGGAGGAAGGGGATGAAGAGGTGATGGAGGGAGAGGAGGGGAGGACGAAGAGTAGAAGACAGTAAACTTACCGACAACATCAAGTTGGTACGTGTGGTTGATAGAACCATACGTATTAACTACCAGGCAAGTGTAGTTTCCTCGGTCTGAAGGCACAACACTTTCCATAATGAGACTCCAGTGTTGAGGGCGAAGCTGTAATGAGGTGATGGTCAGGTAAGTTGTAGGAAGGAGGAATGCGGTGTAGTTCCAATTTAAAATCAATCACTTATTTTTCAGAGACAAGTCTGTGTATATTAAATCTATCTTCATTCATCAGGCTGTGACTGTAATTCATAGTTTTCATTGCTTTGCCATTTAAAGCTTTTGACGTGTGACAAGTACGTTTATGATTTCATCAAGAGAATACTTTATTACCTGACTGCATTTGTTTCTGATAGAAAGTATTCGTTCTCCAGCATCTCATTCCTTCGGTCCAAACAAGATATATGATAGATGATCCATGATATACCTATGGTGAAAATTGCTTCATCGTATAACTGCCACTTGATAGTCCTCGGTTCGGTTCGATCGAGAGATTCTGCCACTGCAATGACGTCAACCTTTTAAATGCGATCCTTTGACTTTAAAGACCTTATCTTTATTTATTCTAGGTCCATATTCAAAGTTTACTCAGCAAAAGCCACATCTGGCAGCCAGACCCAGTATCTCTTCCGCTCTTTGCCTTATCATGGCCTCTCCTTGGCAGGCTTCTCCCGTGTCTGGCCTCTCTCCGGATGTACAGCCTCCTTCCCCAGCTATGCCCCCCGTTCAACCCCCAGTATGGTTGCTTTCCCTGAGGTTTAGCTTGAAGAAAAATATTAACCGAGAATCCTTTCGAAAAACTGATATTTTGATGGCATGTATAGAATTCAATTGAATTTTCTTTTTTTATCATCAATCCTCTCTTGTGTGAATTTGTATTAAAACAAAGATGATATATACCTTGATTCCTCCCATGCGATGTTCTCCACGAAAGGTGCGCCCATTCTTGAGCCAGTGGATGGTGGGGGTTGGGTTGCCACCTGCTGGGCAACGAAAGCGCACTGTGTTCGCTGCAGGCACAGCATGGAGACGCTTCTCCATGCGCTCTGGATGCGTCCAGTATGGAGGACCTTTGGGGAGGGAAAACATGATCTTCAGCAAACAGTTATCCAGTAAAGGCTGTTAGATACATTTCCAAAGTATCAATTCAAAACATTAATGTTTTCACAATTTTAAAGATCAAATATACACAATTGATGGTCATTAATGTCATAAGCTATAATCTCAATGAGATTGTATAAGTAACAGTTTTAATTCTTTGGTCTTTCATCTTTCACACTTAAAAGCTCTTCCATGAACTTTCATCACTTTTGCAAACAAATAGGCATAAACATTTCCTTCTGGTTGTGATTTTAAGAACTTCCTTTCAGTTACACTGACTCATCACAGTATTTTGAACTCGTGAATCATTCTCCTTCCAAGTGTAGGACTCATTTTCCTGTTTAGCTGAGTCATGAACCATGAGTGTCTTTCTTTCAATGGCAGAGCACTCATTCATTCCTGGGTTCATCTCATTCAGTATTTCACAAAGCAAGCTTGACACAGAACATCAAATGATCCTGACTCGGAGACGAACGATTCCTTACATCACGTGATTCATTTCATGTTCAGATCCGTTTCTTAACAATTGGATGCGTGCACTTAACAACTGGCCTTCACTAATGGGTTAGTCAAACCCTGCACCATACCGAAACAATTTTTCAGGGACGCTAAGGTAATGATGACATGTTCACATCTATGAAAGATTAAAGTGTGAACAATATTCTTTGGAGAATTATTTGTCGTGAACAATATATGAGCACCATTGCAGAAACAGGATTCTTCAATTGAACAAACGGTTTGTGAAAGAAAGCACATGAACTGAAGAAGCCTAAGCAATTGGTCAGCATGCATGTCAGAAAAGGTAGAAGTACTTTGGACAGCAATGAGCCCCATTCCTGGCAAACCAAGGGCATTGAGTTGCATTTATTTGTTCATAAATTATACTGACATTTATTAGGATTGATGCTTTAGAATACTGTACAGTGAAAGTTGCGGAAATGCTACCGATCTGTAATTTAATCTAATATTTACAATCTGGTTATGAAGCACAGCGTTAAATTGGTATCGGAAATTTTAGCACTTCAACTTGGGAAACTTAATTGCTTTTACCCACTCGAGAATTCATGGAACACTTTAACCCATGCAGTCTTGAGAAAAAAAGGACAAGGGAGGGGTGTGCGAGTGTCAAATTTGATTGGTCGAGTTAGCATAAAATGCCGTAATATTTAGTACAAGTACTGCTAAACGGAAGGTTTATGAAAGTGCCAACAAGGCAATTTGTATTCTTCAGTGTTCAAGTATAAAATTAATTGAAATAAAATAAATATTTTAGAGATTATAGAAAACAAATTTCAGAAGTTTACTGCCGTTGATGCAGCATCTTTTACACCACCTTATTTAACACGTTACATTAGTTATTCATGCCTGTTATAGATGTGTCTTTTGTAAAGTCCTTAAAAACAGTAAGTTTCCAGTTTAAAATGATTTCCAATTTTGTTTGCCTGCCAGATAGGCAGACGGACTAATTTTTTTTATCTCACTCCTCTGCGCGTACCCAACCAGGACAAATTCAGAGCCAAAGTACTGATAAACTACAGATTCGTTTTCCGATTCATGTTCCAATTTGTGTTCAAACTATAAATTTAAATTTAAATGCAGTTGCCTCCTCGATCATAAAGTGAAGTTTGTAGACAGACAGACAGAGAGAGTGAACCAATTGCTTCACCACACTTTTCGCTTCGTGCACATGGGGTGATAAGTAATAATGAACAATCAGAGGCTCATGCCCTTCTCATAGCAATGGGGAGTATCACGAGTGGAGAAACGTTTATTGGCGAAAAATAATCCTGGATGGGTGGACAATAGTCCAGAGGATACTTGA
>NC_140961.1:25754156-25901656 GCF_056783735.1 Eptatretus burgeri
ATTTTGTGAGTGGTACCTGGGCAAATGCGAAGAAGATGCAGCATTTCCATCCAAAATTGTTTGGAGCGATGAGGCCAGCTTCAAGTTAAATGGCTCAATTAACCGACACAATTGCACCGACTGGGCTCCTGAAAATCTGCATGTTACTATGGAACACCATTTAAACTTACCAGGGGTTACTGTGTGGTGTGGGATATTAGCATTGGGCATCCTTGGGCCATTCTTTTTTGACCAAACTGTCACTGGGGATGTTTACTTAAACTTGCGGCAGGAATCCATCGGTCCACGTGTCGAAGAGATATTTGGTGACGAAGAGATTTACTTTGAAAACTTGACCTTTGTGACCTTTAAAGGTCAAAGGTCAAGGATTATGACCTTTGGTGCAAAACTTCCTCTGGAACATTCCAGGAACAATATAATGTCATATAGGCTAAATGGCATTTCGCACTCATCGGATTATCCATACTTTGATGAAATCAGCGTAAAAACAAAGTTGAAGGGAGCGCCACGGCCAAGGTGTTTGAGATAGAGCAAAATGATTTCAAGACTTTAGGTGGGGAATGACCTCAAGATTATGCATAAAAAATATTGTCATACTAGCTCTCAAAGTTTGGGCGGTCGTATGGTTTTTATGTCAAAATTCGAAATTTTCTAAGTTCGTGACCTTGTGACCTTGACCTTGTGACGAAAATGAAAAAAAAAATCGCGCTCCGTGGGGCTGTGCAGGTGCCATTGGGCTAACCAAATACCGAAACCACTGCCAGATTCGACAAACCCCTCGGAGAAGATGGATTTTTATGTCAAAATCGCAATTTTCTAAGTTTGTGACCTTGTGACCTTGACCTTGGGACGAAAATGAAAAATCGAGCTCTGTGGGGCTATGCAGGTGCCATTGGCTAACCAAATACCGAAACCCCTGTCAGATTCGACAAACCCCGAGAAGAAGATGCAAATTGAAATGGGCTACCCCCTAAAAACACAATTTGCAATTTTCTAAGTTCGTGACCTTGTGGCCTTGACCTTGGGACGAAAATGAAAAATCGAGCTCTGTGGGGCTATGCAGGTGCCATTGGCTAACCAAATACCGAACCCCCTGTCAGATTCGACAAACCCCGAGAAGAAGATGCAAATTGAAATGGGCTACGCCCTAAAAACACGTTTTTTGGGCGTGGCTCCGTCCATAATGGGCGCACCATGGCCATTTTCAGGAAAACACAACTAGATCATGATATAAACCTCCCACCAAAATTTTGTCAGGATCGGATCAAAACCCACGGAGCTATGCTCGGGACAGACAGACAGACAGACAGACATACAGACACACAACAAGAACGAATATAGTGGTCACTTATTTTTTTCGTGAAAATATTTTTTCATGAACCAATATATATGTACATTATACAGTACGTACACACACACACACACACACACACACACACACACACACACACACACACACACACACACACACACACACACACACACACACACACACACACACACACACACACACACACACACACACACACACACACACACACACATATATATATATATATATATAATGTCAAGGCTCATAAGGGGAGCAGGAGACAAGAAGGATGGGAGAGGGAAGCACAGAACAGTGGAGAGTAGACACATGAGGAGATCTGTGGAAGGGAGAGGCTTGGGGCAGGGTACACGGGGTAAACAAAGATGGACACTACATGGACCTTCAGGAAGAAAAGCAGGGAATATGAAGGAGGTGGTTTGGGGTGGATTAACGGGGGTAGAAAAGATCATGGTCTTGGATGAGAGAAGATAAGAGATGGTGGTGAACAGCTATTTTGAAGACCTGTAGGGAAGAGTGGGATTAAAGGGTGTGTTGGAGTTTGCTCAAAAGGCTGGAAAAAAGAGGAATGAAAGAATGAAGGTGAACAGCGATTATTGATTTTGGTAGTTTAATCAGAAAGGGGTCGGTGGCAAATATTCAGTGCCCTGCGAAAATATGGGCGGGACAGATAGCAGACAGAGCCAGGGGGGGGGGCGAAGCCGGAGAGAAGACGGGAGAAGAAAGAAAGACCACGACCTGCCTGCGGTGAGAGAGTGAGAGACTCAAAGACAGCCTCATCGCGGGAGATACCAATGATCCTCAATGCCTTGGTTTCCACAGTGTGAAGCCGAGAAAGGTGAGAGGAGGGAGCACCAGCACAAATGGGACAATCGTACTCCATCAGGCTGTGGATGAAGGCTTTGTACGTGCTCGAGCTCAGGTGTGCCAAGGAAGGACTTTGCACGATGGAGGATGCCCAATCGGTGACTGGCTTTGGAGGCCAGCTTGGAGTTGTGGCTTTCCCAGGAAAGATCATGGCAGATAGTAAGACGCAGAAGCTTGAAAGAAAGGACTTCTTCAAGAGGATTGTTGAGAAAGTCGATGGGGGGGGGGGGGTTCCAGACGGTCCCTTTGGAGAGACAAAGGGAGAGTGTGGGATTTGTCAGGAATGAAAGAACATGTTCCACATGTTGGACCAGCTTGTGATTTTATCCAGATCTGCAGAGTGAAGAGGCTGCTGCTTGCCGATCTGAGGGATGACAGATGGAATGGCAGAGGGTGTAGTCATCGGCAAGGAGATAAAAAGAGGATTTTCCAGAGAGTCGGAGAGATCATGGATGAAAACAAGAAAAAGAACAGGGCCCAGAACACTGCCTTGAGGAACTCCAGCCTGGACAGGAAGAGGGGATGAGAGAATTCCATTTATGGCCACACGTTGCCTGTGACAGGAGAGGAAGTCCGCGAGCCATGAGTGCAGATTGCCTTGGATACCATAAGAAGAGAGTTTGGTGAGCAGGGTGGGGTGCCCTGCTCACCAAACCAAATGAGGTGGGAGTGGAGGGATACTAGGAGGTGGGAGTGGAGGGATACAGCAGGAGGGAGTAACCATGGAGAGATACTAGGGAGTCAGAGACGTGACTTGAAGGAGGAAAGTTTCTGTTGAACAAATTATGTCTGGTTTGTCAGTGGCAACCTGGATGGAAATATCTGTCAGGTTTGAGCGAAGGTCCACACTGTTAAGGATGACAGAGGAGAGGAGGCTTTGGGTGAAGGGGAAGGGGAGGGTAGGACGAGAGAGGTGGGGGGGGGTCAGGAGATATGTTGACAGTGTGTGGGGGATTACAGAAGAGTGAGGGGAGAGGGCCGGATGAGGAGGAGAAAAGGCTTGGTGGTGATGGGATGAGGCACAGTGTGGAGTAATAAGAGAGGGGGCAGAGGGAAGTTGAAGATTGGTGGAGGTGGAGGAATGAGATGGAAGAGAAAAGGCAGGGGAAGAAGGCAGCTTTATGGATGTGAGGGGGGCAACTTTGAGAACGGGGAGTGTGGGGAGAGATTGGAGGGAGAAGGGTGAGAGGGAAGTTTTTGAGAAAGGTCAGAGGGAAGCTTAGAAGGAGAAGAGTGTGAAGGTTGCTTTGAGAGGGAGGGGTGAGAGGAAAGCTTTGAGAGGGAGGGGAGACGATGAGAGCAGGCATGGCCAAGGAGCAGAGGGTGATGGGAGAGGGGAAGGATAAGATTTGGTAGTGGTATGGTGAAGAAGGGAGCAGGCAGGGGGAGGTAGAAAACATCTCCTGCCACTAACTACAGAGGCATCAAACTGATGCCACACACAATGAAGATCTGGAAAATAATTATTGAGAGAAGATTGAGCGAGGAAGTGATGGTCGGAGAAGAGCAATTTGGATTTATGCCAGGCAAGAGCACTGTGGACATGATTTTTGCCCTTAGACAGATGGTTGAAGAGTGTAGAGAAGGACAAAAGGATCTACTCTTGGTGTTTATTGGTTTGGAAAAGGCCTATGATAGAGTGTCACAACAAGAGTTGTGGAAAAGAGAAAGAGAAAGAGAAAGAGAAAGAGAGAGACAGAGATAGATCCATGCCAGAGAAGTATGTGAAGCTGATCCAGGATATGTGCAATGGGTGCTCTACACAAGTGAGGAGCAGTGTTGGAGTGATGGATAGTTTCATGGTGGAAGTCGATGCACATCAAGACTCTGCATTGAGTCCATTTTTGTTTGTTATTATGATGGATGTTGAGAGATAATGTGAGAACACAGGCACCATGGAGCATGATGTTTGCAGATGACATTGGGGAGAGGCCTGGATGAGGAGGAGAAAAGGCTTGGTGGTGATGGGATGAGGCACAGTGGGGAGTAATAAGAGAGGGGGCAGAGGGAACTTGAATATTGGAGTAGGTGGAGGGATGAGATGGAAGAGAGAGGGCAGGGGAAGGAGGTAGCTTTGTGGATGCGAGTTTGGTGGGGGGGGGGGGCAACAGGAGAGGAAATCTACGAGCCAAAAGTGGAAATTGCCTTGGATACCATTGGAAGAGAGTTTGGTGAGCAGGGCAGGGTGCCAGACCATATCGAAAGCAGAAGTTTAAGTACCTGTGGTCAGTGGAGCAGTAGGATGGTGAGTTAGATGCAGGAGATGAGCATCAGGATACAGGCAGGATGGAGTAACTGGAAGGAGGTTTCAGGAGTGCTTTGTGATAGAAAGATGCCAATGAGACTGAAGGGAAAGGTGTACAGAACAGTAGTGAAGCCGGTGCTATTGGACAATGCGAAGACATGCCCGATGATAAGAAGGTTGGAGCAAAGATTAGATGTGACTGAGATGAGGATGCTGAGATGGCCGTGTGATGTAACATGAGAAGACCATGTGAGGAAAAAAAAAATCAGAGGAACTGTGAAGGTGGTTGAAACATCGAAGAAGGTACAGGGAAGTCGATTGAGAAGGTATTGGCATGTGATGAGAAGGAATGAGGAGTATGCGAGTAGAAGGACGATGAGAATAATAACACCTGGAAAAAGGTGGCAGGGCAGACCAAAGAAGAGATGGAGTGATTGTGTGGAAGAGGACATGAAGGAGAAAGGTGCAGATAAAAAATGTATACAAGATCGACTCGAATGGTAGAGCAGGATCCGTGTCAGTGACCCCACTTGAAGTGGGCTAATAATGCAGCAGAAGAAGAGATTGGAGAAAAGCATTACAGTCTGAATAGTTACAATATCCTCCACTCTTGTGACAATTTCAGAAATTATGGTGCCCTAATTCCTGTCTGAAATTTGAGACAACTACGGCTTTGCACAAAACTACAGCCTTTGCTCTACTGCTTCCTTTCTCGCTTTGCACCGTGTCCCTTCTTGGTTTTTGTCCCACCCTCACCCCAGGTATTACAAGCATGGCACATGTGGTCCACCATCAACCCCCTTCTGGTGAAACTCCCAAAATCCAGAATCATTGCTCACCTCCACTCATTCATTCTTCTTTTTTCCACCTGTGGAACTAATTTCCACATTCTCTTCAATCTCATTTTTCCCTTCAGGTCTGAAAGACAGCTGTTCACCGCCACCTCAGATCACCCCCCAACCAAAACCATGATCTTTACTACCCCCGTTAAATCACTCCCCTCTCCCCTCCCCAAATTTCCAGTTTTTAATTTCCTTCTTGAGAGTTTGCTTCTGTATCCATCTTGTCCACCCCTTGCATTATCCCCTACCCCTCATCCTTACCCACATCCCTTGTTTGTCAGTCTCCGTCTATTATTCTGTCGGCCCTGCTATTGGCATTTCCCCCTTCTCTTTATGCTGTTCCATTTGTTATGTTGCATACTAATCCATTCTGTGTTTGAGCTCTTCCATGAGCCTTGGCTGTGTATACAGGAAAGGGCTACGTACAACAGACACAAAGGGGTAAAAAAAAAAAATCCCCTCCTAGCTATAGAGGAATGATTCTGCACAAGCAAAAGTTTGCACAAATGTTGATCCTTTTCGACGAACTTCCCAGCCAGTCACACTTTTCTCAGATGTGGCCGAGTTCGATTATGACTTAGGCCTAAGTCACAGTTGGCTCGGCGGCCGTAGGGTCTACAAAATCTACGGCCACTAGCCATTATAGGGTGGCCGCAGTATTTTCACGGTCACACAATGCAGCAGTCACATATGTTTTTATTTTTCGGGGAGCCGCACGGGGTATTTAGAAATTGCGGAGACCGAAAACGTGGGGTGCCGTACGGTCTTCGATTTGATGTCGCACGGTGAGCTTCGGGCGTCCCTGCGGTGGCCATAGAATTTTCAAGGCAGACGCAAGGTGCCCGCAGGGTGGGGCCCTAAGACCAATGTGCGGCCAGACGGACAGTAACGAGTGGGTATATATACACCAGTTCTTTTTCATATGTATATCATATCTCATATCTGTCATGTAGATTGTGGACCAGGTTATATACAGATGGCGCTGGTTGTTCCTCAACGGCAGAGGCTGGGCAACCTGCGCATGATAAGAATTCATTAATAAAATGATAAAATTCATGATAAAAAATTCATTTTTCATTGACAAGAGCCTACGGCAGCCGCACGAATAACGCAAGCCCACCGTACGCCCTACGTACGGTCGACGTGGAACACATCTACATCATGGCTACGGCTTGTCGAATTTCTACGGCCAACCTAGAAATGAAAAAAGTTATAACTCCGCGCAATAATTCCACGGCGACCCCTACGGCCTGTAAAAGATAGCCATACGGCGTAGGGCCACCCTGAGGCCACCTCAGAAACTCTGTGGCCGCTACACGTTTCTGTCAATTCAGGGGGGGGGGGGGTACGGCCGCTGTATCCTTGCCGTAGAGCAAATGCGACTTAGGCCTTAGGAATAGAAGTAATGCTTTTTGTTCTGAAACTGTTTGCAAATGCAAAAAAACAAAAACTTTTGACTTCCCCTTGTTCCCGGCAGTAAAACTATTATCCTACTATCATATTAAAATGCACAATTTGGTATCTGTCTGTCTGTCTTTTTAACCATTCAGTCGTCGCTTATCCAATCTCAATCAAACTTGCCAGGAGGACTAAGTGTCACACGATGGAGGTTGTTGTGACTTCATTTGCCCCCTCCCCTCCTCAAGGGAGTTTTCCACCTTGGGCGAAATATGTGTTAAGGTGTATATCCGTAAGATAGCTAATTGTGGCATTTTTTCAAAGCCGCTTCTTACAACACAAGTAATAACAACACATGGTAATCGCATAATATTAATGTTATTACAAAACAATATTAATACTAATAATATCCCCTCTCCCCAAGGGGTTTTTCCTCCTTGGAAAATGCCGTATTAACATGTATAAATAGCTTATTGTGACGTTTCATGGGGCAAACCTACCAGAAGTATCAAACACATTTGATTACATTTTTAAAGTCACTAATGCTGTTGAACATTAACCTGAAAGGGAGGAATCCCAATGTTCTGGAGGCATTATATCCTTATTATATTGTAACGGACCAAAATCTATATCTACTGTAATTTATATGCCCCAGAGAGGATAATAAGATGACCCTTCCTGCCGCTCCTCCTCCGCCGCTATCCCCTTCCCTTCCCCCAAGGCTGTTCCCAAATGGAGCGGGTGTTTCTTGTGTAATAAATTTAAATATAATTGGCTGTGTTGTCACTTAACTGTCACCTCTCATATTCGAATGACATGATGATAGTTCATCCATTTTGAAATGTTGGAAGTCTAAGCTTGATGTTGATGGAAGTCCATGAGAGTGAAAACTGATGATCACAATTCATGAAGCATGACTGCTTACATCGGTTACATCGTCTAGACACTGGTTACATCGTGAATCTGTATCTTTTACAAGGGAATACATGAGCCACGCAGGCTTCAATTGCATTTGAAGCAGTTTTGCTCTGCTGGCAGTCCTTGGAGCAGTGTCCTGCATCATGGGAAAATAATTCACCATTCTTGAATATGTAACTGTTTTACTGTTGCCAACTTGGGAAACGTTTTCATTCAGAATTGGATCCAAGACAGGTGACCTATATGCAGTTTGTGTGTTCATGTCGCATGGCCACATAGCACGGCACAAGCAAATAAAAAGGAGTGTCTGTGTAAAGCGATTGTCCATTTATAATAAATAGTCCAAAATTCAGCATTTTTCAATCAAGCCCATAGGTCGTCTCAACTGGCTAAGCTTCTGTATTGTAAATCCATAATGTGCAAGTTAAAATCCCAACCCAAGTTAGTATCTAATATCACGTGCTGTATTCCTTGCCACAAGAATGCTCTGGCAGTACCCTGTGACACAGTGGCAAACTGTCCAAGGATATTTTTCACTTGCGGAAACATTCATGACATCATTGGTGCTCTGATAACTCACAATGAGGAAGGGATATATGGATAGATTTTTCAATCACCTGTTTTGTCAAAAAAAACCTGTCTCCAAGTCATCAACAAGCATACAGCTGGTCCATATTTGCAACCGTTTCCTACAAATGGAGCCTTTGGCCACCTCATGAAAGAAAGGGGTGCAGAGAACCAGAAGGTGAAGATCTAAAGTGGTTACTGTAAAGTTGTGGCAAGTTCTTGCATGATCAGGAGAGTTCACACAAAGCCATAATTGGTAGAGAAAGATTAGATAATGACCCCAGAAGTGAGTACATAACACAGGTTTTACTGCAAAGTTTTGCAATCTCTCAATGTGGAGGTTAACACGCAGCTGTGTTCTGTTCGAGTTATCCACTGATTGTTATCTGTGCTTACAAGTCTCTCTTGAGCCTTTTAAACAACACCTTGATCCAATCAGTATGACTGGTGGTATCTGTCCAGAAAAGTGGACTTCTGCCATCGACTACACTGCTTGTCTAAATTTGCTCAACGCAAACATGTGCGTGTCCATAGAAATCTCATGGGGTTTTGATCCGTGACTCTTAGCTTCCTGATCTGGAGTTAATTTAAGGTGGTTATTTATTCGTGTGGGGGCACACCAGCTGCCTGACACGGCAGGACCACCAGGCACACCCTGTGGGTGAGGCAGGCATCCGTGTGGGAGGGTTTGTGTTACATTGATAGCATAGGCGTGAAACACAGAAACGAGGAACAGAATCACCACCTGTGCATGTCCAATACCCATTCCCACCCAATGTCTCAATTTCCCATTACAAGTTAGTTCTGTTTCACTGGATTCATCAATGAAGCATATTCCCAAACTTTTCCGTGAGCCTCAGGAACTATAGAAAAAAAAATAATAAAAAAAGGCCATCAAAACCTTTATTTTCCTGATGCAATTGTGTATAAGTTCTGGAGATGTGCAAGTCGGCGGACCTGATTCGTGTTTTCTTCTGAAATGATGGCTCATGATGCACAAAATCCAGGTTCAAATCCCATATTGTATCTGCACGAGTCCATTGGCTAATCGTACGTCCTTGAAATTCATGTGAAAAGCACACGACAATGTATTTGTCCTGCGTGTGATTCATGTCCATTATGAGTTTGAGATCAATGTAATAAATAAACCTTTGTGAAAGACCAGCGGCTATTTTGAATTTATTACCTCCACCACCAAAGGTGGATGGAGGTTTTGTTGCACCCCTGTTTGCCTGTCTCTTTGTCAGTATGTGAGCATGATATCTCAAAAAGTTATGGATGGATTTGGACAAAACCTGGTGGGCAGACTGGATGTGCGAGGACAAATTGATTCAACTTCGGTGAAGAGCCGGATCCGGATGCAAGAATTTTTAAAGTGATTCTTCACATTTAAGAGATAGGCCGGGCCAAAAAACGATATGGAGCACAATATCCCAAAATGTTGTGGACGGATTTCGACGAAATTTGGTGGACAGGTCCAGTGTGTGAAAATAAATAATTAATTAGATTTTGGTGACGATCTGGATCCGAGAATTTTTCAAGTGATTCTTCACCATTGAGAGATAGGGTCAAAAGTGATACTCGTAGAGCATATCTCAAAAAGTTATGGATGGGATGGATTTGGATGAAACTTGGTGGAAAGGTTGGGTGTGTGATAACTGCTAAGGATGAATTGATTAGATATTGGTGAAGATCCGGATTGGGATCCGGCCTACTCATGGGATACAAAACGTAAACTGTTCAGCCTGGCAGAGGAATGTGCCTCACCGAGTGCAGTTATAGATTTTAAATGAAATCAATGGAAACTCCATTTCAGGGTTACAGCATTATCAAGCTGTTCTCATGTGGCATTATCATTCCTTGATTGGTTGTTTGAGAAGGCACTGCAGTCAATCATGATTCAAATCGATCATGACTTTCTCTCATGTTCTTTGTATCCTGTTGGGTCCTGATCAGTACTAGCTCTTTCATGAGCCTCGACTATGTAAAAAAAAGAAAAAGTGAATGTTTTATTTTCGGACAAGCTGGGTCACCCTGTGAAGATTGGGTTGCTTAGCCTTTAGCAAATAATCAAGAATATGGATTTTAAAGCTGTTGCAAAAATTAACCTGAGAGTGTAGCACGACAAGTCTCTGAGAGTGTTCTCATCAGCCTCATGTTGTCGTTTTTTAAAAATATGATTTTCAGACGTACAAACACACATACATGCAGAGAATTGCGTTGCGGGGCTAGGGGGTTGTGGCCATGACCTGAACCTGGGTATCCCCAGCACGTGTGCAGAACTTTGTGGAGTTAGTCCAGGGGTGTGGAATTTGATACAAATCAAAGAAAAGGCTTCAAACTGACACAGTGACACACACGCACATGCACACACACCTCACTCTTACGTATATGGATAACTAGTGGTGGAAGCAAAAGGTTTTTCAAAGACAAACTATTTTCAGCAATCAGTTGTCCAAAGTGGCATGTGCTGAAAATATCTGTGCAAGAAAATGATTACAAAAATGAAAGTCAAGTGTAAAAGTAACAACAACAGCTCCATAGGATTTAAAAAAAAAAGACACAAAACAATAGATTTAGTCAAGATGTGCATGGGTGGATGCGCTATGCAATTCAGAGTGCATGTGGAAAGCCATGAGCTTGAGTGTAATAATCTCATTCATAATGTAAGGAAGATGTGCAGAGGGTTGCACGGACATGCTTATGGTTCGTGAAGTCCTTTTTTGTGTTTGTAAAAAGATTGAAGTCCATGAGTTATCTACTGCAAAAAAATGACAAAGTGTAACATGTTAATAACCCGTAGTTCATGATTGCTGCAAAACAAACTGTAAAAAGTTGTGTTCATGATGGAAACGGCTTTAATTGTGAAGAAAAAAAAACCCAGCCGTACACATGCTAACTGCTTGTATGACTGAGGACACAGGAATTGGCCTCCAATAGCCAAGCACTGGCTGCCTGAACACAGGGTTGTTGACTTTGCTGCTCATTCCCGCCTCGTGCTACAACTCCACGGAATGTGCAGCCTGGATTCGACGCTAATTCCCCGGAATGTGTGTGCGGGGAGCGCACACAGGAAGAATAGGGATGGAGACGTGGGGATCATTATGAGAATCAGAGAGTAAGGATGGAAATAATTGAAGAATGAGGGGGGGGGGAGGAACTGGAAGTGAATAAGAAAGAGGGGGGTGCAGGAAGAAGAAGAAGAAGAAGAAGAAGAAGAAGAAGAAGAGGAGAAAGTGGAATGGGGGTGGGTGGAAGGAAAGAAAAGAAAAGTAATCTAAAGCAGACCTTTACATGTGGTTGGAGATTTGTCAGGGGTGACTGCAACAGTGATAATGATGCCACAACTTTTGAACCTAAATGGATGACTTTGCCACTTCCAGAAGGGCCCCCAATATGACCCTGCAATACGTAGTTTGAGTGGATGAGTTAGCAGGATCCCTGCCAAGCCATTCAGAAAGAATTGCATCACTAATCTCCTTCCTAGAATTGGCTTCCCATCCCACCAGCGTTTACCCTACTGCATTCACACCAAAGGCACGCTGCCTCGCTGTAATACTACCTACCCGCGGCCATGTGTTGCATACGCGAGAAGAAAAACAAGTCATTGCCCTCAAGTCATTCTCATTCCGACATTCGGTTTGCACCGGTCTCTTGCTGATGGCTCCATGTCATCAGCAGTTTTTCTCATAGCGGTAGATATAAAACTTTTGTCACATGATGGATTTGCCTGATAATGTCAATGAACTACCTCTGCAAGCCTCTTCATCTGTCAACGTTCTGCTCAGCATGTTAAAGGATTTGCCAAAAATGAATTTGTCAAGTGTTTCATTGCTCCACAAGACAGGGGGATAATTTGCAGGGTATGATGGGAAGGAGGGTGTGTGTGTGTGTGTGTGTGTGTGTGTGTGTGTGTGTGTGTGTGTGTGTGTGTGTGTGTGTGTGTGTGTGTGTGGGGGGGGGGAGGGGCTGCCACAGACCTGAGGCTCCAGGACTGCATGCACAGGAAGGAGAGGGGTTTGGAGGGGAGCACACCAAGCAGCACCAGTGAAAGGCACAGGCCAAGAAAACGCCTTCTTTCCTCCAACAACTGTTATTCCTACCCAAACACCCCCAGGCTATTTCCTTCCTGAATCCCATCATTATGCCAGACTAGGCTTGGATTAACCTTGTTATTACGGCATTTCACTCGAAGGGTTGCTTGTGGAGGCGATGCAGTCTGAAACCCCCTGTTCCAAACACCGTAAAACGGACTCGACGCTCCACACAGGGACCTTTGTGCCAGAATAAGGCCTTCTGTCCTAGCTATCAGACCTCGACTGCATACATATGGGCCATTTATTCACAGCTTTGGAATAAAACGATGGGTCTGAGAGAGCGATTCATTCGAGCCAAGACTCCTAAACAAAAATACACACTGACGTGCAGTGCGCACCTTCACTAAATTGCTTGTGGAAAAAGAGGAAAGCAATTAAGGTGTCAATGTCAGATAAATCCTACTGATTTAGCTTAAAACTTTCAGTTGAAAAAGCTGAATATGGTGATGTAGAAACAGAGAAGATTAAAAGACTTTTGCAATTTCCAAAGTTTCCTCCATCTGTAATCTTGTCCACCAAGAAAACGGCAAAGTTTCTCCCGATTTAAATATGCTTGATAACGAACACAAAGGAAACTTCTGACTTGATGTGCAAAGCGCCAACTAGATGGACTCACATCTGTCGAAGGCGTATCTACACCATAAGAGAGTCGTGTGTGTGTGTGTGTGTGTGTGTGTGTGTGTGTGTGTCTTGCCATTTTCTCAAATATGGCTTAATGGATCTTCGTCAAACTTTCAGATGTTCGTCAATGAGTGTTTTCGGCAAAAAAACCCAAAAAACTTTTGATAAAAAAGTTGGATCTTTTTGGAGATTTTTTTCTTTTTAATCACTCTATATTGACTAAGCCATTGTCGCTATGAGAAAGGTAATATTAAATGATCGCTGACCCCATTCCTTCGTGGGTCTATTCGGGAAGTGTTTTAGGCAAACACAAAAAGTAGAAAAAAAAATAAACATTTTGATTTCTTCAAAATGCCACCAGGATTAGAACAAAACCAGGCAATGCCAAGTACCGCTGCTAGTTTCCTTATAAATGTCCTTACCCAATAATTAACTTCAAAATGTCAATACTATACGTACTGTAAGTACTTTCATTGCCCAATCTACAATACCAATGACCAGCCTGAAAGCGTCAACTCCATCACATCAAAGTGTGTCTTCATTGCTATTGTTATCAAACCATATACTGTGTTGTCATCCATTCGCGGAGGTACTGTGTATTTAAAGAACTTCAGCAGCAAGGACACAATGACGACAAAGCTATAAACCCCGTATGCATTGAATAGTACAAATGATTGTGTTGATTGAGGTTTTCATAATCATCAAAAAGTATGAAATACACAAAGAGTTCAACGGCTTATGGTTTGTTTAAGAATGACAGCCATGTCTCAACATGAGTAACACACACACACACACACACACACACACACACACACACACACACACACACACACACACACACACACACACACACACACACACACACACACACACACACACACACACACACACACACACACTCCTCGTTTTAATTTGTGCCTTTATTCAGCATGGATGTCCTCCATTAAATGAGGTTTGCTCACGCTGCTAGTTGGCCTCGCTTGTTAGTGGCCAGGAGGGGGAAACAGCGAGTTGCTGGGTCACCACAGCCCCCTATCATGTGAGCGCATCTCTGTGCGCAATACCCACAAGGTCGAGACTAATATCCTGATTGTCCTTCTCTCTCGTTGCTGCTGCATTGCAGAAGCTACCTCAATTTTTGTGCGTTAATTGTACTTGAAAAAAGGATAATTAAATATACCCCATCCCTGCCAAGATTTTTAAAATGCCAAAGATCATAAGGGTATATGCACGAAAAGTAATTAGCGAGTCTGTGACCTTTGAAAGACACGTCATGTTATTTCTCTACATCGTCAGCTAATTACAATTCCAAGTCATGGCATTCTATTTTTCCACTTGATTGTTAGGCCTGGATTTCCTGAAAAATCTTCATACATACATGTGTATAATTTACAAATGGGTAGGCAGGATGGCTTACAGGTATGCACATTCACCTCTAAGCTGTCGAGCCTGGGTTTGAATCCTGACCCAGCTACAAACTGTCATCCTGGTGTTTCATCGGTGTGTGTGACGTCCCTTGGATGGTCGTTAAACGGAAATTCCATCTGTTAGGATGAGTTGGTGGATGGTAAAGCCCCCACGATGTCTTTTGTGAAGAGTAGGCGAGCTCTTGCTGGCACCATGGAACAAATTCTAAATTAGTGCCCTAACTACTGCTGGGAATGCAATGGCAAACCACTCTGTATAACCCTTGCTCATGAAGCTGCTTCGGCAGTACTGATGCTCTGTGAAGAGTAGGGTACATCAGAGTGAGAGCGAATTTACATACGGTGAAGACGAACAGGAAAATGAGGGCAAGTGAACACAGCACGCCAAACGCAATATTCCACATGTGAGCTGAAATGAAGTTAAAGTATCTCGAATGTCTAATTACTGTCTTAGGAAGAAAATAAAAAAAAAACCTCCAATGCAGTTACCTATTGAATGCAAAGGGAACGATAATGTCACAAGAGTATGAGCTGTGGTACACTGCGGAGTCAAGCCAATAATGAAGCTTTCCAGAGCACATAACCATGTTATACTCAAGTAATAGTTGATTACAACCTGGAGATGTTGAGTGATCAACAGACAATACCGTTTGAACCCTGCTCTGTAAGACACATGTGCTTCTAAGTTATTGCAGGCACTACTGCTGCCAAGTTATTGCAGGCTAAAGCTCATTTAAAACGAAGGTCTCAAGTTAGGATGAAACCTTCTCCACATATTTGCAGTTCATAAATTGGAGGAATCATTCATATGAGGTTTGAGCTCAAACATATATATAAACAAGTTTAAAAACAGCTTTAAAATAAAAAATAGCTTTAACGAGACAAACCCACCCTGCATTAAAAAGTCGAATCAACTGACGTCCCTTTAACATCTCTATCACTCAAAACATGTGCTACAGCCTTAAGACCGTTTTTTTTTGGCTCTACACGTGGCCAGAGGCCTGTTAGAAAAGTGCAGGCCGTGTGTGACCTTGTGTTCCTTGCGACCTGCAGGGCTCAAGGCAGATGGGATTAAAAGAGCAGCCAGGAAGGCCTGTCCATGGGCCTGGAACACCTCACTGGCTTCGAGCTCAGAGATCAAATGAAATTTGACCTCCAAGAGGCTTACAAAGCTCAAGAAGCCCATTTTTGTTTGCTCTTCCAAAAGACATTTTGGTTATATGGTTTCATTGAATTCGCAAGCTGTTGTGTAAAATAATTTTTTAAATGGCAAATGTACCAAATTTCATTGAAAAACAATAGCATGAATAATAATAATAATAATAATAATAATAATAATAATAATAATAATAATAATAATAATACAGAAGAAGAAGAAAAAGTTAATGTGAGCTTGGAAGGAATGTCGTTTTTAAATTGCAGGTTTATTAATTTTTTGTACAGGGGTCGGAATCCCATCAACCTTGGCATGTATTAGAAACAGCCGGTTCTGCTATCAATGAAGATAATGTCTTTGAAACTGATAAACCTTAGCCTCGTGGGTTGTTGGCAAAGCCATTTTGTGTAAGCAAATGCTGTGGTGGAGGAGCAACGTACCATGTGTCCACCCTACTCTGCCTTTTTCCAAAGGCCTGATCACCCCCACCCTCCCCCCACCCCACCTCATCCCCAATCTCCAACACCCTGACTGTATGTGACGGGGTCAGAGGGCAACACTTTCCCTAGCGGGCAGGCTCAAAAAGTTAGTCCCTGGATAATCTATCCCCTTCTGTCTCTTTGTCTCTGCTCCTGTCTTTCGGTCTGTCCCGATGTCTTTGTCTGTTTTTGTCTGTTTCCTTGTTTTTGATACTTTGTCTCTGTGGTTCCTTCACTCCGAGTATTACATTCAATTGGCAAAAGAACCATGCAATTTTGGTCTGCTGCACAACCTCGACATGTTTAACTGGTCAGATAGAAAAAGAGTTCCTGCTTAACTCCAGCAATGACAACCTCTCTCGATAAGAGGCAAAGCCTGGTGTGTCACCACAGGCCCCGCGTGAGGATCCTGCTCGATCTTCTCTCTTTCCATTATAAGAACTTCCACCACCGATATATGTCGTTTAGCAAGCCTGTGGAGCCACAAACAACTGCTTCTGGCATCATCACTTGTTCCTCCTCACTTTCTCCTTTTAATACGTGATATTTGAGAATTCCTAGCTTTTATAACCCTCTATTTTTCTTCCATGTCACAAGCCAAATGGGTTATTTTATTTAAGAATGCAATCTTCTATCTCCAGATGGGGCGTAGTGGCGTGCGCCTGTAATCCGGCTACTCGGAGGCTTGGGTTGGAGGATCGCTTGAAGACGGGAGTTCTGCACTGGGCCGCGCAATGAGAATGTGTAGGGCAGCCCGGAATCATGGCGAAACCCAATCCTTATCCCTGTGTCGTAAGAGGCGACCAGGGTTGCGTCAGGAAGGGCATCCGGCGTAAAACCTATGCCAAATCAGTATGCGGATCATAACGGATGATCCGCTGTGGCGACCCCTAACGGGAGCAGCCGAAAGACGAACAACAACATCTTCTATCTCCACAAATATCCAATGACTTTCTATCCTCTACTAAGGTGTACTGCATGTTCAGAGGCAATACCGACTGCAATATCACCGCTGTTTTAAAGTCAGAATTGCTACGGCAAGAAAAGGAACAGAAAATAAAAGGATGAAGAAGCAAGTACCTTATGTTAATGTTGTTGTTGTTGATGGTGTTGTTAGTTTCCTTGCCAATAATTCCAGGCTCTGTCATGGACCATTGGTAAATGGTGGGGATTGGACTTTGTAGCACTAGTTTGGGCAGGAATTTCAAATTTGGTCAATTTATTCGCAATAACTCACACACTCTATTTGGAAAGACACCGTGAGATCTTTAACATTCATCACAACCAATATGCTAATGGGCGAATCCCCAATTTAATGGCCCATCTAACAGACGACACACTTTTTGATGGATTGCCCTCCTTTGAAAGCACCAGGCCGATGGACATGTCAGGTCGAGACTCAAACCCAGACGAGATGGCTCGAAGACAAGCACACCACAACCTCTCTGCCAAACCTTCTTGATTGGTTACAAGAATACTTCCACAAAGGTTTCCCACTGCCCCAGTTTATATGTATCAATGCAAAGTATCTCCTTGGATGAGTTGTTGTGCACAACTTCAAAGATAACCTGAACAACAAGTATGCTGAGATAGCACACAATGTTCTAGTAAATGCATCAATCTCATAATAAACAATGCCATGTGTCACTGTATTCACCGATATGATCACCATGTTAAATCAACACATATAATAATGATAAACTTATCAGCTTACCGAAACCATAAAGCACTAAGTACCTGATTTCCCAGGATATGATGTCCTTCATGGACATCTGTAGTTATCCCAAGGGATTGCTTCATCTCAATGTTATTTCCAAACCTTCCCCATCCCCCAAATCAACAGCTCCAATCCCTCCTCCCTCCAAGCTCTCCTTATGCGCTCATCAATCCACTTGCCTAAATCAGGTCTCTGTCATGGCTGGCGGTGGCAAACAGAGGCCAATGCTGGAAGGAACACTGAACTGCTCTGCCTGACCATCTGTGCTGACAATTGGTGCAAGAGAACCGGCGCTTGGAGCCACTTAGTTCAGCAGATTGAGTTGAAACAAAACACCGGGTACCCTGTGCCCTGCTCTCAACCATTGACAAAGGCAGCCTTGCTCCTCAAGTGGTCTTGAAATCTTGCTGACAGCGTTGGGTCAGAATCTGGGAATTCTCTTGTTGCCAAATCCTTTCACTCTATCCACTGGTAACAAGGAAATGCAGCCAACTGGACTCGAGTCACAACAGCATCTTGTGCTGGCAAACAATAGGACCGTACTTTGATGACTATCGAGTTGCCATGACCTAAAACAATTCACACCACCTACTGCTTGAACCACCAACGCAGGAATGGATAAGGAAAGTTGATCAGTCAGGATGGTGCAAGGAGAATGACTATATATACATATTCTTACACTAGCTCATGATCCTCCACACATACATTCTTGTTTGGCCAAGTAAGGCATCTTTAAAAGGTTTTGCTGAAAAATGTACTTGAGTTAGAATGTGTGTACTTTTATAAGCAAGACATTGCTTTAAAAAATAGATCATAAAGCTAATTCTTACTACAGTGCACCTTTACGAGAAGCAGGTTCAGTCGCTTTCAAATTACTGATAGAAAAAAAGAAAATGTTGTGCAGAATCAGTTTGTCAGTGGAAGACCAATTCAAGCATAGCTCAACTTGGATAGGAAAGTGACTTACCTGCTGGGGATGCCGTGGAGTACTCGTGTTTCTCTGGTGGAGGCCGTGCAACTGCCAAGGCTAAGGTGGCTACCAGTGTGCAACTCAGCTGGGAGGACCTGGCCATGGTGTACAAAGGCCACAGAAGGCTCTAGCGCATTTCAGGTGAATCGGACCTGCAACATGACAAGAAAGGTGTTATAATGATCGCCTAATTTTAGCGAGATGTATAACCTGGTTTTGCAGTGGTAATGCGAAATGTTTTTCCTTTTGGAACATTTTCATATCGTCTAGTCAAGAGGAAAGACTACTTTGAGACAAAGAAAGACAATTGCATCTAGAAGAGCACTCTGAAGAGCGCATACCTCCGCCAAGCAATGCCTGATGTACAAGAACATATCAGGCTCAATACATTTTTGAGATATCATGCTATATATCATGTTTGGTCCTATTTCGCAAAAGTGAAGAATCATTTAAAAAAATTATAGTAGCTGGATCCAGATTCGGATCTTCATCAAAATGTAACCAGTTCATCCTTGTCACACACCGAACCTCTTGACCAAATTTCATCTGAATCCGTGCACAACTTTTTGAGATATCTTGCATACAAACAGACAAACAGTCAAACGGACAAACGGACAGACAGGGATGAAAACATAACCTCCTTCCACCTTCGGTGGCAGAGGTAAAAATTACCCCCGTGTGGGGGTGACGGTCATCTCTATAATGTTTTTTACTATCATAATCAATGAACCATTGCCAGATATCTCCTAAAATGACAGACTAGATAAGTTTTGAAAATGGTGACTTCCACAACTTTCGTGACCTCGTGACCTTGACCCTGACCTCGAATCCGGGGGAAAAAAAATGTCGTTGGGTATCACTCATCGACCTCCACCCACATACCAAATTTCATCAAGATCGGAAGTAAAAAGTTTTCTTTGTACCGGGAGGTGTTTTTGACCATCTTCCAGGTTACGTGGCGGCCAAACGGGACGGAAATTCAAAAATCTGTCCGGTTAGATACAGCATAATATTTTTTACCATCGTAATCAATAAACAGTTGCCGAATATCTTGTAGAATGGCAGATTAGATAGGTTTTGAAAATGGCAATTTTTATAACTTACGTGACCTCGTGACCTTGACCCCGACTTTGAACCCGGACAAAAGTTATATCGTTGTGCAACACTCATCGACCTCTACCCACATACTAAGTTTCATCAAGATCGGAAAGAAAAATTGTTGACGGACGGACGGACATTTGGTCCGGCTTTATTCGGTCATCTCGATAGAGATGACCTAAAAAAGGAAAGGAAAGTGGTTGTGTAAAACTTGAAGGGAGAGGACAAAGATTCTGCCATTTTTGCATACTTAACTCATAGATGGTCTGCTTGATTAAAACTACACCAGCAGAAAACCATGGTAAAGAAATACCACGACATAAAAAAAAAATAAAGAAAAAGAAAGCCTTTTATTCTAGCACTGGTTAAAAGAGTTCAAAATTAGGAGGTTATATATTTCTTAACATGAAAAATTAATTTTTTTTCGGGAGTGATTGAGGCAACGGTGTGTTCTCTATATAACCGCTGTTTTTTAATTTTAATACCTTGTCGAGGCTCCTATGAGAGCGAACACACAACGCACAGTAAGGGGGGCATGAGACAAGAGAGGCGGGAGAGGGAAGGACAAAACAGTGGGGAACAGAGACATTAGCAAATCTGTGAAAGGGAGAGGGATGGGGTGGGGAACATGGGGTATACTGGACACTACAGGGACTTTCAGGAAGGAAAGCAGGGAATTTGGAGGAGGTGGGTTTGGGGTCGATTAACGGGGGTATGAAAGATCGAGGATTTGGATGGGTGAAGATAAGAGGTGGTGGTGAACAGCTGTTTTGAAGACCTGAAGGAAAGAATAGGATTGAACAGAGTGAGGGAGTTTATTCCAAAGGCAGGGAAAAATAAGAATGACAGAGTGAAGGTGAGCAGTGATTTGTGGGGACAAATCGCAGACAGAGCCGGGGGGGGCGAGACCGGAGAGGAGACGGTAGAAGACAAAAAGACCACCGACAAGCCTGCGGTGAGAGAGTGAGAGGCCCAAAGGCTCAGCCTCATCGAGGGAGATGACAATGATCCTAAATGCTTTGGTTTCCACAGCATGAAGCCGAGAAAGGTGGGAGGCAGGAGCACCAGCCCAGAGGGGAGAGCAGTACTCCAATCAGGCTGCGGACAAAAGCTTTGTATGTGGTCACTCAGGTGGGCTGAGGAAGGACTTTGCACGATGGAGGATTCCCAGTCGGCGACTGGCTTTGGAGGCGAGGTTGGAAATGTGGCTTTCCCAGGAAAAGGTTATGGCAGATAGTGAGACGCAGAAGCTTGAAAGAAAGGACTTCTTCCAGAGGATTGCTGAGAAACTAGATGGGGGGGGATTCCAAACGGTCCTTACGGAGAGACAAAGTGAGAGTGTGAGATTTGTCCAGATTAAAAGACATTATGTTCCATGTGTTGGACCAGTTTGTCATTTTACCCAGTTATGCAGTGAGCGAAGAAGCTACTGCTTGCCAGTCTGAGGGATGACAGATGGTACGACAGAGGGTGGAGTCATCAGCAAAGAGATAGAGGATTTTCCAGAGTCGTAGATTGGAAAAAAAAATTAATTTTGGTTCGGTTCAATTTTAGTCCAATTGAAAAAAAACGATAATATTCCCAAAGGTTTGGATTGAATTGAGGCAACTTTTACCTTATCATTTTTTCTCGCCCGAGGAGCATTTCGGTGTTTCAGGACGTGACAGACAGACAGCACTAGCCTATTATACTGTATCTAATATATAGAGCTCTTTCTAACCACTGACTCACTGACAGATGCTAAAGATCGGTACTTTCAGGGTGATGTGGAAAGCTGAAATTTTGCGTGCCGATGGACAGCGAATCTGGTACACCGGAAAAATTCAGACTCACGGACAACTTCCACAAGTTTAAAATACTAGTACGTGCCCGTAAAAATTAAAAAAAATTCAAACCGCAAACAAGAAACAACAACCACACAGGCCGTTTCTTTGCTCTCGCGTGCCCGTACGTGCGTGGCCCGGAGGTTCGCATATCGCAGTTACGATTATTCGCATTTTAGTTTTAATGGCCAATTATTCAATTAGCGCCAACGTATTTTGCCTTTTCGCAATGTCATCGCAAGGAAAAACAAAAAGAGAAGAGAAGAGAGAAAAAAAAAAAAACGTTCGTGCGAAAACAAAAAAAAATTAATTCCTGGTTCGGAGCATACCAGCTCACTCTGAGGTTACCGAAATTTATGCACCGTCTAATATCAAAACTATCATAACTTGGGGCATTGTGTTTATCTATAAATGCGCATAAGAAATCGAGAAATTATTAGAATACACGGTCATCACTCTCCGGAACTCCGTATGTTGTAACCTGTAATGGGGAACGCGGCTGAGGTTCTCTTCCCCCATATGCCACGCCCACACAGCAACGTGTCTTGTCATTGGTTGGTAAATAAATGGCCGTAACTTGGGAAGCACTTGTCCGATTAATATCAAACCTTGAAAAGGCACATCCTCAGGTCCCCAGCAATATATCTGGCAAGTTTCAATTAGATCGGACCAGTGGTTATCGAGAAACAGCGGTCACACACACACACACACACACACACACACACACACACACACACACACACACACACACACACACACACACACACACACACACACACACACACACACACACACACACACACACACACACACACACACACACACACACACACACACACCTGGAATTATAGATAGACTCGTACGTGCCTGTCAAAAAAATATAATAAAAAATTCAAACAGTGAGCAAGAAACAACCACACAGGCCGTTTCTTCGCTCTCGCGTGCCCGTACGTGCGTGGCCCGGAAGTTCGCATATCGCAGTTAGGATTATTCGCTATTTAGTTTTAATAGCCAATTATTCAATTAGCGCCAATGTATTTTGCCTTTTCGCAATGTCATCGCAAGGAAAAACACAAAGAGAAGAGAAGAGAGAGAAAAAAAACCTTCGTGCAAAAAACAAAACAAATTTACTTCCTGGTTCGGAGCATACCAGCTCACTCTGATGTTACCGAAATTTATGCACCGTCTAATATGAAAACGATCATAACTTTGGGCATTGTGTTTATCTATAAATGCGCATAAGAAATCGGAAGTCCGTACGTTGAAACCCGTAATGGGGAACGCGGCTGAGGTTCGCTTCTCCCATCGGCCATGCCCTCGCAGCAACGTGTCTTGTCATTGGTTGGTAAATAAATGGCCATAACTTGGGAAGCATAGTGTAGTAGATAGTAGAAAAATCGTGCAAATTATGATACAAGCATCAAATTTGGCATTTCTGTTCTGCGGGGCTTTCTGATCAAATCTTCCCGATTGGCCATTTGAAAATCCAAATTTTGAAAAATTTGAAGAAAAAAAAAATAAAAAAAAATAAAAAATAAAAAAAAAAAACTTCAAAAATATTTGAAGTCACAGCTGGCTGAAATTCTTGAAGCGTAAGTGAACATCCCAGACAGAGAAGCAAGGGGAGATGCAGTCATCATTGATGGCTAAGCACTTATCAATGCCCTACCTCCACGCACTTCAAAGATATTTGATGACTATGCTAAAGAAGACATCATCCCAAAGGTGGAATCCTATGGTGCCAGGTACGAGAGGGTGGAGATAGTGTTGGATGTGTACAAGAAGTCAAGTCTGAAGTCCGAGGCAAGGTCGAACAGGGGGCAAGGAATCAGAATAAGAGTGACGAACCAGTAAGACCCCAAGTAACTGGAGAAGCTTTCTTCGAGATGACAGCAACAAGACTGAGCTGTTTCACTTCCTTGCGGAAAAGATGTGTGAAGCACAGACGACAAGCACAGTCATTGTCACAAAAGGAGAAGATGCCATTAGCAACACAAGAAAGTCACTGGATGCTGTGTCTCCATATTGTCATGAAGAAGCTGACACTCGAATATTTGTACATGCCAGGGATGCAACGACGGATGGTAGCAAGTCCATTATCATTAAGCCTAATGACATGGACGTACTAGTCATAGCAATATCTGTACTGCCATCCTTACAGGAACTAGGTCTTGAAAACATGTGGATTGCCTTTGGCCAAGGAGCCAAGGCGCGATGGATTCCAGTCCATGAGGTAGTTTCTGCAATAGGGCCTGAGAAAGCTACAGGGATCCCATACTTCCATGCGTTCACTGGATGTGACGTCGTCTCTGCCTTCCGCGGTAAAGGGAAGAAAACTGCATGGCAAACTTGGAACGTCTTTGATGATGTTTCTGAAATATTCACCAATCTCAACCAGCATCCAATATTGATTCGTGATCTTGACTTTTTGAAGTTTTTTTCTTTTCTTCAAATTTTTCAAAATTTGGATTTTCAAATGGCCAATCAGGCAGATTTGATTAGAATCCCCTGGAGAATAAATGTGCCAAATTTGATGCTTGTATCATCATTTGCACGACTCCTCTCAAAAATTGCTGTTATCTGCCCCACGAGCACTTGTTCGATTAATATCGAACCTTGAAAAGGCATCATCAGGTCCCCAGCAATATACCTCGCAGGTTTCAATTAGATCGGACCAGCGGTTGTCGAGAAACAGCGGTCACACACACACACACACACACACACACACACACACACACACACACACACACACACACACACAAACACACACACACACACACACACACACACACACACACACACACACACACACACACACACACACACACACACACACACACACACCTGGAATTATAGATAGATAAATATATGAAAAAAAATGCAGGTGAGTGACCCGAAACACTGGGGAAGCACGGTAATTTTGTGTGCCGACGGACATCGAAGCCGATGCACCAAGAAAAATCACAGAACAGTCAGAAAATATAAAGGAAAATATAAATAAATTTAAAAAGAAAAGAAAATAAATAAACGAAAAATCAAATGCAGGTGAGCGACCCAAGATAATGGGGAAGTACGGTTCATATGCTTACACAATGTGTAAGCACATCCTACCTGTGTATTTGTACATATATTCAGTATACATATATGCATATATATATATATATATATATATATATATATATATATATATATATATATATTGTCTAAAACTGCAAGAAGTAGAAATAATCTTGCATTATTCACATAAATCAATAGGTAATGCAATGATGGTTGTTTAATGCTGAGACTCATTGGTTTAAAGAGGGTTTAGAGTTCAAACACAGGTCAACTGTTGAAGCCATTAAATAAAAAAGTCATATCAGTGATGGAGCCAAAGCAGTGAAAGGAAAACCTTTTATACAGGAAAAGTAGGTTTTTCTTTTGCACAATCATAAAAAAAAAAATTACTCGTGTGATACGAACTGCATTTTACTATCAAATGTGCAAAAGGAATGTGTTTGCATTTCACTGATTTACATTGGAACAGAAGTGACTGAACAATACAACGCTGGCTTTCCCTATCCTAATCTCAACAGCCTCTGTTGTTTCACTGCTGATGTGTAGAAGGCTCTCACAGTACTGTTTTTCATTTCACAAGACAATGTCTTGTGAAATGAAAACACTGCACTATGAAAATGATTAAGCAACAAAAATTACAGAAAGTGTGTTTGAGAGAAAGAATACTTCAAAAAAAAAATGTGACTACTACTCGAGGCTGTCAGGATAGCCGAGAGGTATGAAAGCTCGCCTCTGAACTGTCGAGCCTGGGTTGGAATCTCAACCCAGCGACAAACTGTCACCCTGGTGTTTGGTATGCAGGAAGAAACGTCAATGTGTGCGTGTGTCTCCGCCGTTCCTGCTGACATTAGTTGGTGGATGTTAAAGATAAAGAGTTGGTGGATGTCCTTCACCTAGAGGAGGTGAGCTGTTGTTGGCACCCTGAATGAATTTCACATTCCTGCACTCTTATTTGAGTATCTTGCATCGGAATGGAAAACTGTCCGGGATTGTAACCCCGAGCCAACGAAACTGCCGTGGCAGCCTTATGTGCCTCACACCATTCGGAGGATAAACAAACAGAACAACAACTAGAAAGCATCTCAAAATGCAAAGCTGCACCCACGTCCGCTTTGTACTTGAACTGAACATGCTGAAAGCAAGAGCTAAAAATTTTAAATAATTTATCAATTAGTGTTCTCCGTGTTCTCATTATAATGGTTTGTTGAAAATTTTATGACACAAGCTCAAATAGGAAATAAAAAAATATGGAAGCGATTACAAAACCTGGCAGTCTCACGCTGCACTGCAGACGGGCTAATAAGGCCTATTTGTACTTACTGTGACTTTGCCCTTTTGACCCAATTATCAATTAGTGTTCTCCATGTTCTCATATTAAAGGATTGTTGAAAATTTGACAACAAAAGCTAGAATGGTAAAAAAATGTTATGGCCTGGACAGACATACTGACACACAGACACACAAGAAGTGATTGAAAACCCCATCTCCTGCTGCGTAGCGGACTAGGATTACTACGACTACTACTATGATGACGACTACTACTGCTGTCACTACTACTACTATGTTAGCAGCCACAATTATGCTGATCTTGTCGAGTTTGCCAGGGAAAGGTTTTGTCCCAATTCCTTCAAGAATTGGCTGGCCAGGCCTGATGTTTGAATGAAGGAAACTGGGGCAGCAATTTGGAATTTGTTCGGAGTGCCAGTGATAACTCACTCACTGTTCGCGAAAGACATTTGTGGCATCTTTTACATCCACAAAGTAATGCTAACACTTAGGACACCCAGCTTTGTATATATCCGATGAACGACACAAGCATTGCTGCATGACCGTGCTTGTGAAGCACCATTCTGACAGTTTATAGTCAGGTGGGGAATGAAACCCAGAATGCATTTCTCAAAGGTGAGTGCTCATCATCTTCTCTCCACTTCTGCGTCATCTTCTCAAACTTATACATTAAATAAGCCTCACCAAACAAAAATAAGGCAATGTCAGTTGATCTGTATGTCTGTTACTTGTGGAATCCAAAACAGCTTCGCCGACCACCCCCAAATTTTGTATTCGTGCTTGGGGTACCCAAAGTCAGGTCATAAACATGAAATAACCCCCTCCACCCCTCCTGCGAATGTGAGGAGACTACTCCTACTCGTGATTGTCACCTGTACACAGGGAATATAGTGTAAGTGGTTGAACCACTGACACCTACTGGAGGGAAGAGGTATTGTGGGTAGGAAACGGCAATTATGAAAAAACCCTTTCACTCCCAAAGGGAGTGGGTATTACTAGTACTCTACAAGCACTCTGAATATAAGATTATACCAGCAGCACTCTGTATATAAGAGTATAGCAACAGCACTTTGGATAAAACAGTATACCAAACTTCAGGTGTCATTTCATTCCTGACAGACATGGAAGGACACACACGCACACATACGCGCACACGCACACACACACACTTACTTCAGCCCATATGCTTCATTAAGGCAGACAAACAAACAAACAAACTATGAGCAAAGGTATACAGCTATGAGCTAATTCAAAGATATTGCAGAAGCAACGAAGAGTTTATTCTCAGTGTAAAGTTTCACTCAGTCAATTATTTCCACCTCATATACGTGATCCTCACTGCAAAGAGCATTCAAGGCCCAGGCAGACCCAGGAGCCCCGGTGTTCGAGCTCCAACGCTGATCTAGACTGACCCCACAGCAGTCTGGCCAGCGTGGCAGAAACATTCTCCCATGGGGCCACAGAGGCCAAAGGAAAGGTGAACCCAAACTAAACTGGAGAGCGATCTGTTCAAACAGAGCCCCATTTAATCTCACCCCCGTTCACTCCAGACCTCACAGTTCAAACAGCTTCTGATCTCTTTCCATCTGCTTCCAATTCCAAGCCATTCTTTACTCTTCATTCTGATTTAACAATGGCCACCAATTTCCTCAAGTATATCTTCGAATATATATATATATATATATATATATATATATATATATTTATATATTTGCTGTTCTTTGCACTTTACAGCTCATTGTGGAATTTACCAAACAATTATGAAAACCCATGGTGATTTGGAATTGGGGTGGGGGGGGGGACATTCATTCCAATGCTTTGCGAGATGAGTACCAACAGGGTAGGGAGTGTACAGGTATAAACAAGCTCATAATTGCACTCTCCTGATAACCCCGAACACGCCCTGGCTGTTTACAAGCTACATTCAACTTAATTAAGAACGAGTGCCAACAATGGCAGTGAGGGCAAATGCATTCTTAAAAACCACTGCGCCTGCTTCGTTAATGGCACCAATTATCACTCACCTTCTTATGGGGTCGGCAGGGAAACCTTTTTTGGCCCAATTCTTTCACGAACCGGTTGGCCAGCCCCTGACTGTTTGACTGGACGAGACAGGAATTAGTCATTTGTTCATGGGACCGGCGATAACTCGCCGACTCATCACGAAGGACATCGTGCGGCGATCTTTAACGTCCACTGACTTACGCCAGTCGCCGGGACATCCAGTCTCACGTCCATCCGAGGGATGCTGCATGCGAAGCACAAGGATGAGAGTTTATGGCTGGGTTGAGATTGGAATCAAGCTCAGTGGCGAGTGCGCTGTGTCGGCAATCCTGCCCAAAACACACATTTTTAATAACCGTTCCACAAAGGGTTAAAATGAAAGTACGTGACGTGGTTGTATTCACGGCATGACGCCATAATTAAGCGTTTATTTAGGCAAATCAAACTTTGGCGAAGTTGTTGAATCACAAGCAGCTTGGAAGTCATCGAGTATCTGCTCAATCTTTGAATACTCGATTAGGTCCTCGGTCAAATTAACTTGATGGGTGGAGGGGGGCGATTTTCGTTCCGCGCGTGTTACGTCGTTGCTCGCATGAAAATGATATTCCGCTGAAATCACAGTTTGTCTTCGGTCATTAAACAGCAGCTGATGGTCCAGAGGTCGCTGTGAAGGCGAATGTGGTCTTTTGCTTTCCTCGGACGTCCCCCGATCAGCGCAGCCGAACAAGCAACCTTCCGCGTCACGTGCACCGTCTCGTTGTGACGTGCACCGTCTCATTGTGACGTGCACAGTCTCATTGTGACGCACAAAGTGTCCTCGGCCAGCACGGCGCAGGCACTCCGAGGTTCTGCTGCTGCGCGCTTATCCAGCATTGTGAGCGTGCATTAGGGTTGTAATAACTCATTATCCTAAGGGTTGTAATAACTCAAAAAGCGTACTTTGCATTGCTCATCAGCAAGGGATAAGCCTCCTTTCATATGTAGAGCTGTGGCCTTTACAATTGGTTATCCTCGAGGGCAGATACGGTCAGAGCTGAGTTCGGGCAGCAAAATCGACTAGGCATTGAAGAGAGTAAAAAGGAGGTGGTGAAGAAACAATACCCCCCCCCCACACTCTTTGCCCACCCCCATGCTGCCCCCCTGCCAAAAGAGTCTTATGTGACCATCTGGCGAGTGTCGAATAAAGGGGTTTACAGTGGTTATTGCAGCTCGCGCTCTCTTGCGCGCTGCTTACTGTTCGAGCTTCCGGCTGAGATGCTTACAGCAAACCCTCAATCACGGTTATTCAGGTGACTACTTCGTACACTCAAACTCGATGCCTACTTGTACACTCCACCACAGTGCCTGCTATTCACACTCAACCGTGGTGCTTACTTGTACACTCCAACACACAGTGCTTGATATTTCCACTGAAGCTCGGTGCTTACTTGTACACACGAACACACAGTGCTTGCTATTTACACTGAAGCTCGGTGCTTACTTGTACACACGAACACACAGTGCTTGCTATTTCCACTCAATCTCGGTGCTTACTTGTACACACAAACACAGAGTGCCTGCTATTCACACTGAAGCCCGTTGCTCACTTGAACACTCGAACACACAGTGCTTGTTATTTACACTGAAGCTCGGTGCTTACCTGTACACTTGAACACACAGTGCTTGTTATTTCCACTCAAGCTCGGTGCTTACTTGTACACACAAACCCACAATGCTTGCTATTTACACTCAAGCTCGGTGCTTACTTGTACACACGAACACAGAGTGCTTGCTATTTACACTGAAGCTCGGTGCTTACTTGTACACTCCAACACACAGTGCTTGATATTTACACTGAAGCTCGGTGCTTACTTGTACACACGAACACACAGTGCTTGCTATTTACACTGAAGCTCGGTGCTTACTTGTACACACGAACACACAGTGCTTGATATTTACACTCAATCTCGGTGCTTACTTGTACACACAAACACAGAGTGCCTGCTATTCACACTGAAGCCCGTTGCTCACTTGAACACTCGAACACACAGTGCTTGTTATTTACACTGAAGCTCGGTGCTTACCTGTACACTTGAACACACAGTGCTTGTTATTTCCACTGAAGCTCGGTGCTTACTTGTACACACAAACCCACAATGCTTGCTATTTACACTCAAGCTCGGTGCTTACTTGTACACACGAACACAGAGTGCTTGCTATTTACACTGAAGCTCGGTGCTTACTTGTACACTCCAACACACAGTGCTTGATATTTACACTGAAGCTCGGTGCTTACTTGTACACACGAACACACAGTGCTTGCTATTTACACTGAAGCTCGGTGCTTACTTGTACACACGAACACACAGTGCTTGATATTTACACTCAATCTCGGTGCTTACTTGTACACACAAACACAGAGTGCCTGCTATTCACACTGAAGCCCGTTGCTCACTTGAACACTCGAACACACAGTGCTTGTTATTTACACTGAAGCTCGGTGCTTACCTGTACACTTGAACACACAGTGCTTGTTATTTCCACTGAAGCTCGGTGCTTACTTGTACACACAAACCCACAATGCTTGCTATTTACACTCAAGCTCGGTGCTTACTTGTACACACGAACACAGAGTGCTTGCTATTTCCACTGAAGCTCGGTGCTTACTTGTACACACGAACACAGAGTGCTTGCTATTTACACTGAAGCTCGGTGCTTACTTGTACACTCCAACACACAGTGCTTGCTATTTACACTGAAGCTCGGTGCTTACTTGTACACACGAACACACAGTGCTTGATATTTACACTCAATCTCGGTGCTTACTTGTACACACAAACACACAGTGCCTGCTATTCACACTGAAGCCCGCTGCTCACTTGAACACTCGAACACACAGTGCTTGTTATTTCCACTGAAGCTCGGTGCTTACTTGTACACTCGAACACACAGTGCTTGTTATTCACACTGAAGCTCGGTGCTTACTTGTACACACAAACCCACAATGCTTGCTATTTACACTCAAGCTCGGTGCTTACTTGTACACACGAACACAGAGTGCTTGCTATTTCCACTGAAGCTCGGTGCTTACTTGTATACACTCGAACACACAGTGCTTGCTATTTACACTGAAGCTCGGTGCTTACTTGTACGCACAAACACAGAGTGCCTGCTATTCACACTGAAGCTCGGTGCTCACTTGAACACTCGAACACACAGTGCTTGTTATTTCCACTGAAGCTCGGTGCTTACTTGTACACACAAACACACAGTGCTTGATATTTACACTGAAGCTCGGTGCTTACTTGTACACACGAACACACAGTGCTTGCGATTTACACTGAATCTCGGTGCTTACTTGTACACACAAACACACAGTGCTTGCTATTTCCACTGAAGCTCGGTGCTTACTTGTACACACAAACACACAGTGCTTGCTATTTACACTGAATCTCGGTGCTTACTTGTACACTCGAACACAGAGTGCTTGCTATTTCCACTGAAACTCGGTGCTTACTTGTACACACAAACACAGAGTGCTTGCTATTTACACTGAAGCTCGGTACTTACTTGTACACTTGAACACATAGTGCCTGATATTTACACTGAAGCTTGGTGCTTATTTGTACACTCGAACAGAGTGCTTACTAGTTACACTTCGTCTTGGTACCTGCTCACACACTAGATCATTGTGCCGACTATAATTCACACTCGATATTGGCGCTTACTCACGCTCTCCATCACTGTGCTTACTATTCGGACATCTCTCGTTTGCATTCCCCCCATATCGGGAAATCAAAGAAGGAATCCGGGATTAAGATATATTCCACGATTGCAAACACTCCGAGGAAAGTTTCATTCAAAGCAAACGGTTAACAAAAGCAAAGCTGGAATCTGGAGTAGAAATGGAAATTGTCGGTGCATGCAGCTCGTAAGGCTAAACGAGGAGCATTCGAATGGTATGATCAAGTTGCCCGAGCATTGATACATTCACATTGCATGTAAGTAATAAGTGGAGGTATTTGATACCTAGTAGCTTACTTTAATTACAGTAGATGAAAATTTAAGTACTTTGGGACCTTTATAGCTGACGATGGATGACCAACTTAGAGGGGGAGGATGCCATTAACAAACTTGAGTCTACCACACCAAAGATTATAATCTTAGCCAAATTTGGTCACAATTCCATTCACAGTTTTGGAGAATAATGTGCAAGTGTGGTTGGGTGGACTGAATGACGGACGGACAACACGCCATCCCATAAGCTCACTTGAACTGTGTTCCAGGTGAGCTAAAAATTTAACCTTTTGCTCCTTCATTTAAGCTTTGAGCAAACATTGACGCAAAAGTTTTCAGAAAGCTTCCAAGGGAGTTCGATCTGTGATCCGAAGCTGATATCGATGATTCCAAAGGAGTAACATATATGAAAGGCTCACACAAATTTCAAAAAACAAACACCATTAAACAATGCACCCTCCTCACACAAATTAGTTTTGGGAGCATCTATTTCATACAAACTCATGGAAAAGTCTAAGTTGAAATAAAATCAGGAGAGAATAGAAGGGAGAATTCTTCTTCATTTGTATGCAGTACAAGGCTACGGGGTAGCGTCATTGGCTGAGGGCCGAGCTGTGCTGTTGATGCAATGTCCTCTGCTCGTTCGGGCAGAAATTTGGAATTTGTTCAAGGTGCTGGTGATAGCTCACCTACTCTTCACAAAAGACATCATGGGATCTTTAACGTCTACCAACAAATACTGGCAGATGGGACACCCGTTTAACGTCCATCCGAGGGATGGTACACGCATTGATGAATCACCCTGCCTGTGAAACACCAGGATGACAGTTTATAGCCGAGTCAGGATTGAAACCCAAACTCGGCAGCTTCGAGGTGAGTGTGTGTACCTCTCGGTCATCCTGCCAGCCCAGAATAAAGGATGATAGGAGGGGGGGGGTGGGGTAAGGAGTAAATGGAGTGGAGGGCATGTATGGAGAAGCGCAAAAAGAGGGGGAGGGGAAGGTTGTCATCGATTCCTCAACGTATGAGTACATAATAAATAGATGGTCCATAAATGTAGCCTAATAGTTGTGTGCAATTATTGGTCAATTACATATGCATTAAACTCTCACCATTCCAATATCAACAACGATATCTTGCAGCGGCTCACATGAACATGGTGAAGAAAACCCAACAGGACGAGAAATTGGAGATTGTTTGGCCTTGAACACTAATGGATGAGATGTGCGATGACTGTGAGGATGTTTGTGCAGACTTACTGAAATATCAAACGAGATAGCAGCGCTTGAGAACCTCAGAAACGCCAAAACCGTCATGGGGGACTTCCAAAGAAGCCAATCATTCTTTCTTGTTACGTTCTTGCATTATCAATGTATACCCATGTCTTACGCTACAACTACTACTACTACTGTGCTAATGGCCCCAATTATTCCCAGCTTCTTGTGTGACCAGCCAGGGAAAGTTTTTGGCACAAGTCTTTCACGAACCGGCTGGCCAGGCCTGAAGTGTGACAAGAAGATGATGGGAATTTGTAATTTGTTCAGGATGCCGGTGATGATTCACAAATTATTCATGAAAGACGCAGTGGCATATTGAACGTGCTCCAATTAATGCTAGCATCTGGGACGCCAGTTTAATGTCCATCTGAAGGACGGCGCACACGTTGATGAATTGCCCGTGCACGTGAAACACCAGGGTGGCAGTTTAGAGCTGCGTGAAGATTCGGACCCGGGTTAGACAGCTCAGAGACGAGTGTGACTTCTCTGTATAACCACTGCAAAATATTCTGTCATGCTTCGATAAAGCAACCAGGATTGAGGAAACCTTTTAATACAAGGATGAAACTTGTTTCGATGACAAAACAAAAATTATATATTTTTATCAATCATCTTGTGACCACAAAAATAGTTGTTCACACCAGTATGTATCAGGAGGAAACCTCAAAAAAAAAAAACTTCCTTAAGAGTGTAATACCTTCTTCCTGTTGAAAAATTGAATAAACGGTGGTTTCAAAGTGGGATATTGGCCCCAATATCCCACTTTTCCCACGAGCAATAAAACCACAGATAATAATCAATAAATTGCCAATGAGCAAAGTATGAAGGCAGTGCGATGGAGGCTAAGGAGTTGCTGCAGCGTTTTCAATCACGTGGACAAACGAGGGCTCAACAGGACATTACCATGAACCACCACCTAATATAGACAGTGTGCAATGGTCATGGATTTTCACAAGTTCATATTAACACCAACGGTGGACAGTGTTTTTACCTTAACAGAGCTTCATCAGGAGGACAGAATGGCAAACATGAATGTGTGAAAGAAATACCTTTGGGGTTTAAGCCGAAGCCAAAAACACGAAGAATGCAAAACACAAAATGATTTACTGGCAAGGATCGAATGCAGAAAAGGTAGAAATACGAGCAGAAATCACACGACACGATAAATGAACCAAGTATGTTTGTTTGTTACCGACACCACAAAAGCTGAACGGAGCTGATGTTTTCACCTGTGTTTGTGCGCTGGCTTGTCTGTGAGCAGGATATCTAAAAAAAAAAAAAAAAAATTGTGGATGGATTCAGAAGAAATTTGGTGGACAAGTTGGGTGTGTGACAAGGACGAATCGTCCAGATGCCTATCTGGCCTATCATTGAGATACAAAACGTAAACTGTTCAGCCTGGTGGAGGTATGTGCTCTACCGAGTGTCGTTCTAGTTATTTTTGTTTGACTTATATGCACCCCTAAACCGCCGGAGGGAATATGTTGCAAACTGCTCGTTGTACTCGGTGAGAGCCTGATAAGGTTTGAGGCTTCAAAAAAAAAAAAAAAAAAATCAAAAACATTAGAGCCTCGGGGATTCATGGTGGGGAAGACCCTATTTCACTCGAAGTAAATGTGTGTTGAATAGCGCCACCCGGTGGAAACCGGTATTACAAGTCATAATACAATACGTCATGGATTTCATAAAAGTGGGAGAATTAACCCCAGTCTATATCGACGGGTTATTTGCTTGAGGAAACTAGAACGGCACTCGGTAGAGCGTATTCCTCGGACAGACCGAACAGTTTATGTTTTGTGTCCCACTGATAGGTTGGATCTCAACCAAAATTGAATCGGCTTGTTCTTGTCACCTACCAAATTTATCGACCTAGTTTTGTCATAACTCGTCAACATCCCTTTGAAATGTCACGCTATTTCTTGTTTTTGACCCCGTTTCTCAATGGTGAAGAATCACTTAAAAAAAAAAAAATAGTATCTGGATCCACTAGATTCTTCACCAAAATCGAATCAATTGGTTGTCGTCACACTCCCAACCTCTCCACCAAATTTCGTCTGCATCTGTTCACAACGTTTTAAAATATCCTGCTCACAGACAAACGGACAAACAGGGGTGAAAACATCACCTTCTTCCACCTCAGGTAATAAATATGTGAGAAAACAAGTAAAAACAGGAGTATGAAAAGCAGGGAGAAGAAAGGAAGCATATTTTACAACTCCTGCATATCATGAGCACAATGACTGGATGGGATTAAATACTCACAACGCTGATGCTCACATCGGGCCACCGGTACTACTCAAAACACTCACATCGGGCCACCGGTACTATTCAAAACACTCACATCGGGCCACCGGTACTACTCAAAACACTCACATCGGGCCACCGGTACTACTCAAAACACCAACAACATGGGAACAGGTACCACTCAAAACACCAACATTGGGACACTGGTACCACTCAAAACACTCACATCGGGCCACCGGTACTACTCAAAACACTCACATCGGGCCACCGGTACTACTCAAAACACTCACATCGGGCCACCGGTACTACTCAAAACACTCACATCGGGCCACCGGTACTACTCAAAACACTCACATCGGGCCACCGGTACTACTCAAAACACTCACATCGGGCCACCGGTACTACTCAAAACACTCACATCGGGCCACCGGTACTACTCAAAACACTCACATCGGGCCACCGGTACTACTCAAAACACTCACATCGGGCCACCGGTACTACTCAAAACAATCACATCGGGCCACCGGTACTACTCAAAACACTCACATCGGGCCACCGGTACTACTCAAAACACTCACATCGGGCCACCGGTACTACTCAAAACACTCACATCGGGCCACCGGTACTACTCAAAACACTCACATCGGGCCACCGGTACTACTCAAAACACTCACATCGGGCCACCGGTACTACTCAAAACACTCACATCGGCCACCGGTACTACTCAAAACACTCACATCGGGCCACCGGTACTACTCAAAACACTCACATCGGGCCACCGGTACTACTCAAAACACTCACATCGGGCCACCGGTACTACTCAAAACACTCACATCGGGCCACCGGTACTACTCAAAACACTCACATCGGGCCACCGGTACTACTCAAAACACTCACATCGGGCCACCGGTACTACTCAAAACACTCACATCGGGCCACCGGTACTACTCAAAACACTCACATCGGGCCACCGGTACTACTCAAAACACTCACATCGGGCCACCGATACTACTCAAAACACTCACATCGGGCCATCGGTACTACTCAAAACACTCACATCGGGCCACCGGTACTACTCAAAACACTCACATCGAGCCACCGGTACTACTCAAAACACTCACATCGGGCCACCGGTACTACTCAAAACACTCACATCGGGCCACCGGTACCACTCAAAACACCAACATGGGGACACGAAAAACACTCACATCGGGCCACCGGTACCACTCAAAACACCAACATGGGGACACGAAAAACACTCACATCGGGCCACCGGTACTACTCAAAACACTCACATCGGGACACCAGTACCACTCAAAACAATAACATGAGGACACTCAAAACACTAACATGGGGACACCTGTACCACTCAAAACACCCACATAGGGACACCAGTACCACCAAAAACTCACATGGGGACACCGGTGCCACTGAAAACACGAACATGGGGACACTTGAAACACCCATTGAGACTCTGGCATCATTCAAAACACGAACTTGGGGATACTCAAACACTCACACAGGTACTACTCAAAGCACTCACAAGGAGACACCAGTATAACTCAAAAGAGACACCGACATTACTCAGTGCTCACAAGGAGACACCAGCACACTCGAAAAGCTCACAATAATACATTGGCACCACTCAGGACGCTCACATGAGACACTAGTACCATTCACAAGAAAGACACTTAAAACGTTAATATGAAGAAACCAGCACACACACAATCCACAACGCACACCAGTAGACACCAGCACGATTTGCCATGCTTACAATGAGAATACACCAGCATCACTCACACCAAGGAGACACTCGCTCACAGCGCCCAAGAGAAGACACCACCCGGAACCACTCACAACTCTCACAAGGAGACGGCAGCATGGATTCGCGGACAGGGCACTCCGCTGGCAAATCGGCGGACAGGCGATGCCGCTATCCCGTTAGAAGGTGAATGCGATTCCCCTAATCTGGCCGGATCTTCACTCGTTGAATTACTCTTGGCCCGGTAGAAAACCAGATGAAACAATGGCGAAATGAACCATCCACGGAGCTTTTTCATATAACACCACGATCACCGGCTTTGTTCTTGCGTGATCGGGCATCACACGTCAGCAGATGTCTGCAAAGGGAAATGCTAACGAATTGCATTGACACATCGACGGAGAAATCATAACCACACACGTGAACACTCACTCAACCCCTTTCGCACTCATGAAACTCGTATTGCCTCCTTTTCGCAATCACAAAATGCCTTGAGGACACAGTGTGACCCTCGTAACACTCGCTGAACTCCTAAGCATTCCTGGAAACTCTTTAGATATCAACGGACTTATTCAGCACTCGTGGAAATGTTTCACCACCTGCATTGAACCGATTTCGCACTCACTACAATAGTTCACAATCATTTTTGCTCACACAAACATTCGCTGAACTCACTTGACCATTTTCACATTCGATGAAATTATTGAGCACTCGGTGTATACCTCTTTGTGGTCGTATGGCAGCTTAGCTGCCGGGGTAGCTATCATTTCTTGGAAGCGTGACTGTGTCGCTGATGCAGTGCCCCTCTACCGGTACACACACTGGAACTGGTACTCATTTCGCCGACCTCGGAAGGATGACAGGCTGAGTCAACCCCACCTAGTATTAATTCAGTGGCTGACGGGGCTTGAACTCAGGACCCAAGGATCCCAAGCCACCACCTGAACCACTGAGCCAACACCAGGCTCTAGTGTACCTCTGAAATACCGCAGATTCACTGAACCTTTCCCACACTCAATGAACTCGTTTTCGAGTCACAGACACACTCATTCGCACTCATGGCATCTCTACAGTGTTCCGTTAACGTCATCGGCTCTCACTAAATCCATGTCGTACTTTTTCTTCGACTCCATTAACGGCCACAATTACTCTCACGTCCGTGTGTGTGTGTGTGTGTGTGTGTGTGTGTGTGTGTGTGTGTGTGTGTGTGTGTGTGTGTGTGTGTGTGTGTGTGTGTGTGTGTGTGTGTGTGTGTGTGTGTGTGGGGGGGGGTTGGTTGGGGGGAAAGCTTGGCCCAAGTCTTTCACGAACTGACTGGCCAGGCCTGACGTTCGACTAAAGTGAGGGCAGGACTTTTGGGCCAGCAAGAGGTCATCAACTCTTCACGAAGGACACTGTGGGATATCTTTGACGTCCACCGACTAAATGTCAGCAGACGGGACACCCAGTTTGAGGCCCATCCTGCCAACCCTCCTGAAGTACTTTTATAACACGATGAACGCCTTTCAGCACTAACTTAACCTCTTTCCACTCAATGAACCCCTTTTAGCACTCGGCGAACCTCGATGACCCCCATCGTGGAATTCCTTCAGCACTCCGCCGGACCTCAAATACCAATCGTCGAACTTGATTGCGGGAATTCACTCCGTTTGCACAGCACTCGGTAAACGGGCACAGGAAAATTCACTCAAACTTTCGGAACACTCGAGCCTGATCCCCTCATTGCACTCACAAAGAAAGTCCATCCTCGCCGAGTAGAGGAACAGACCGATTTTAAAAACGGCACAAGTCCGGAGGCACAACGGCTCAGTGAATGCGAAGTGAACGTTTTCGTTGTGTGTGTGTGCGACGATCGAATCACCTCAGGGGAGAGAGAGGGAGAGAGAGGGAGAGAGGGGGAGAGAGGGGGAGAGAGAGGGAGAGAGGGGGAGAGAGAGGGAGAGAGGGAGGGAGAGAGAGAGAGAGAGAGAGAGAGAGAGAGAGAGAGAGAGAGAGAGAGAGAGAGAGAGAGAGAGAGAGAGAGAGAGAGAGAGAGAGAGAGGGAGAGAGGGAGAGGGAGGGAGAGGGAGAGAGAGAGGGAGAGAGAGAGAGAGAGAGGGAGAGAGAGGGAGAGAGAGGGAGAGAGAGCGCGAGAAGGAGAGAGAGAGAGCGAGAGAGAGAGAGAGAGAGAGAGAGAGAGAGAGATCGAGAGAGAGAGAGAGAGAGAGAGAGAGAGAGAGAGAGAGAGAGAGAGAGAGAGAGAGAGAGAGAGAGAGAGAGATCGAGAGAGAGATCGAGAGAGAGATCGAGAGAGAGATCGAGAGAGAGATCGAGAGAGAGATCGAGAGAGAGATCGAGAGAGAGATCGAGAGAGAGATCGAGAGAGAGATCGAGAGAGAGATCGAGAGAGAGATCGAGAGAGAGATCGAGAGAGAGATCGAGAGAGAGATCGAGAGAGAGATCGAGAGAGAGAGCGAGAGAGAGAGAGAGCGAGAGAGAGAGCGAGAGAGAGAGCGAGAGAGAGAGCGAGAGAGAGAGAGAGCGAGAGAGAGAGCGAGAGAGAGAGCGAGAGAGAGAGCGAGAGAGAGAGCGAGAGAGAGAGCGAGAGAGAGAGCGAGAGAGAGCGAGAGAGAGAGAGAACAGAGGCGCGCGCGCGTGTGCAGGAAACTGCGCCCGCAGAGGGCTAATTAAACCTGACGGGACAATTTCATTAGAAACCCTTTCAGAGCACTGCTCGCCCTCCACGACTCGTCCCTTCGGCCTCTGCGCTCGTTACACGGGTTTTCAGGGAGTTTTAATACAGAAAGACCGCCTTTTTATAATACATCCTGAGGAAAACCTATAACTCCAGTCAGCGAGATGCGCGTCGCGGTCGCGGGGGATGAGGCGCTCATGGCCGAGCACAGTAAAAATGTGTTGCAAAATATCCTCTTTTACCGCCGGATCAGATCGACACTCAACGACAACACAGCTCTGGAGAAAGACGGATGGAGCAAACAGCTCGGCGCCATCACGACGGTTCAGCAGGTGCCCAGTTCCCAGGTAAAAGACCGTTGGACGGTCGAATGAAAAATGCTGTGACTGCGGCTCCAGGGGAGCTCTTACCTCCTCAACTCGGCGTACGGAGGAGATCGAGGGACCCGAGCTCTCGGGGCGAGACCCCTGGGGGGCGACGGTCCGGAGTCGCAGGTCCACTCGGACGTCCCACAAAAAGGTCGCTTAATCACGGGGTGTTCTCCAGGATGTCGCTGTGTGTGACCTCTTGTCGGCACAAAACGAGATTCCGACGGCTCCTTGGTGGTTTAACTCCCCGCAGTCTTCTTCGAGCTCCCGGAATCCTGGACCAAGCGAGAGAGCACGGCTCACGATCCTCTCTCTCTCTCTCTCCGAGCACTGAACCACTCACTGTGCGTGCTCAGATCGCTTTGTCTTTGTGCACTTCCCGCTCCGCGTTCCGTTCCGTGCTGTGCTGTTTTGTGCTGTGCCTCCGACTACCGGCCGGTACCAATGCCTCCAAAGTAGTCTGCTTGAGTCTCCTCTCGCTCTTTACAAATGTGCTTCCCGCAGTACACCCCGCCCCCTCGCTCCAGAAAAAAACCACGCCTCCTCAAATAACCACGCCCCACGAAATAACCACGCCCCCACCACATTCCCTCCCTGTGATACCTCGCGCTACAAAGCCTCAACGATCGCGTCTTCTCGGTCCTCAGCTACTTGGTCCAGCACGCCTCAAGCCCGCCCGATTCGCTGTCACCCACGAGTCCAAAACACTGTGGTTTTCTCCCCCCCCCCCTCAACACACAACCCCCAATGTATCCGATGTCCGTCATAATGAAGCGCACTCACCGGGGCTTTCAATCTCCAGCCAGCACAAGCAGCTCGATGTTTGAGAGTCCCAGCGACCGGGTCGGGTGTGGATAGCATTAAGTAAGTCACAAGAGTGCCACAGTTGCCATGGTGTTGGTATAAACAATTTAAATTAATGTTATAAGGGCGTCGGTCCAGCTAAACGCACACGAACCGGCACACAAAGAGTGTGGACCCGCAGGCTTCGGGTGCCATGTTCGGACGGGCGAGTGTTATATTCCCTGGATGTAAAAATGTTCCATTGTTTTTGCTGGCTTTGCCCCCCCCCCCCATGTCCCTCACTCGGGCATGGCACTATCCTCATGGGAATGGGCACGATCCCTCCTCAAATTGCTCGCTATCCTCATGGGAATGGTCCGCTCATCTTGGGTGCAGCTCAATCCCACAGGACATGGCACACTCATCTTGGGTATCGCTCAATCCCACACGACATGGCACACTCATCTTGGGTGCAGCTCAATCCCACAGGACATGGCACACTCATCTTGGGTATCGCTCAATCCCACAGGACATGGCAGGCTCATCTTGGGTGTAGCTCAATCCCCACAAGACATGGCACACTCATCTTGGGTATAGCTCAATCTCACAGGACATGGCACACTCATCTTGGGTATCGCTCAATCCCACAGGACATGGCACACTCATCTTGGGTATCGGTCAATCCCACAGGACATGGCACACTCATCTTGGGTGCAGCTCAATCCCACAGGACATGGCAGGCTCATCTTGGGTGCAGCTCAATCCCCACAAGACATGGCACACTCATCTTGGGTATAGCTTAATCCCCCAGGACATGGCACACTCATCTTGGGTATAGCTTAATCCCCCAGGACATGGCACACTCATCTTGGGTATAGCTCAATTCCACAAGACATGGCACACTCATCTTGGGTATAGCTCAATCCCACAGGACATGGCACACGTTTTGGGAACAGCTCCGAGTCGAAAAAAAACGTGGGAAAAATGGGGGATGTTAAAGAATAAGATATATTGAAAGAGGGAAAAACAAACCCACCAGGACATCGTACGATTGACCCGGCCATGTATCGTTCCCAAAACAAACAACATGTTCTCCCGAGACAAATTATCAATCACACTGTCCCCCCCCCCCCAAAACCTGACCGGTGCAGGCTCCTCTCGTGCAGGGAAACCTTCTATCTGGATCTGGGTAGATCGGCATACAGCACCAGGGCAGGGCGCCGCGATCTGCGGATGGGTCCTTGAATTGATAGCTCGAACGATTAAGAGTCTGTGTGCGTGTCGTATCATCAGGACGTCAAAGCGCCGAGCCGCCGACTCATTGCATATGTAAAACGCTCAACAAAGGCGTCGGTCGGCGGAACAAAACGGATCCTTTTCGGTGGCCGTGCAGTCGAACCCCCCTGGCTGGAGCAGGTCCTGGGAAGCTCGCAATCCCGTGGACCCATTCCGTGCCTTCCGCTCAAACTCCATGTGCTCTGGGTTGCCTCGAGCTGCGAGTGAAAGCGCACACCTCCAGTCTACGCATTCACGAGGGCTGCTGCACTCCCACACTCTTAGTCCGTCCACACTTGCTCGTTCCACTCCCGAAAGAGTAGAGTCTGCCTGCCTGGTTAGCGAGAGTATCCAACGGTGGATCCGAAAATCCCATTCGTTTTGTGCCCCGGTGTTTCAATACATCCACAGCCCAATCAATGAATCGATCGATGGATTATTATTGAACGTTTATTTTTTTTTTCCAAATTAAAATCCTCAATCTCCATTGTGAACATGGACAATTTAAAATGGTCTTGCACCGAGATGCTCTGAATTGTCCACCACTCACTGCCAACATTTTTATTTTCCAATCCAGAAAAGTACATTTAATAAATTGGAAAAATAATCCCCACCAACTCCATGAGGGCTGGCAGGGTGGCCAAGAGGTATGTGCACTCTCCTATTAGTCGACGAGCCTGGGTTCGAATCCTGACCCAGCTATAAAATGGTATCCTGGTGCTTCACAGGCGGGGCGATTCATCAACGTCTACCATCCCACAGATGGACAGATTATACATAAACTGGGTGTCCTATCTGTTCGGCATTCGTGGGTGGACGATAAAGATCCCACGGTGTCCTTAGTGAAGAGTTGGCGAGCTATCGCTGGAATCCTGAACAAATGACAAATTCCTGCCATCTTCAGTTAAACGCCAGCCAGCTCTGGGCAACTGGTTCGTGAAAGGGTTGGACCAGAACCATTCCCCCTGGCCAATCCCACAAAATGAATAATTGTAGATATCAAAGAAAAATAAGGAAATATATTAAAAGAATAAAGAAACCATAAAAACGTTTTTACAACTTTTTGAACTCCCCTCCTGCAATCTTATTCACGTGCGATAAAATGATTCGATGAACCATGCTGCTCGCAGAGCGTTGGTGCTGCCACAAGACTGTCTGGACAGGGTGACACTGGGTGGTTTGTCATTGCCTTCGGAGCGCTGTTTATCCGTGCTCTATCCTTTTAAATGCTGAAAAAAAAAATCAAGCAAAGAAGCAGCACAGAGGATGTTTAAAGTCGATGGTATGATTCGACCAGACTCAGAGCGGATGATCTAACCATTCCATCACCGAGTAGTCTGGTTTCCAACCAAAATACAAGAAGCTGAGAATGCAAGGTTTCGTGATGAAAAGCTAAAAATAAAAAAATAAAAATTATAAGCTGAAGAAAAACAAAAAAAACCAATACATATATATATATATATATATATATATATATATATATATATATATATATATATATATATATATATATATATATATATATATATATATATATACACACATACACGAGTTTGCAATTGCAATATATGTGTACGTGCAGGCGCTTGTGTTGTTTCAGGGAGTTAAAGGTGTGCCATTTACCTTTCACCTAATGCTCCTGAATTATAGAGAACAACCGACGTGTGCAAAGATGAAATGTAAAGTTATCAAGCAATCATCCATTTACAGGTAAGTGTGTGTGTGTGTGTGTGTGTGTGTGTGTGTGTGTGTGTGTGTGTGTGTGTGTGTGTGTGTGTGTGTGTGTGTGTGTGTGTGTCGGTGTGTGTGTGCGTGCGCCACGCCTCGCCGTTTAAAACGCCGCTCTCCATAACTAACCAAACTTCTCGAATCCCTGGAACAGCCGTTGCCGGATAATTATTTCATCACATTGTCAACTTCAGGATTGACCTCCGCCAACCCCGTGCTCTTTGTGAACGAACAACTGCAAAGATTGGCTCTGGGTGTTGACGGCTTTGATTTTCGCCCCCAGAAAATGCCTTGGGTAACGGAGCACGATTGCGCATCTAATTGCTCCCTGAAAGGGGTTTAAGCCGATGTTGCTGAGCAGGGCTGTTTCTGGAGCAATGCAGAGGTTGGAATATGCAAGGAATGAGTGAAAAGGCTCATTGTCAGGAGTAACCATGCTCTATGATATGTTCTCATCACAGGGTCGCTTGTTTTGATCCACACCCAAGATAGCCAATTTTGTGAGCTGGAAAAACAACACTTTCCTAAAATTAAGATAACCTGGATGAGTATCTTGTAGAATTCATGGAAAGACTGGCAGGATGATTTAAAAAAAAAAGTTGCTCACCCAGGTGTTTGAACAGTTACAGATGTCCTCATTTGCTACACGAGCTCCTGCAACACAACCAATGGCACTTTAATCCTCGTCAGAAACTTGAACAAACGAACTATGTTGGTGGTCCATCATCTTTTCACAATTTATTAAATGGTGGAAAAGATTCAGGCTCCAAAACACAGGAACAATCAGAAAATATCTCAAAATGCAAAGCCCATACCATCCGCTTTGTAATGAATCTAAACCTGACGAAACCAACAGCAAACAAGAAAAAGAGCAATCAGAGATTGCAGGCACTCACCAGGACTTCTTTTGTGTGTTCTTTCTGTACTGGTGTGTTACGTAATTAATAAGAGACATAACTGGAACTGCCACTTTATAACTGCTTTCAGTGATGACCGGGTACCAAGACGTCCTGCTTTGATTGGACATTTGACCCTGACTCATGAAAAAAAACCCCAAAAAACAAACACATCAATAAAATTAAATTATTCTGGCTGCCAGATCATGCGTCCGATCAAGTTGAAATTTAAAACATGTATTCCCCATCATTCCTAGATCACAATTTTGAAGTTTCACGTCGATTAATTAAGCGTTCCAGAGAAAATATTATTTAATATTTTTCTTAAATCCAATATGGCTGCCAAACCATGTCACTTATCAATTATTCCCGAACAACTTTGTACACGCATGCCAAAGAAAACAACAATATGGCTGCTGAATCACGTGACCTATGACATCATAAAAAATGTTTGTGGAAAATTTTATCCCTAGATCACCCTCAAAAAATTCATACCGATCTACATATGCAATTACGTAGCGTAGCGTTCTACATATGCAATTAAGACATCATAAGTAGGGCACCTGTGACAGACATCATGAGAAAAAAAATCACACTCATTCCCCATGAGGAGTACTTGCTACGTGCCAAGTTTCAATTTTTTTCATGGTGCGGTTCCAGAGATACAGGGGTCCAAAGTTTTTCATTTTCCTAATATGGCTGCCACACCACGTGTCCTACGACGTCATAATTACCATTAAAACATTCTACACGAGTCGTCACACAATGGTGAGAATTTCGTTTCAATCCGCCAAGTGGATATGGAGAAAAACATCAAAGTTCTGTGCGGACAAACAAACAAATGGACCCAAATGGAATACCCTCTCCTTCGGTGAGGGTAAAAAACTAGAATGGCACTCGGTAGAGCACATACCTCGACCTGCCAGAACAGTTTACGTTTTGTATTCGACTGATAGGTTGGATTTGGATTCAGACCTCAACCAGAATCGAATCGGCTTGTTCTTGTCACCTAACTAACTCATCTACCAACTTTTGTCATATCTCGTCCACAACTTTTTGAAATATTATGCTGTATGTATATTGTTTCTAGCCATATCTCTCCATGGTGAACAATCATTTGAATTTACTCGGATCCGGATCCGGATCTTCACCAAGATTGAATCGATTCTTCCTTGTCATACACCCAACCTGTCCACCAAGTTTAGTTTGAATCAGTCCATAACCTTTTTGGATACCATGCTATGTATTGTTTCTCATAATAAAGGTTTGTTGAAAATTTGATGACAAAAGCTCAAAACACTGGAACAGCACTCAATCGAGTGCGTACCTGTCAGGCTGAACAGTTGACATTTTGTATCCAGATCTGCATCGGACCTGAACCAAAATCGAAACGCCTTGTTCTTGTCACTTACCCAACTCATCCACCTACTTTTTTCATAACCTGTCCACAAATTTTTGAAATATCATGCTACATACAGTTTTTGGCCCCATCTCCCAATGGTGAAGAATCACTTAAAAAAACTTAAAAATTCTAGTATTCGGTTCCAGTTTCAGATCTTCACCTAAGTTGAATTGATCACCTTCACCTTCACCCAAGTCTGCCATGCAGTTTTATTCCCTTTCCCGCGGAAGGCAGACACGACGTCACATCCAGTGAACGCATGGAAGTATGGGATCCCTCTAGCTTTCTCAGGCCCGATTGCAGAAACTACCTCATGGACTGGAATCCATCGTGCCTTGGCTCCTTGGCCAAAGGCAATCTACATGTTCTCAAGACCTAGTTCCTGTAAGGATGGCAGTACAGCTATTGCTATGACGAGTACGTCCGTGTCATTAGCCTTAATGATAATGGAATTGCTACCATCCGTCGTTGCATCCCTGGCGTGTACAAATATTCGAGTGTCAGCTTCTTCATGACAACATGGAGACACAGCATCCAGTGACTTCCTTGTGTTGATAATGGCATCTACTCCTTTTGTGACAATGACTGTGCTTGTCGTCTGTGCTTCACACATCTTTTCCGCAAGGAAGTGAAACAACTCAGTCTTGTTGCTGTCATCTCGAAGAAAGCTTCTCCAGTTACTTGGGGTCTTACTGGTTCTTGTCACTCTTCTTCTGATTCATTGCCCCCTTTTCGACCTTGCCTCGGACTTCAGACTTGACTTCTTGTACACATCAAACACTACGTCCACCCCCTCGTGCCTGGCACCAGAGGATTCCACCTTTGGGATGATGTCTTCTTTAGCATAGTCATCAAATATCTTTGAAGTGTGTGGAGGTCAGGCATTGATAAGTGCTGAGCCATCAATGATGACTGCATCTCCCCCTTGGTTCTCTGTCTGGGATGTTCACTTGCGCTTCAAGAATTTCAGCCAGCTGTGACTTCAAATTTTTTTGAAGTTTTTTTTTTCTTCAAATTTTTCAAAATTTGGATTTTCAAATGGCCAATCAGGCAGATTTGATCAGAAAGCCCTGCAGAACAGAAATTTCATGCTTGTATCATAATTTGCACGATTTTTCTACGATCTACTACACTATAACCACCTCCATCCACCTTCAGTGGCAGAGGTAAAAATTATGACCTGGACAGACATACTGACACACACAGTAGCGATTACAGAAGCGATTACAGCCTCCGGCTGCGCAGCTGACGGGCAAACAATTCTCACCCCTTTCCAATGTAGTCCTCTGGACAACCTATTCAACATATGAGGAAACAGGTCCCACTGTACCCATGCCATGGTATGTTTGTTTTCCTCGCGTGAGTATAACAGATTCAACATGAACCACATCTTCTGAAGCTCTGCAGGATATAAATTTTCAGCAGGTACATTTACATCCCCTGTTGCTCTTGTTTATTTCTAAGGAGATGAGGAACATTGTGTGTGAGAGAGGAGAGAGACAGAGAGACAGACAAACAGAGAGAGAGAGAGAGAGAGACAGAGAGAGACAGAGAGAGAGGTGTGGGGGGGAGAGGGATGGGACGGGGAACATGGGGAATAGAAGATGGACATTACAGGGACTTTCAGGAAGGAAAGCAGGGAATTTGAGGGAGGTGGGCTTGGGTGGATTATCGGGGGTAGAAAAGATCGAGGATTTGGATGGGGGATGATAAGAGGTGGTGGTGAACAACTGTTTTGAAGGCCTGGAGGGAAGAATGGGAATGAATAGAGTGAGGGAGTTTATTCCAAAGGCGGGAAAAAAGAGGAATGAAAGGGTGAAGGTGAGCAGCGATTCGTGATTTTGGTAGTTTTACCAGAAGGGGGTTGTTGGCAGACCTTGAGCTCCCTGCGGAAATGTGGTGGGGATAAATCGCAGAGAGAGCTGGGGGGGGGGGCAAGGCTGGAGAGGAGATGGTAGAAGACAGAAAGACCACCGACCAACCTGCGGTGAATGAGTGAGAGGCCCAAAGACTCAGCCTCATTGCGGGAGATGCCAATGATCCGAAATGCCTTGGTTTCTACAGCGTGAAGCCGAGAAAGGTGGGAGGCAGGAGCACCAGCCCAGAGTGGAGAGCAGTGCTCCATCAGGCTGTGGACAAAAGCTTTGTAAGTGGTCAGGAGCTCAGGTGGGCCGAGGAAGGACTTTGCACGACGGAGGATTCCCAGTCGGCGACTGGCTTTGGAGGTGAGGTTTGAAATGTGGCTTTCCCAGGAAAGGTCATGGCAGATAGTGAGACCCAGAAGCTTGAAAGAAAGGACTTCTTCCAGAGGATTGTTGAGAAATTGGATGAGGGGGTGGGGGGGGGGGTTTCTAAACGGTCCTTTCGAAGAGACATAGTGAGAGTGTGAGATTTGTCCGGATTGAAAGACATGTTCCACGTGTTGGACCAGTTTGTGATTTTATCCAGATCTGCAGTGAGCGAAGAAGCTGCTGCTTGCCGGTCTGAGGGATGACCGATGATACGGCAGAGGGTGGAGTCATCAGCATACACAGGGGTGCAAATTAACATTTTTATCCACTGGCCAGCAGGGCCGGTGACTAGAAAAAGTTACCGGCCCAGCAGAATTTCTACTGGCCTGATAAAATAAAGACAAAAGTCACAAATTTGATATCAAACACTTTTAATATACTCAAATGAGTGAGTTTGATGAGTGAGGTTGGTTGAATGAGTGAGTTTGATGAGTGAGGTTGGTTGAATGAGTGAGTTTGATGAGTGAGGTTGGTTGGATGAGTGAGTTTAATGGAGGAGGTTTGCAGAATGAGTGAGTTTGAAGGAGGTTGGGTGGATGAGTGAGTTGGATGGATGGATGAGTGAGTTTGATGAGTGGGGTGGGGGTGGGGGGATAATGCAGGGAGGAGGAGGTTGTGAGTGATGGGGAGGGGGACCTTTTTGTGTGGGTGATGGGGGGCAGGGGGTTGTGAGTAGTGCTGGGGGGGGGAGGAATTTTTGTGGGTGATGGGGTGGTTGTGGCTGATGGACGATGGGGGGGGTTGTGGGTGATGGACGATGGGGTGGGGGGGTTGTGGGTGATGGACAATGGTGGGGGTGCTACTCGTCCACCCAACATCACATATAAACTCACTCATCCACCTAACCTCACCCAAACGCACTCATTAACCCAACCTCACCCATCAAACTCACTCATTCATCTAACTCACTCATTAACCCAAAAGCCTCATCAAACTCACTCATTCACCTAATCTCACCCATGAAACTCACTCATTCACCAAAATTCACTCATTTAACCAATACAACCTGGGCATGAGAAAATGTGTCCAAACTGCGCCAAACCGTCAAATCTCGTGCAATCATGCGTGATTTGGAACGAGAGGAAAACAGGTAAAATGGCCGCCGCAGAATTACCGGTGATTTCTACGGACAAAAACAGTAGTTCCAGTTGAGAAAACTAGTAGAGAAGCTAGTACAAATTGTACAAAATAACAGGAATCACCGGTGATTCGCTAGCCAGGCAGGTAAGGCAGTATTGTGTACCCGCCCAGCACAAAAGTTAGGCGCCATTGGCGACCGTAAATTTGCACCCCTGAAACAGATATAGAGGATTTTCCAGAGAGGCGGAAAGATCATTGATGAAAACCAGAAAAAGAACAGGGCCCAGAACACTACCTTGAGGAACTCCAGGTCAGGTCAGGTATGGGAGCATGTGCCAGAACAGCGCGTCGCTGCGTCCGTTGAAGGAGGAGGTTGGGTGGATGAGTGAGTTGGATGGATGGGTGAGGTTGGTTGGATGAGTGAGTATGATGAGTGAGGTTGGTTGAGTGAGTTTGATGAGTGAGGTTGGTTGGATAAGTGAGTTTAATGGAGGAGGTAAACCTCATTTGGGGGGGGGGAAGGTGAGGGGGGAGGAACTCCAGCCTGGACAGGAAGAGGGAATGAAAGAACTCCATTTAGGGCCAGACGGTGACTGCGACAGGAGGGGAAGTCTGCGAGCCATGAGTGGAGATGGCCTTGGATACCATAGGAAGAGAGTTTGGTGAGTAGTGCAGGGTGCCAGACTGTGTCAAAAGCACGTGATAGGTCCAGGGATACGGCTCGGATTTCCTGTCTGGCATTGAGGACTTCCATCCATTGTTGGGAGAGCAAAGGCAGCAAGCATGGTAGAGTGACCTGGTCTGAAACCAAATTGATGATCAGAAATCAAGCCATTGGAGAAGAGGAAGGATTTGATGTCTGAAGCGATGATGGATTCCATAACCTTGCTGATTGGGAGAAGGCTGATTGGTCTGTAGTTGCAGGATCTGTTTTTGCACCTTTTTTGTGCAGGGCAGTGATGTTTGCTGATTTCCAAGCAGATGGCAGATGACCTTGAGCAAATGAGAGGGTGAATAGAACAGAGAGAGGGTGAGAAAGAGCAGAAGAGCAGGCTTTGAGGACACGTGAGCTGATGCCGTCTGGACCGGTTGCAGAATCTGAGTCGAGGTTTGACAGCAAGCTCTCCACCTTGTGAGGAGAAAAGGACACAGAGTCCAAGGACAGTTGGGTGCGACTGGGTGATGTGGGTAGAGAGAGTGATGGGTTTTGGACACAATATTTAGCTGCAAACACTTAGTTTAGGCATTCAGCTTTTTCACGTGTGGTATCAGCAGTGCGGCCTTTTGAGGTAAGGGAGGGATGGAGGGGGAACATACACCAGAAACAGATTTTATTAGACGCCACAGGATTTTGAGGAGGGAGAGAGGTTTGAAAGTTCAGACTTGAGATGAGAAAGATGTTGTTTTCTGGCTCTCCTGAGGGTAGATACACACTTGTTCCGAGCTTTGTGGAAAGAACTGAGATTGCCCTCAGTTGGGTTTGCTTTCCATGAGGCAAAGGCAAGTTGTTTCAGGACAACTGCCTCACCACAAGCTTCAGTGAACCAAGGGCAGGAGGAAGGGTAGGACAACTGAAGATGAGAGGGGATAAATCTGTGCATGAGGGAGAGCAAGTTTCTTTGAAAGAATTCCCAGGATGAGTTGATGTTGGAGAAAGTAGTGATAGGAGACCAGTCTATAAGTTTGAGGGCTGCTTGGGGACCCTGCCAGTCGGCTTGAGTGAAATGCCAGACTCGACGGCGGTGAGGTGGTTCTCTGATAACAGCCAGAGAGATGTCCACTTTGACAAGGACGTGGTCAGAAGAACCGATTGGAGTGGATGAAGAGCAGCAGATATCATCAGGGAAGTTTGTCAAAATCAGATCCAGAAGAGATGGAGTACCATTCGTTGAGATCTGTTATATTCACCCCACACCTGGTCAACTGGCGTGATGACAATTGAAGTCGCCACATATGAGGAAGAGAGAGTTTGGATGAGAAGATAGAAGTTGGTCCATTTTTTCGGATAGTGAAGTGTATATGGAGTCATCACTGTTAGGTGGATGATACAGTACACATATAAACATGTGGTGGGAGTGGAGGGGAAGCCGTAGCCAGAGGTATTCCTGGGGGTGTGGGGGAGTGAGGGCAGTGCATGGAGGGTGAGGAATAGAGTCATTGATGAAGAGAGCAACTCCACCGGACGAGGCTCAAGTCTGTCATACGGAGGAGGGAGTAACCAGGGAGAGATACTTGGGAGTGAGACACGTCTTGGGGGAGGAAAGTTTCTGTTTGGCAGATCATGTCTGGTTTGTCAGTGGCAACCTGCATGGAAAGATCTGAAAGGTTTGAGCAAAGGCCCTGGATATTTGAAGTCCACACTTTTAATGAAGAGGGAGGGGAGGAGGCTTTGGGTGCAGGGGATGGGGGGGCGAGGGAGAGGATAGGACAAGGGACGAGGGGGTAGGTAAGGAGGGTTGTTGAAAAAGTGTGGGGGATTGCCGAATAGCTAGTGGAGGGGGCCGGATGAGGAGGAGAAAGGGCTCTGTGGTACTGGGGGAGATGGGGGACAAGAGAGGGGCAAGAAGACAGTTGAGGATTTGAGGAGGTGGAGTGAAGAGAAGGATGTGAGAGCGCAGTGGAAGGAGGCAGCTTTGTGGATGAGAGGGGGGGAAACTTTGGGAAGGATGAGTGAGGAGGATGAATGGAGGGAGAAAGGTGAGGGGGGAGTATTTGAGAGAGGTGAGAGGGAGGCTTGGAGGGAGAAGAGTGGGATGGTTGCTTTTGGGAGTGAGGGGTGAGAGGGGTGAGTTGGCACTGAAGTTGGAAAAAAAGAATGGTTGATGGAAAGCGAACACTCATCGCAAACTGGGGTTTTAAAAAGTTTTCGGTCAGAGATGCGATTTAACACGTTTCTTGATTGATGCAATAAAGGCGAATCCAGAGAATGGAGAGAAGAAACGATTAACAGTTGGATTTTTTAGGCAAGGTATGAAGGAAAGGTCGAATTGAGAGCAGTCTGTTTAAATAGTAGAAGAGTAGTGCATTATGATACAGTAAAGAGTACCACACGTGTGAAGGAAGAAGATGAAGCATTATAAGAGATCGTTTTTATTATTATTATTAATGTTTGAGAATTTTCAACAGATTAGGTCATGGAAGTGTTGTAGAAAAAAAAATCGAGGACGAAGAAGAGAAGAAGAGGAAGAGGAAGAGGAAGAGGAAGAGGAAGAGGAAGAGGAAGAGGAAGAGGAAGAGGAAGAGGAAGAGGAAGAGGAAGAGGAAGAGGAAGAGGAAGAGGAAGAGGAGACGAAGAAGAATCGAGAGTCGTGAGTGAGGAAGGAGAAAGATCGCGTTTTTTTTTCGATTTTAGATAAGAAATAGAGTGATTAATTGGGAGGTATGGGAGACGTTAAGAAAGTGAGGAAGATCGAAATTGAAGGTCATGGGGAGAAAAAACAAAACACGATCGTACCGTTAGGTCTCAAGCCTCAAGGAGTCAAGAGTAGGCCTGAAGCGTACGGTATGACAAAGTCGACAAAAATCTCACAAAATAGCACGATTTTTGAAACAAAACCGAACTCGGAACACACAGTAGCATGTAAGTGAGAGAATAAACAGTTAAAACGGGACGTATAACGACCGGTAACTTAGCTTTGAGATTGTCAGCAGAGCCCCAAAAGAGACGTGTTGACGTTCCAACCCGGAACCGGAAGTGACTTGTTCGAGATATTCATTGCTGTCTGTTATTTCTGATGCCTCGACGCAGTCTAATTTCCTTTTCACAACCTCCATCATTATCATGACCAAAGCTCCTAAAATGTTTAAACTTTCCACCATTTTAAAAGATTTTCCATCTCTATCCATAGTTTTTTTTTTCCTTGACCTAATATGGAATAGGCAAAGCCAAGAAGCGAACGTAGACTTCTTCTTACATTCGCTTCTGACTTTACATAAAACTTGTTCACAACTGTATACTTGCCAACTATACCGTGGTACATGCAAGCGCCGCACAGCTGATGATTTTGACGCAATTTCCGGTTACTTCGGCCTGGATTCGGGATCAGTGATCAAATAATGTAAATCGCGATTAAAAATTATTTTTTGATGATGCGGGAGATATCTTTATTAAAATTAACTTTGGGAAAAAATAATTGAAAAAATAAATAAATAAACGATCATTTCTGGTCAAGAATAAAAGAAATTAAAAGTTCCGGAAAGAGTTTCAAAATCACTCCCGGTAATGTTAAATATTATGTTAAATACAAAATAAACACTTCCTGTCATGAAAAAAATCACGTTCAGAAGGATAAAATTAACTTTGGGAAAAAATAATTGAATAAATAAATAAACACTTCCGGTCATGATCTCCCAGCATGCATCATTCCCCATGAAAAAAAACCGGAAACAAAAACAAACGAGAAGCAAAAAAAAAACCGAAGCAAAATGGTCATAGCCAACGACACGGAATCACAATTGGCATGGTATTGTGTTGTTTTTGTTGTTTCCTATTCTCTCATGTGCACACGTCAAGTAATATTCACAAGATAGAAATAAAACCCAATCGGGTTTATACACCGCAGTGTTTAACAACAACTGGAAGCTGTGCTGTGTCACGTGATTGGGTTTTCGTATATCATGCCTCGCCCGCTAGGGGTGGGAAGAGTGTGCTTCCGGTCGCGCAATAAAGCGGAGTAGATGGTGGCCCGCGTGCTTCTTGCGTCCCACCGCACCTGGTACACTCTAGTTGGCTGACGAGGATGGTGGAATACGGACTTATGCCCGTTTTCGACGGGGACGACTTCGAATTGTTTTCGGAGCAATTGGAATGCTATTTCCACGCCAACGATGTGGTCGACGAGAGCAAGCAGAAGTCGATCTTGCTCGCTTCGCTTTCGGCGGAGCATTATCGGCTGCTGGGTGATTTAGTGGCACCGAACAGGCCCTGGGATGACGGGCTGGCGTTTCGGGACATTGTGGAGACCATGAAAGCACACATGGCGCCGGAGAAGTCATTGCAGCTCGCTCGAGTCCAGTTCGATCGCCTCTCGAAAGGGGCAGAGGAACGCGTCGCTGAGTTCGTGGTGCGGATTAAGCGTTCTTCCGTGGCCTGCAAGTTCACGGCGGGGGAGCGTCCAGCGCGGCTCAGAGATCGTTTTATTGCTGGTTTACGAGATGCGAAAATGGTTTCAGCGGTTTTACGGCTGAAGGATGAAGCCATCACATTCGACTCGGCGGTCAGCACGGCGACGGCGGTCGAGCAGACTCGCGGGGATGTTCGAGCCATCACCGGCCACGCGGGGTCGCGAGCACCCCGGGACGCGCGCACGACCTTCGATGCGGGTCGGACGTCGCCGCGCGTGCGGAGAGGTGACCCCGCGGACATGCTTGGGATGTGGAGGTCGACACCTGCGCCGTGCGTGCCCGTATAAAGGCAACGTGTGTTTGAATTGTCACAAGGTGGGTCATTTGGCGCGTGTGTGCCGTGGGGCGCCGGCCACCGTTAAAGTCGTGGACGGCGATGTGCGAGGCGACTCGGGGCGGAACCAGCGGCCGTTGTTGAGCCTGTTTTCAACTGGCCCGGCGACGGCGCGCCCGATGACGGTGGAAGTCGAAGTGAACGAAACGCCGATCACGTTCCAGGTCGATACGGGAGCAGCGGTGTCGCTCATCGGCGAACAGACCGCGCGTAGACTCAACGGCTTGAAGCTTATCAGGTCAAACCTCACGCTGTTCACGTACACCCGCGAGAAGATAACGCCAGTCGGGATGGCAGACGTGTCTGTGCGGTACCAAGGCCAGGTCGCCACGCTTCGGGTGTACGTCGTGTGGGTCATCCAATCTCGGCCGAGGAGAGATGGCCCCCTCCCCCATATCAGGCTAGACTGGGCCGCAGTTAACCTTGTGCAACCCGTGCCGAGCCAGTGGGAGGATCAGTTGGAGGATATTCTTCAAAGACATCAAGGGTTGTTTAGCGACGACCTTGGGAAACTCAAGGGCATGGAGGTGAAACTCTTCTTGAAGGAGGGGGTGGTTCCTCGGTTTTGTAAACCGCGTCCGGTGCCGTATGCCCTGCGGGACAAGGTCAAGGGTGAACTGGATAGGCTGGAGGCCTGTGGAGTGATCGAACGGGTGTCGTGCTCAGATTGGGCCACCCCGGTTTTCACGGTGCTGAAACGGAATGGAGACGTCCGATTGTGCGGGGACTTCAAATCCACGGTTAACCCGGGGCTCAGCGTGGAGCAATATCCACTGCCGTCAATCGATGAGATATATGCGCGATTGGCGGGGAGTCAATACTTCACGAAGCTAGACCTGCGTGATGCATACTTTCACCTGCCGATTGATCCCGGGAGTAGCGAGCTTTTAACAATCAACACGTGTCAAGGACTCTATCGATATACCCGACTCTGTTTTGGGATTGCTTCGGCCCCAGCTTTGTGGCAGAAAGCTATGGATCAGGTTTGCATTGGCCTGCCCGCTCAGACCTACCTGGACGATGTGCTCATTGCGGGGAAAACGGCGGACGAGCATCTTGCGAACATTGCCCGAGTGCTGACAAAGCTAGAAGCGTGCGGCCTGCGCTTAAACAGGAACAAGTGCGCGTTCTTCAAGCAGCGCTTGGAATACCTTGGGCACATCATCACGCCGGAGGGGCTGTTGAAAGGTCCTCGGAAGGTGGAGGCGATTCAGCGCATGCCACCGCCTCGCGACAAGACGCAGCTGCGCTCGTTCATTGGCATGGCCCAGTATTACCAAAGGTTCGTGCGCGGGCTCAGCTCACAACTTGCGCCATTAACGCGGTTGCTCAAGAAGGACGAGCGCTGGGCTTGGGGGCCTGCACACCAGGCGTCGTTTGACCGCGTCAAGCGGCTGCTCACAGAGGATACGGTCCTCGTGCACTACGAGCCTGCGCGTCCGCTCCTATTGGCATGCGACAGCTCTGCATATGGCATCGGGGCAGTGCTCTCCCACAGGATGGACGATGGTTCCGAGCGGCCTGTTTGTTTTGCATCCCGGACCCTGTCCACAGCAGAGCGCGGATATGCCCAGATTGAGCATGAGGCTCTCAGCCTCGTCTGGGGTGTGCGGAGGTTTCATCAATATCTGCTGGGGCGGCATTTCACTTTACAGACTGATCACAAACCGCTTCAATTCATCCTGCGACCCAAACGCAGGGTGCCGGTGGTAGCAGCCGCGCGAATACAGCGGTGGTGTCTGTTTCTGGGTGCTTACGATTATGATATTCAGTTCCGAAGCACCGAGAAGCATGCTAACTGCGACGGGCTCTCACGCTTGCCGTGTGCGGAGGGTCCAGCTGCATCTGAGTTGGGCGACCGGGTCGATGTGTTCGCGCTGGACCAGGTCCAAAGCGGGCCGGTCACGGCCAGGCAGGTCGCGGTGGAATCGGCTCATGATCCGGTGCTTGCCCGTGTCGTCCAGGCAATTTCTACGGGGAATTGGAGCGATCTGCCTTCGACACCGGCATTTCAACCTTTCACGTCACGCGCAGCGGAGCTGTCGTTGGTCCAACGGTGCGTAATGTGGGGAATGAGGACCGTGATTCCACCGAGGTTCAGGCAGCGGTGTTTGGAAGAACTGCATGTCAGTCACCTTGGCATCGTGAAGACCAAGAGTCTTGCTCGTAGCCTGTTGTGGTGGCCGGGGTTGGACAAAGACATTGAGCAGTTGGTTAAGCGTTGCGCCACGTGCCAGACAGATGCTGATAACCCGCGTCGAGCTTCGGGTCTCTGGCCTGTGCCAGACCGAGCTTGGCAGAGGGTCCATGTAGATTTTGCAGGACCGGTTAATGGCAAAATGTTTTTGATTGTGATTGATGCATTCTCTAAATGGCCGGAGGTTGTAGTAATGCAGCATACTTCAGCAAACATTACAGTAGAGAAGCTGCGGACGATCTTTGCTAATAAAGGGTTGCCGGAGATCTTGGTCTCTGATAATGGTCCGCAGTTCATCGCGGGGGTATTTGATGAGTTTATGCGCGAGAATGGTATTCGACATCTAAGGTCCGCACCGTATCATCCTGAGACGAATGGCCAAGCTGAGTCGTTTGTCAAGATGTTGAAGCGGGCTTTGCGCAGGGGGGGTGTTGCACCTGTGCAGGCAGTGGTCGATGTCTTTTTGCTCCATTACAGGAACGCAGTTCATCCTGTCACGGGTGATTCGCCGGCCATTCGTCTCTATGGACGGGCTTTGCGGTCCAGGCTGAATTTGCTGCGACTTGGAGGGTCGGGGAGTGGGGCGATGTCGCGTCCGACGTGGCTGCGCAGCTTCGAGGTGGGGCAGCGGGTAATTGGTGCGCGATTATTTCCACGGTTCCAAATGGGTGCCGGCGGTGGTCTCTGTAGTGCTGGGGCCGGCGAATTGCATGGTGCGGACTGATGGTGGGGATGTGTGGAAGCGGCACGTGGACCAGATGCATGATCGCTGTTCAGCGTCACGCCCCCCCACACCTCCCCGAGCTGAACGATGCGGGACCCCCACCGGCAGTGTCGCCGGCACCTGACGTTGTATCGCCGGGGCTGGCTGGGCCGGCGCCGGGGGGGGGGGGGCTTCGCCTGATGCCGTCCTACCCGGGGACATCGAGCAGGCTGGGCAGTCGGGGATAGCTGGTGTTGCGGAAAGTGCGAGTCCGGCGAGGGTGTCACCTCGACCGGGCCGGGAGGCGTCTGAGCCTGGGCTGTCTGGTGGCGCTGCCCGTCCGAGGCGGGTCAGGGTGCGGCCGCGGTACTTGGAGGATTATGAGTGTTGATGGGTTTCCGATGGTCATGTTGTGATTATCCGTTCGTTATGTGACGGGTCATTTTACGAGGGGAGGAGTGTGCTGTGTCACGTGATTGGGTTTTCGTATATCATGCCTCGCCCGCTAGGGGTGGGAAGAGTGTGCTTCTGGTCGCGCAATAAAGCGGAGTTGATGGTGGCCCGCGTGCTTCTTGCGTCCCACCGCACCTGGTACACTCTAGAAGCAAAAGGTCATTTCCAACGACACAGATTCGAAATAGCCAGGGGTTGTTGTTGTTGTCGTTGTTGTTGTCGTCGTCGTCGTTGTTGTTTTATGTTGTTGTTTACCTCTTCTCTCACGTGCACGCGTTAAGTATGAAGCTCACTGCGTTCACTATTATCATGATTACCTCCACCACTGAAGGTGGATGGGGGTTATGTTTTCACCCCTGTCTATTTGTTACTTACGAAATCTGAAGATTTCCTAAGTATATTGATGACTTCCGTCATCTGTTTGTGTGTTTGTGTGTGTGTTTGTTTATTTGTGTGTGTGTGTGTGTTTGTGTGTGTTTGTAGGCACGATAACTCAAGAACGGAAAAAGCTACCAATGTCAAATTACACCACGTGATTCAGGAGGGAGGGACGGATTTGAATGAAACTTGGGTGGACGTAAGTTGGTTGGGTGACGAGAACAAGCCGAATAAATTTTAGTTCGGGCCCAGATTCAGATCTGGCCTATCGGTGGGACACAAAACGTAAACTGATAAGCCTGGCGCAGTTATGCACTCGACCGAATGGCTGTTCTGGTTTACTTTATTCTCACTGGTATTGATCAATTGTATTAGGCTGCTGTTTCACATTCTTCTTTGCTTTTGTAGAGAAACTTCTTCATTTCAATGATGGACTCTTCGAGCAGAGTTGTGTCGCCTGCATATCTAATATGATAAATCTTTCTCATATCTACTGCAATAAGAATCATTTGGAGATGTATGTTTACAAGCTGCACTAATTCCAATTCAGTTTCTTCGATCTTTGCTGTTTCTCAGCATGATGTACAGCTCCCAAAGGGAAATATCACGTGCTGGTATAGCTTGCAAGACAGAATGCTAGCTGTTGGTTGGCAATCATTGAGACAACTTTCCATATTGGATCCATTCTCATGAGATAGGGAGGAAGTCAATAGACACCCGTGTGTATAATGTCTTTCCTGTGCAAAGATAGACCGCCTGGCATATGCTGTCCAATTAAAATTCAAAACTCAGCAGCTGGCTAGTGGAGTCCACTCTACAGAGACTAGTCTTGAGCTTGATCTATAAAACGCAAAGAATAGCCAAACCTCACTGCTTTGGAACATCTCACACAGAACGTCCAGGCTTGTTATCATCCTGGCCATAATGAGGTGAGATGAGAACTATACAATGGAGAGAGCCATTGATTTCATTTATTTATATTAAATACACTCCCTGTTTGGTGTTTATTTTTTTTCCTGCTTATTTGTTACCACACACACACATTGAGTTGAAAAGTGGGGTTAAGCAATTGGTTCACTTTGTCTGTCTGTACGTCTGTACGTCTGTACGTCTGTCTGTCTGTCTGTCTGTCCGTCTGTCTGTCTACAAACGTCAGTTTATGATCGAGGAACAACTTATTTTCAATTGAATGTTACGTTTTGAAAACGAATCGGAACATGAATCGAAACACAAACTTGCAGTTAAAGTACTTTATATCTGAATTTGGCAAATCTAAATTTGGAATCTCGTCCTCAACTCATCTTTAGATCTGAATTTGGAATCTCATCCTGAACTCATCTTTCGATCTGAATTTGGAATCTCGTCCTGAACTCGTCTTTAGATCTGAATTTGGAATCTCATCCTGAACTCGTCTTTCGATCGGAATTTGGAATCTCGTCCTGAACTCGTCTTTAGATCTGAATTTGGAATCTCGTCCTAAACTCGTCTTTAGATCTGAATTTGGAATCTCGTCCTGAACTCGTCTTTAGATCTGAATTTGGAATCTCGTCCTGAACTCGTCTTGAGATCTGAATTTGGAATCTCGTCCTGAACTCGTCTTTAGATCTAAATTTGGAATCTCGTCCTGAACTCGCATGCACAGAGGATTGAGATAATATTTTCACTCTGTCTGCCTGTCTGGCAGTCAAACAAAATTGAAAATCATTCCAAACAGGAAATTTTAGTGTTTTTAAGGATGTTTCTGTCAGGTCAGGTTCGATCTGTGACCTGCTACAGGTACCATGTAAACCTGTACTAACCTGTTCCATGGTCGGGTTGTCGGCGACTAAACCGTCTCCCCCACCAGGTTTTCTGGTGAGGAGGGTGTTTGGATATGGACACCCAGCAGGATTAAAAACAAAACCTGTCAAAGGGCGGAGGAGCTCCTTGTGAGCCAACGGCCATCCATATCTAGTGCCCAACTGTGTCTGCGGACGTCCTCCTGCAGTTGGGTCACTTCTTATTAGGAGGTTGGTGGCAGGATTTGCACTCCGGCCACCGTAAAACCCTTCATTCCGCAAAACGCAAAAACGCAAAAAAATCTGAAAACCCACTCCGTGGGAGTACCTCCTGTGCAGCTTCCCTTCGCAGGGCAGCTCACCGGATGACGGGATTGGGGCAAAGCCTTCGGGACCCCCAATCTTTGATAGGAGGGAAACCACGGGGTAACATCCCTGGGTCAGATTGCGGGAGAGTGTGTCGGAGTGATGCTGAGGTGTCGTCCACCAGACGGCGGTCTCCTTGGGTTAACCTGAGGCGGTCCCTTCGGGTGGGTGCCTGGAATGTCCTATCCCTAAGAGAGGATGATCACCTGTCTCTGTTATCATCTGAGCTCAAGCGTTTGGACATCGGGATTGCAGCTCTCTCTGAGGTTCGGAGACCGGATTGCGGCGAGATAATGCTGGGTGGTTACACCTACTATTGGTCTGGTCGCTCTGATGGTTACCATACCCAAGGAGTTGCTGTAGCTGTGTCCAATAAGCTGACCCCAATGATAATTGAGGTAACACCGGTCAACGAGCGTATTATGAGATTAAGGATTTGTCACTCCTTAGGTGTCATTTCCCTGGTCTCTGTTTATGCTCCGACTGAGGCAAGTGATCTCACCGTGAAGGATGCATTCTACGCCACACTCGAGTCTGTGGTTGATCAGTGCCCCAGACGAGATACACTTCTAGTCTTGGGGGATTTCAATGCATCGACTGGAACTGATAGGGACGGTTTTGAGGTGTGTGTTGGTCCCCATGGGTCAGGAACTATGAACCAGAATGGCACTAAGTTCCTTGACTTTGCAAGAAGTCATGGACTTAGGGTGGCTGGTTCATGGTTTCAGCGCCCACAAGCTCATCGCTGGACTTGGTATTCCAACGCTGGCGGTGTGGCAAAGGAGATTGACCATGTCCTCATTGACGGTCGTTGGAGGATGATCCAGAACTGCAGGGTCTACCGGAGTGCTCAGTTCCTCAATACTGACCACAGGCTTGTTGTAGCAACTCTAAAGCTGCACCTTAAATCCTGGAGAATGGTACCATCCCAGCCGAGGCTGGATGTTGCCAAGCTCAGGGATGAGAGAGTAGCTGAGGAGTTTGCGAACAGGCTGAGTGGACACTTGGGGGGTCTGGGTACTTTGGGGTGTCCTGAATAGTTGTGGAGCGCCTTCAAGACCACCGTCCTTGATGTTGCCGGTGGATGCCTTGGAGCTCACCGCAGGGCAAAGAAGAATTTTGTCTCTCAAGGGACACTGGATAACATTGACCAGAGTCGCAGGGCCAGGCTGAATGGCAGAGCTGAGCTGTTCAGGGAGCTGAGGCGTAAAACTGTACGTGCACTGAGGGTGGACAAGGAGGCCTATGTGCAAGGAATCTGTGAGGGGGTAGAGCATCACCTGTGGACAAGTGATTCTCGTCCCGCTTACAGGGGAATTCGCGCATTACGTTCATCCAAGCCCATCCCTCGGAGCACTACAGTTCGAGCAGAGAGTGGTAGACTCTTGACAGAGGAGTCTGAAGTGAAGGCCCGCTGGGCCGGTTATTTTGAGCGGTTGTACCAGGCTGATCCCCCAACTGTCGAGTTGGACGTCAAGGGTGTTACAATCCCTGTTGCTGACCCTCGAATCAACTGTGGTCCACCTACGCTTGTGGAAACACGGGCTGCGGTGAACCAGTTGAAACGGGGCAAAGCTCCAGGGATCTGTGGCATCCATGCCGAACTTCTCAAGGCTGGGGGAAATGCTGCACTCGTGTCGTTGCATGCAGTTTTGTGCTCTGCCTGGAACACAGGCATCATCCCAACTGACTGGAAGAGGGGCCTTGTTGTCCCTCTCTGGAAAGGGAAGGGTGATCGCCAAGACTGCAACAACTACCGAGGGGTGACGCTGCTCTCAGTGCCGGGCAAGGTCTTTGCTCGGATAATTCTCGATAGGGTTCGCCACCATCTGCTTGAGCACCAGCGTCCAGAGCAGTCAGGCTTTACACCAAAGAGGTCAACGATTGACCGTATCCTTGCACTTCGTGTCCTCACCGAACGCAGACGAGAGTTTCGGCAGGGGCTGCTTGCAGCCTATGTTGATCTCTGTAAAGCGTTCGATTCAGTGAATCGGGATGTCCTCTGGAGGATTCTTGGTCTTCGTGGGGTGCCACCAAAACTGATCGATCTGATGTCTGAACTCTACTCTGGTACTGAGAGTGCTGTGAAGTGTGGTGGTACCATCTCTGACTTATTTCCAGTTGTTACTGGAGTTCGTCAGGGATGTGTACTTGCCCCCACACTTTTCAGCACTTGTATGGACTGGATTCTAGGGAGGATGTCGGAGAGATCAAGTTGCGGTGCGTCATTTGGGAATGTCAAGATCTCGGACCTTGACTTTGCAGATGATGCAGTCATCTTTGCGGAGACTTTAGACATCCTCTTGGGGGCCCTCGAGGTGCTGAATGAGGAGTCTGAGCCGTTGGGATTACGGGTTTCTTGGGTCAAAACTAAGATCCAGGCTTTCGGTGACATCTTGGATGCTGCTGTCCTGTCTGTGTCTGTTTGTGGTGAGGATGTTGAGGTCGTGGAGAGATTCACTTACCTTGGCAGTGATATTCATGTCTCTGCTGGCTGCGAGTCAGAGGTCAATAGACGTCTGGGTCGGGCCTGGGGAGTCATGGATTCACTGGATCATGGGGTGTGGCGCTGCCGGTACCTGTGCGGGAGGACGAAAGTCCGAGTCTTCAGGTCCTTGGTACTTCCAGTCTTGCTCTATGGGTGCGAGACTTGGACTCTGACCAAGGATCTGAGACGGAGACTTAATTCCTTTGGTACCAGGTCTCTTCGGAGAATCCTTGGCTATCGCTGGTCGGATTTTGTGTCCAACGAGCGGTTGCTGAGAGAGACTTGGATGAGATTTGTTACCTGCATAGTCCGTGAGCGTCAGTTGCGGCTGTATGGACATGTGGCTCGTTTTCCTGACTCTGATCCTGCTCACCAGATTCTCTCAGCGAGGGAGTCTCATGAGTGGAGGAGGCCAGTGGGTCGACCACGTGCCTCATGGTTGCAACAGGTTGACCATCATCTCAAGGAGATGGGGATGGGCCTGGCATCTGCCTGGGGGATGGCCAGACAGAGGCCCCTGGAGTACCGGCGGAAAGTGGACGCAGCGACGTGCTGTTCTGGCACATGCTCCCATACCTGACCTGACCTGATAAAGGACGCAAGCAATAGGCACAAATAAGAATGTAAAGTGTTAAATAAGGTGGTGTAAAAGATGCTGTATCAACAGCAGTAAACTTCCAATGAAAGTTTTCTTTTCTACAACCTTTAAAATCTTCATTTTATTTCAAATGAATTATATACTTGAACACTGTAGAACACAAATTGCCATCTTGGTACTTTCGAAAACCTTCCGTTTAGCAGTACTTGGACAAAATATACGGCATTTTACGTCATCTCGACCAATCAAATTCGCCACTCGCAGACCCCACCCGTGTCACTTTTTCTCTCAAGACTGTGTGGGGTAAGGTGTTCTCTGAATTCTCTAGTTTATACTTTCCTGGTTGTGATTTTTAATTATTCTACATCGACATTGTGACTGCCGTAAGGCAAGGCATTTGTGGTGGTGCATTTTTACTTGTTTTTCTCTATTTTTTTGATATTAATTGAACTGTTTGCAAAACAAACAAATCTTTTGCAGAAATTAATTTCACCACATGATAAAATCAAGGTGATTTAAACACTCCTGTCAGTTATTGAAATATTATTTGTGAAAAAATTGTATGTTTGAAAAATATTTGGTGATAAAGACTTGATGCGGTTGCCTTCATCTGGAATGAAGCAAAACAAGGAAGTTGAGAAGTTTGGAAGAGGGGGTCCAAGGGAAGCGAGAAGGGCGAGGTTAGGTGATGAAATAACGGGGGGAAAGAGAACAGGGTGGTGGAGTGGAAGGGGTGGGAGTACTTTCAGCTGAGGCCCGGGCCCGGAAATATATATATAATGCCTAGAGAAAGTCTACACCTCCTTTCAAATTTTTCACCTTTTGTTGCCTTATAGCCTGGAATGAAATCAGACTTTTTCCACCTTATTCACACATCGTAAAACATAATTTCCAAATTTAACCCACAAAAACAAATTCAACAAATTTTGGAAAATTAATTTAAACACACAACTCGAATATCTTGGTTGGATAAGTGTCCACATCCCAAGCCCACCACCCTAACCATTAAGCCAACACCAGGCATATTCCGACCTTGTTTGGTTGTTTTTTTTTGAGATGTCATGCCTCTATGTTTTTACATTTTTATAATGTTTTTTTCTTCTTGTTTCTGCAATTTTTTAAAGCAATAAAATGCTTAATGTTTTCTATATTTTGTACTTTTGGTGTGGATTAAATACACCTATGTTATTAAATTTGGCTTATGGTACTGTTGCGGACCCGGGGTCGGGGCGAGAAGACCACGGTGGTGGAGGGGGGGGGGGGAAGCTACATTGGGTTCCCACCAGACTCTCCGGAATCACAGGCCGTCACACACGGATAAATCCGTGACGTGGATTGACGTAACGTCGATAATCGACCGTGAACACCAATAACTCAACCGCGTGACTTAGGGTCCTCCGTATATTGGAAACCGATTACCTGAAGTGGTCACATGATCTAATTACCAGGGGACACGCCCTCGGAATGCCTTGTTCAAACTGGATCACCTTACCATATCAGATGCAGCTTAGTGTAACTGCCAAGGACGTACCGGCTTGGAAACAGATCGTTGGGGGATAACGTCCTGGCTAAGCTAGGATATGGACCATGCTGGACCAATGAAGGAAAAGACAAAAAGGAGCTGGGAACATTTCTAGACAAAGCATTTATTCACAATCAGGTGAGGAAAGGAATGTGGCACAGTGAATGGGGTTATTACTTTGTACAGCAGGGATAGTAAGGAATTTGCAGGGTGCGACAAAAGACAAGCAATTTACAAAAGCAGACATAGAGCAGGCTTATCCCGTAATATCTTCTACAGTCTTAACTTATGCATTGACAAGGGGGCATCACGTACACACACAAACCCGATGAAGATTAGTTAGCCAGAAGGAAGGACAGCAGATGTGGACTAATGGCCTCTTAATACCTGGCGCGGCCGGCCGACTGCTCAACCCAGTATGCTTTGGGGGGACGCTCCGCTTGAACGATCCCACCTTAAGAGTCGGCGCATTATCTCCTGCTTAATCACTTCGCCGGGGCTCGTAAAATGTGTGCTCTGCGCTGGTCCAGAAGAACGTCTGTCGCACACCAACCCCGAGTGTAGATGCAGTGACAGGCAGACAATGAGGTGCAGTGAAAAGAGGGAGCAGAGAGGCAAAGGAGTGGGCGAGGCAGGCGGACAAGTGGGTGAGGCAGGCAGGTGAGGAAGTGCGGGGGGGGGAGAGGGAGAGGGAGAGAGAGAGAGAGAGAGAGAGAGAGAGAGAGAGAGAGAGAGAGAGAGAGAGAGAGAGAGAGAGAGAGAGAGAGAGAGAGAGAGAGAGAGAGAGAGAGAGAGAGAGAGAGAGAGAGAGAGAGAGAGAGAGAGAGAGAGAGAGAGAGAGAGAGAGAGAGAGAGAGAGAGAGAGAGAGAGAGAGAGAGAGAGAGGGAGAGAGGGAGAGAGGGAGAGAGGGAGAGAGGGAGAGAGGGAGAGAGGGAGAGAGGGAGAGAGGGAGAGAGGGAGAGAGGGAGAGAGGGAGAGAGGGAGAGAGGGAGAGAGGGAGAGAGGGACAGAGGGAGAGAGGGAGAGAGGGAGAGAGGGAGAGAGGGAGAGAGAGAGAGAGGGAGAGGGAGAGGGAGAGGGAGAGGGAGAGCGAGAGAGGACAGCTTCACAATTCGCCTTTTATAAGCCCCGGGGGAAGGGTGGGGTGATGACACGAAGCGACGCGCTGTCACCCGAATTGTGCTCCCTCATTGGGTCCCGGCTCCACCCTGCAAGGCTCCTGGGGCCAGAAGTGGTCCCATTCGCATATCCGGAGTGACAGACCCAGAGCCTCGCACCACCCTAACCCCTCCCCCCCATGCGACCCCCTGCCCCCCCCCATCCTGCCCTGTTCTGGTGCCTGGATGAGGGTCACGTCGTTCCCAAACGCCCATTCGGGGCATCCCCGGCGAGACGAGGCCGGCGCTGCCAACATGCCTGGCTCGTCCCCGTGCCATGCGGCCTGAGCAGCCTGGGCCGTGCAGCACGCCTCTGCTTGGTGGCAAACCGTATCAATGCGGAGGTGCAGAGAGGCACGTGATGATTTTTCCCTTGTGCGGGAAATGTTGGTGGTCGAGGTGATGAGCTTTTGGAGAGCGAAAGTTGAGCAAGGTGAGACGTCGTTGTAAATTGGTGCTTGAAAATTGTAAACTTGAATGAAAGGGCATGCCATGCGCGCACTTGTTCATGTGGTATTTTCTCATTGGGCTGTGTGGGTGTGTGTTATCGTGTATGTGTGCTTGCTTCGATTTGTATCATGGATAAAAGGAAAGGGTTGGATGTAAATCAGGATTGAAAAGAAGATGGAGATATAATTATTAGACCTAGCTATTAGACCCACACAACACACTTCGTCCCGTTAACCCATTAGACAGGGGAAGGTCTGACTGCATGAAGATGAACAAAATAACTGCGTGGGGATCACTGTATGTTGGGTGCCTTAGAGGCATATGGTTTTGCAGAACCGCAACAGTACATTCTTCCACTCCCTCCCCCACAATCCAGGCATGCTTTGGTTGATTCCACATTTACGTTCAATTTCTTTTCCTACTAAAACGATTAATGTTTTATATATTTTTGAATTTTGGGGTGCGTGCACTAGCCCTCAGACAACGTAACTTCCTCACATTGGAATCACTATCATATCTTCAGCAGTTATTGAGGTAGGTTGGGCTACAGTTTTACATTGTTTTGAGAGGGAAAGAAGCAGAAGAAGAATCAGGAGTAGTACAAATTGGCGTTTTAGCCATCTCTTGATGTAAAACTTTAGCGATGTATTCTGGTATCTTTTTAACTCTTCGTAGTTCAGAAAACACTCAAAAATAAAAGTTATTGCTTTTAAATGCTTATGACTTCACTCTACGGTAGTTTATAAATGCATTATTGTAAACACATTTGAATGGGCGGCCATTTTTTCCCCCTATAATCCTTCAATATGGAGCACCACTGTACTCCATAATATACATATATACTGTATATATATATATATATATATATATATATATATATATATATATATATATGTATGTGTATATATATATATATGTATGTGTATATATATATATATGTATGTGTATATATATATATATATGTATGTGTATATATATATATATATGTATGTGTATATATATATGTGTATGTGTATATATATATATATATATATATATATATATATATATATATATATATATATATATATGTATATGTGTATATATATATGTATATATATATATATATATATATATATATATATATATATATATATATATATATATATATATATATATATATACACACCATTGATGATATTGTTACAGGGGAGACAGATTCAACACATAAGGGTTCCCAAGTGAAGTTATAGCTGCAGCAATTTTGTTGAGCTAAATTACCCCTCCCCCTCGTATTAGTGGAAGGAAAAGATGCGTTGTCATTGTAGTGAGAATTATCCCTGTTGTTCTCTTCCGCATTATCCAACTCCATTCTCATACCTCATTCTTAAACAGGTAGTCTCAAACCTTTATTCTCAAACTCCATTCTCAAGCACTTTTAAACACTTTACAGACTCAAACCTTGCACAACATTCACTTCACAACCCACACCACGACACTTGATCCAATATAATAGATCTGTTTCAGTAGTGACATAATCCCTTTCAGCAGCACTTCAATCGCAGCATGTGCAGGCATGGTTTGGCGCTGACATGAACATCAGACGCACTGTACGGCCTTTCCGCTCACCATGTCCTTTCCACGCTACCAAGCTACCAGCAGCCCTGCCCACCACGTTCCTGCAGCCAATTGCATTGACTGGATCATGTGCATGAGATATGACAGGAACGTGGGTGATAAGATGGCTGGCAAAGCAGTTTGGAGTGAGTTTTGTTAGTGTGAGGGCTCAGTTCCGAAGTTCTCCGAGAGAGTTCAGTTCTGAGAGTTCTGAGTGTCAGTTCAGTTCTGGAGAGTTCAGTGGAGAAGTACAGCAAAAGCAGTCTCAGAGTTGGTTGGTCGGTCGAGTGGAGGTGGTGATTGAGTGGAGAGTCTGAGGTTGGCCATGCCAAGTGCTGAGCGCAGAGGATGAAGCGGAATGGGCGTGGAGATGCAGGCTTCCAGGCGTAGTTACCACCTCCTCACTGACAATACCTCCAATGCTGACTTCGTTAAAACCAACCACAAACTCTTGAGCATCATGAGACTCAACAGTGATTCTCCTCAGATCTAACTTCTCTCCCTACATGCCAACGTCAGAGATTAGCCAACGTCCCACTTAGGGTATCGCTCAGCCATTGTTGATTGACAGCAGGGGGCATTGGGAAGCCGAGTCCTTATCCGGGGTGATTAATTTGATGGGAACGTAAAGTGGGATTTGGACACTGGACCCAACCTAAATTAAGCGTTTCAGACTGCAGGTACCACGGAGTTATCTGCGGCTCATCGGCTTCAGGGTCACTTGCTGGGAAGTGGGTCCGAGAAACTCCCCTCACGACCTCCACCCATCAAACTTGTAACAATATTCACAATTTTGAAAAAAGTAGGTCGTGGGCTGCATCCATCCATCCATCCATCGGGACCATACTCTGTGCAGAGCATTGGTGCTCGCTTCGCAGTCTCCTTGGCTGTTGGGCAGAATCCTGGACGGGTCGCCACTCCAACACAGGACACCAGCAAGGCACTCACTCCAACACAGGACACCAGCAAGGCACTCACTCCAACACAGGCACTCATTTTGCCGACCTCAGAAGGATGACAGGCACTCAATCCCACCTGGTATTAATTCAACAGCTGAGTGATATTTGAACTCAGGATCTGAGGATCCCAAGCCCACCACCTAAACCATTAAGCCAACACCAGGCATGTGGGCTGCATGAGGAAACAAATAGACACCCCCGCCCCCATCCTCATTATTCAACTTCTTTGGTATATGTGCGTTCCTCCCGGTTTATTGAATGAAAGAATGATGTTTACAAGGAAATATTTTGGGTCTTACAACTCCGTCATTTTTAGCCTTCACTTTTTTGGAGTATGTGCATTTAACTTCCTCAACTATTCATTGACATGACTATTCCTTTTGATTTGATTGTAAATATTGAAAATTGAATGTAAATATTGAAATGAAATTTGATTTGATTGTAAATATTGAATAAGATTGATTGAAATAGTCATTTGACATGACTATTCCTTCACATGTTACATATAATTGCAAAGCGTATACCTTTATATTTTTAATCAAACCAAAAACATGCAAGTGCATGAATTAATTATTCAGGTATATGAGCACTGCTGCACATTTCGATAACTCCACAATCATCTCAAAATACCCCGATAGTTAGCAGCCACATGGGATGAATCAGTGTCCTTCGGCCAAATAACTCCTCATGCGTGGATTTAATTATACGTGTTCTTTTTGGTCAACTGATGAAAAACAATGCGAACGTTGCATGCCTTATGTTGCGAGGTCCTCGTTTGCTCATTGTTGACATGCACCCATGTCCTGCTTGTGTACATTAAGATGTTTGGGCCAAATCCCTCTTCTGCATTCAGTTTTCAAGTATACGTCTTAAGCTGATGCGTATCATTGAAAAGGGTATATATTTAGCTTTCAAATGACACCCAACATTTTTAAATATGAAAAATTTTACGCTTATCAGAAATTTTAAACAAATTCCAGTACAGTTGAGAAATTTCGAAATGTGGAAAACCTGACCAATAATTTATATATTTTTCTTACTTCACTTTTTTGAACATCTGTCACTTTAAATAAATAATTAATATAGTTGGATACTAACTTATCGTGCATCATTTCATCTAAACGTTCTTTCCTCAGTCAAGTATGTTCGGAATCGGCTGCTGGAACTGCTCAAGAAGATTGGTTACGTTAGTTAGTTAGTTGGATTTCCATGTTACGTTTTTTTTCTTTAAAAAAAAACACAATTTCTTGGTGCACAATGTTTCGGCTGGTGAATTAGCTAGAACAGAACATAACTGTCCCTCAAATACAATTATTTTTCTTCCTCTGTATAATACGATAAAGGAAACCCCTTTTGCTCCATGGATAATACTTTCCTGATTCCACTGTTCTCTTTTATTGTCTCCCTCGCAACTATCGGGGATGACCCTTCATGGGGTTTTCCCCAAAGCAGGTTGGGGGACAAATCTCCTGGGATTCGTTAGGGCAGCACGCACACGGTCAGAGCACCATTTGGTCCCCATGGACCATCCCACTCCCTCTTGTCTTGGTCTCTATCTCTATCTCTATCTCTATCTCTATCTCTCTATCTCTATCTCTATCTCTATCTCTCTCTCTCTCTCTCTCTCTCTCTCTCTCTCTCTCTCTCTCTCTCTCTCTCTCTCTCTCTCTCTCTCTCTCTCTCTCTCTCTCTCTCTCTCTCTCTCTCTCTCTCTCTCTCTCTCTCTCTCTCTCTCTCTCTCTCTCTCTCTCTCTCTCTCTCTCTCTCTCTCTCTCTCTCTCTCTCTCTCTCTCTCTCTCTCTCTCTCTCTCTCTCTCTCTCTCTCTCTCTCTCTCTCTCTCTCTCTCTCTCTCTCTCTCTCTCTCTCTCTCTCTCTCTCTCTCTCTTGGTTGCTCCTGGGAGATTGATCGGCTGTCTCAGTGCCGCAACCCTGTTTGAGAGAACTGCCTGGAACTATACAGCTACAAAAACAACAACTATCTTCCTATTTTTTTCCTCACCCAATGTTCACCTCTTTCTTTCTCATTTTTCCAACCTGCTTTCATCCCTTTCCCTTGATCCCTTTCATGAAATTTCTTTGAAAAAAAAAAACAAGAAGCTTTTACATCCATCCCTTTCTTGATTCATATCTTACAATTTCTCCTCTTCCACTCTTTCATAGATGTAATTGAGGTCCTACACACTTCTCTAATGAGTTGTGGTGAATCGTTTTCTGTTTACTCATCCCTCATTCTTCTTATCCTCCAACTTATTCCCATTCTTCCACCATTCTTGTTCCTGTTTCACCTCCTCCCTTCTTGGCTACTATGTAAGCACATTTCCAACCATCAATCAGACGCAGTGTAGCATTCCTGAAAACAATAAATAACAACTTTTTAAAACACTGATGATGTGCGCACTCTGCAAAATGAGCGGTTGTTTTATTTCACGGGCCACATCAACTCCCTCTTCACAAAGTAAAAATAACTGAACCATAATTAACTTTTGTTGTGAGATGGATGTTTTCAGCAGATCACATGACAGAATAGCTGGAATTATATCTGGTGTCAAAACCATCTTGGATCTAAATTATGCTTTCAACTTCCAGTCAAAGGCCTGTATTTCCACTTTCTTGGTGTTGGATTTGCCCAGGTTTATCTCCTTCACAAAATAAATCTTCCTTGGACATGATCATCGACTTAGGTTTCACTACAGTCCACTAAATAACACATAAGGATTGCAACTTTCCTTCAATTATATTGACAAAAGGCCCACTAGCCTGAGAAATCAGAGGTTACAACTTACACCAGTTTTAGATTACACCAGATTCATCATATCATTGGTCCTTGTAGATTTTGAGATCTCATCTTCTGACACTGACACTGCAAAAAGCTGCTGCTGCTGCTACTACTAAACGATATTCACATATACCAACAATGCCACCGTCTTCAACCAATTTTCTTTCTGATGAAAAACCCGCTCTTACACTTCTGGCTTCACTTCTCTCAAAAACTTTTAATCATTGGGCATCCGGAAAAGAAACAACGTAAGTCATGAGATCTCCTTGTTAGGGTATCCAGTCAAATGGACTGGGTAACCTATTGTTTTTCTTCTGTTTATTTATTATTTTTCTTTTTCCGCCGGCAATTTGCGGCCTTTTTCGCTTTAAAAACCATTTTCTCAGGAACGTCTAAGTCCGATCGACACGAAATTTTCACCATAGTATGTATCTTTTTTGATAGCATACTTAGTTGATAATTATGACGTCATAGATCACATGGTACGGGTGCCATCTTGAAAAAAACCGATAAACTTTGGACCTCTGTATCTCTGAAAACGTGCAATGGAAATTTTTTTCACTTCATACATTTTACTAAGCTCCCTATGGGGAACACGGGTGATTTTTCGTGACGTCATCGGTGAGGCGCTATGCCGGTGAAATTTTGTCAAGTAGAGCGCTGCATGGGAAAAATCTGAAAATTCTTTAGCGTCATCTACACATCGATTCACCGTAGAAAAATTTTTATTGTGACGTCATCGGTGACGTGGTTCGGCAGCCATCAATTGTTTTGAAATCTTTTTTTTTTAATCTTCTTCTCCAGAACGGCTGGACAGATTGAGGCGAACCTTCACACATACATTCTCCATGACATCCTTTTACAAGTTTGTTAATTTCTTATTGATAGGTCACATGGTTTTTGGCGGCTATCTTGAATTTACCCTAAAACCTTCAAAGATCCTCTTCTCCAGAACGGCTGGTCAGATCAAGGGAAAACTTCACAAGTCTACTCTGCACGCTTAGGGGATATAAGTTTGTTAATGAATAATTGATAGGTCACATGGTTTGGCAGCCATGTTGGATTTAAGAAAAATATTAAATAATGTTTACTCTGGAACTGCTTAAATTTTTTTACAATATGAATAGCGAAGCGAAGTTTTCGAAGCAAAAATTTGCAACTGCCATCTTCCATCAGGTCTACATACATGGTAACAAATTATGACATCAGAAGTCACATGGTTTGGTGGCCATCTTGGATAGAAAAACACACCTTATCCGATTTACACGAAACTTCACACACTTGTTCCAGTCCAGATAGGAAGCAGAATGTAAATTTATGATGTCATAGGTCACATGGTTCTTCAGCCATCTTGGATTGAAAATTAATGGATTTTAAAAATCTTCTCCAGAACGGCTGGACAGATTGATGAAAAGTTTCACATACACTTTCCCCAAGACATCCTTTCACAAGTTTGTTAATTTCTAATTGATAGGTCACATGGTTTGGTGGCCATATTGAATTTACCCTCAAACCTTCAAACATCTTCTTCTCCAGAATGGCTGGTCAGATCAAGGGGAAACTTTACAAACGTATTGCACACGCTTAGTGAATATAAGTTTGTTAATTTCGAATTGATATGTCACATGGTTTGGCAGCCATGTTGGATTAAAGAAAATATTAAATAATGTTTTCTCTGGAACCCCAGAACCTATCAAAGCGAAACTTGGCAACTGTAATCTACCGCCATGCCAGCATATACGGTAAAAATTATGATGTCACAAGTCACATGGTTTGGCGGCCGTCTTGGATAGAAAACCGCACCTTTTCCGATTAACACGAAACTTCACACACGTGTTCCACTACACGATTGGAAGCAGAATATAAATTTGTGATGTCATAGGTCACATGGTTCGTCAGCCATCTTGGATTGAAAATTAATAAATTTTGAAAATCCTCTTCTCCAGAACGGTTGGACAGATTGAGGCAAAAATTCACACACACTTTCCCCAAGACATCCTTTCACAAGTTTGTTAATTTCTAATTGATAGGTCACATGGTTTGGCGGCCATATTGAATTTACCCTAAAACCGCCAAACATCTTCTCCAGAACGGCTGGACAGATCAAGGGGAAACTTCAGAAACATATTGCCCAGAAGCAGTGAATATAAGTTTGTTAATTTCTAATTGATAGGTCACATGGTTTGGCAGCCATGTTGGATTGAAGGATAAATATTAATTAATGTTTACTCTGGAACCACTGCTTCTATATATGCCAAACTTCACATTTGTAATCTAGTCGACATGGGAAACCGGTTTAAAATATCAACTTGATCAGCCATGCAGTTTGGCAGCCATAATTATTTAATTATTTGAATCTGAGAGCTTTTAGATTTGTTTTTTTCCAGAAGGCTCACTTGGCTGCACCTGCATGCGTTTGAGGGTACAGGAATAGCAATTCAATTGATACCAACAATGTCCCCAGGAAAAAGGGCTAACTGCATCCATAATAACTAGATTGAACACTTTGTGCTATCCAGTTCGTCACTCGTATGTCCCACGCTGTCTCGAAGCAGCAGGCCTGTATTTGTATCACTATTAAATAATGTTTTCTCTGGAACCACTTATCCTATCAAAGCGAAACTTTGCAACTATCATCTGCAGTAAGTCTCATGTTGTATCAAATGCAGACGTCTGGGTACCCAGTCATCACTGCCAGCAGTTATAAAGTTGCAGTTGTAGTTAACTTTATTTTTACATGTGGAAAAATGGCAGTATATAAAACCAGGAAGGCAAAAATTGAGAGAAATGTAGTGGAACACAGTTCTGTAGGCCTGAAGGCCTTAATACGCTCACACATTGTTGCAGAGTATAAGGCAGCAGAATATTGTAACTGTTAAAAAGCTTAAAGAAACCTGGACCATAAATGATGCCCTTTGTAGTATTTCCCCACAAGATACTTGGCTCATATTTGTATAAATGTGTTATTTTGTTTTTTGGTGATCTTTTACCTCTCCTGTCTTGGTAGTTCTTTCTCTTTTAAAATGCTCCATATTGCCCACCACAACCCTGGACAAGGACTAGAAGAGATGAGGAAAGTGAGTGACATTAAATAGAATTGTGGCAATTCTAACAAAAGCACTACTACTACTGTTACTACTACTACTACTACTTTTTTTAACAGCCCCGATTATTTACACCTTATTTTGGTGTTGGCCAGGGAAAGTTATTGTCCCAACTCTTTCACGAACCAGCTGGCAAGCCTGACGTTCGACTGAAGGTTATTTGGGCAGGAATGAGTACTTTGTTAAGGACATGGCAATAACTTGCTTAACTCTACCCAAAAGACACCATGGATAATTATTTAACTTCCACCAAATAATAAGAGCAGAAAGGACACCCAGCTTAACGTCCATCCAAGGGACTCCAAGTGACAGCACAATTAGTAATGTAACATTCTACCTGCAAAGCACCAATCTGACAGTTTATAGTCAGGCTGACAATGAAAATCCAGGCTAGACAACTCAATGGTAAGTGTGCTATCTCAACACCCTTGTCTTGGACAAAATCTGCTAAAACAGCACAATTGGATATCCTGCTCCACAGCACCAACGAAAGGACATATTCATATTGCATCAGTTGCTAATTGATTTGTAAAACGAAAAGGTGAAATAAATTTGTACTCAGGTAAGTATTCGTTAAATAAAAAAGAATAACTAACTGGTGAAGTCTCAGGGTTGATGTGCGTCGGTGGACAGGTAGAACGCCTGATGAAATCAACAGGAGGTTCAATAAGGTATGCCAACTGCCATGGGAAGCAAGTAGAAGTTGAGGTTCCTCTGTTGCTCCGACAAAGGGTTAAGGTCCAAACGTCTGTTTCTTGTTTCCCTGGGTAGATAGTATATCTCAACCAACATCATGTTGATTTCATTCATGATTAGTTAAATAAGTGTTTCATCCATATCATTACATATCAAGTAAACTCATTAACTCTGCCACCGAAGGTGGGCAGGGGTTAAGTTTTCACCCCTGTGGTTGGTCAGTGAATAAGATATCTCAAAATGTGTGTGGATGGATTCGGATGAAATTTGGTGGAGAGGTCGGGTGTGTGACAAGGATGAAATGATTCGATTTTGACAAACATCCAAATCTGGATGTGGATACTAGAATTTTAAAAGTGATCCTTCACCATTTGGGAGATGGAACCAAAAACGATATATAGCACGATATCTCAAAAAGTTATGTATGGATTCGGACGAAACTTGGTGGATGAGTGGGTTCCATCCATCCCTCCATTGGGACCATACTCTGTGTAGAGCATTGCTGCTGCCTAAGCAGTCTCCTTGGCTATTGGGTACAATCCTGGACAGGTCGTCACTCCAACAGAGTATACCAGCATGCTGGCACTCTTTTTTGCCGACCTCGAAAAGATGACAGGCAGAGTCAACCCCACCTGGTATTAATTCAACAGCTGAGTGGGATTTGTACTCAGGATCCTAGGATCCCAAGCCCATGAGTGGGTTTGGTGACAAGAACGAGCCAATTCGATTATGGTTCAGGTATGGATCCAGATCCAGACTATCAGCGGGATATACAACGTAAACTGTTCAGCCTGGCGGAGATATGTGCTCTATACTGAGTGCCATTCTCTTTCATACGTAGAATTGGGTGTTCATCATGCCTTATTTTCTCTACACTTCATAATAAATTAGTGCCAAACAGAGTACATGGCAAAAGCAGATCATGTCTTGGTATCAGAGGAATGTTTATGAGGAAGATTAATTATTATTATTTTTGTTATTTAAAGCATATTTCTTGCAGAGGAAAACGCATCAATTCACATAAGGATACACTAATTGCTCTCATCCCCAATGTTCCTGAGCCTCCACCCCCACCCCACTCCCAAAAATCCACTCTTCATGCTCATTATTCCCACCAGAAAATTCACAAACGATGGCTTGGCCAGCTCCAAGCCAGACTTTGATTGCAGCCTGTCTCTTCTGCCACCCATTATCAATACAGCTCAACAAAGCTGCCAGACTGGCAGGAAGAAACAGCCTCTATCAGGCCTGGATGCTTGTATACATAGCTGCCAAAATTGAAAGAACACAGATATTGCTATAATCTTCGTGCTGAACCAGGTTTTTCCAGTGACGCCAACACAAGTTGGGTTTTGCAAATGGTATAACGGTGAAACCTATTGGGAGGTACATGTAATATGAAATCGCTTTTGCCACTTACATGCCATTTGGGCACACTTTGAAGATTCAAATTAGCTTTAGAAAATTAACGTGCTCATATGCACACACTACAAGACATGCATAATTATTGATTTACAGAAGTGACATCGTATTGTGGCGAAACAAAATATGGATCGTTCTCATCGTTTTCAGAAACAAAAAGGAAAAGACAGCATTGCTGATTGAGATATCAGTACCCAGTGATTTCAGCTTAAATAATGCAGCAAAGAAGAAAATGACCAAATACCAGTCACCTCAAAAATGAGATCAAGAGATCTTGGAAGCTGAAGAGCATCAAAATTGCACCAGTGATAACTAGAGCAACAGGAATAATGAAGAAGAACCTCAATGAGATTTTGAAAAACATCCCCGGAAATATTACCACAAATGAACTACAATTGGAGCCGTCCGGGGTTCGGTGATGATCCTGAAAAGAGCCCTCGGAAAACAAAACTCTGAGAACAACAAAGTTGAACAGCTCGGTTCATGAACTGTGATCCCTTACCGAAGTGAAGGTGGATACTTTGAGTCCTGGGAGGACTTCATTCCATCTCCTCAAACCTGCAAATGGAGATAACAACCGACGACACACACACACACACACACACACACACACACACACACACACACACACACACACACACACACACACACACACACACACACACACACACACACACACACACACACACACACACACACCAAATTACATAAAGGATGATTACAAATAAGTTCGAAATCAGCACTTATTCTCAGTGCAACAGTACGCAGCATTAACCCCGCTTACAAAACAATCTCATGACATCCTCATTTTATTTGTTGCATAATTTTTCAATCCTCATTTTTTTTTCTTCCAACTATAGTCAATATTTCTTATTTCAAAACTATTGTTGGTGCCTTACAATTCTGTTTTTGATGACTAAATTTACTTCTAACTTTTATTCCATTTGGCCCAGTCCAAAGTCGAATTTTGTCAAAATGTTATTTCTGCCGGATGACGTCACAGAATAACGGTTGTTGGCACTTTAATCCCAACTCTCATGAGATTGTTGTTGTTGTTGTCTGCATTGATTCCATTCACATGGGATTCTGTTGTTGTTAATGTTGTTGATCTATGGCTCTCCCATCCTATCAAAAGGTACTCCATCCCATCACCTCACATTGGTGGTTGTATCCACTATTTACAATATAATTAATGAATCAGACAATAATTAAGACAACAGCTTTTTCGCTAATAGTGAGTGGCATGTAAAAATATTCCTGAACCTCCACTATGAAAATGGATGAGGTAAGCATCGGTCAAAACAGAATAAAGGCAAAGGACACCGGAGAGAAAAAAGATAAACGAATAAAGTATTTGTAGCTACATTTGACAGAAATACATACATCTGATCTGCACACAGCTAGTATGAGGGTAAAATTGGCCTAAGCTTTTTTTTTCTTCTCTAAATAAATCACCAAGAAAGTTTCATATTCTGACCCTTTGACCCTTTGAAGTTTCCCTCTCGCTGCAACTGTACTCATCTCCACTAGATGTAAAATACACAAACACGAATTGACACTTTTACCAACTAGAAAGTTCATAGAATACCTTATCTGGCACAGTCTTGAGAAAGAGGACATGGGAAGGGTCTTTTCAACTCTTGGTTGGCATTTCCAAGCACGAACCGTCATTTTTGTCTGAATCTCAAAGTTCCTCCGTCCTCAGAGCGTGGCAAATTTCATTGGTCAAGATGGTGTGAAGTTTTGCAAAAGTGCGACTAAACTGGAGGTTTTTGGAAGTGCAAATAAGGCGATTTGTGTTCTTTAGTGTTCAAAGATATCATTCAATTGAAATAAGATAAAAGTTTTAAAGGCTGGAGAAAAAAACAAAACAAAACAAAGCATTGAATCGGAAGTTTACTGCCATTGATGCACCATCTTTTGCACCACTTGGTTTAATATGTTAAATTACTTTTCCGTTCCTGTTGTTTGTGTCATTTATGACGTCCATAAAAAACAGTAATATTCCTGTTTGGAATAATTTTCAATTTTGTTTGATGACCAGACAGGCAGACAGAGTGAAAAAAACAAACCTTGTTCTGTGTGCATGCGCACTTGGGATGAGATTCTGTACAATTTGCCAAATTCAGAGCCAAAGTACTGCTAAACTGCCGGTTCGTGTTCCAAATCATTTTCCGATTCGTGTTCTACAGTGTTCCAAATTTAACATTCAATTGAAATGAAGTCATTCCTCAATCATAGACTGACGTCTGTCAGATAGACAGACAGGGTGAGCCAATCGCTTCACCTTGCTTTGCGCTATGTGCATGGGGTAATGGACAATGAAATGGACCACCCACCACTCCTGTTGTAGCTTGGTCACATAATGAAAATGAAATACAGTATATCATGTTTTTACAATACCATAATATATAAGGAAATAATGCTAATCACATGTTCACTTCAGTCTCTATCCATTTCGTTATTTATACCCAGGTTGAAATGAAAATAATATTTGCCATCCTTGACAAATTTAATAAAAGGATGCCAGGTATCAGAGGTTGGTCATTAAACCACTCATTTTGCAATCCCAAACTCGCCCAGAGTAATTATTTTCATACAAGTTGCCCCATTTAGGGTGGTAATACTTTCACATCATATCCATAGCAATTCCCTGTGGAGATCTCGGCTTTGTGACACCAGGTTTGTGAATGATGAATTATTTGGAGACCGGATAATTCCCACTCCCCTGCTGCTAACTCACAGTAATCGAAGGCTCAAGGAACATCTGAAACATATATTTTATGTCGGACAAGAACATTAGTCAGACATCATTGTCCTCCTATATACATTGCAAGCACATTAGTAGACAATGTAGAGATGAACACATTATGTGGGATTTAATCTGAGATCCCAACATCAGATTGGAACATCAAACAAATCAGCATGAATCAGAAGAATTTAATTTTTTTTTTCAATAAATGTATGTATTTATTAAAATATAGTTAGGACCAGAAAGCATTTTGAAATGCAAATTAGCCAGTGTGCATCTGCTTTGTACTCGAACTAAACTCGCCTTAAACGACAGTTCAAAAAAAATTATACATATTATTCGTTTGTGTTCTCCATATTCTCGTAATAAAGGTTTGGTGATGATTTCATAACAAAAGGTCAACTGGTAAAAAAAATATTTTGTCCTGAAGCTCAATGGTAAATAAATAGATAAAACACAAAAATTATTTTTAAAAACAGTCATCTCACACTTGATGCGCTGCGTCGAGGCCAATAAGTGCTATTTATAGTCACTATGATTTTGCCCTTTCACATTTCCACCAAATTATAAATTATTTTCAGCGTATTCTCAGAATAAAGGTTTGTTTCGAAATTTCATGACAACAGCTCAAATGTAAAAAAACAACAACCAAAAAACAGAAGGTTATGGTCTGGACAGACAGACAGACACACAAGCGATTGTAAAACCCAGACTCCTGCTCATGTGTGGTGGAGAGGGAAAAATAACTGCCTACAAAATCTAACAGTTTACGTCTTTCTCAAAGCTTTTAACCACCCTTTGTAGAAAATCTTTTTACAAAACTTCAAGTAATAGGGAAGTATGTAATTTGAAACAAACATGTTAAGTTGATAAATCCACGTGTTGCAATTATCAGACTGACCTAAATACAAGGCCGTTGGTAACATTCTATACTTGCAGAGCTTGAAGAGAAATGCGCCTTCAATATGCTGTGTACATTTCAACCTTTGGTTGAAGACACGACGACGAGGTACAAAGGCTTTAGTGACCTTGTATTCAAGAAGCAAGAGTGTGTTTGTGTGTGTGTCTCACACTAACACTCAAGGCTACTTGTTATCTATCTTCCATTACATTGGATTGGATAAAGTAAGCTACATTTTGCCTTTAAGCTCTTGTTTTTTTGGTATTAATAGCATTTCTCAGATATGGTACAATCAACGTAGAGTACGCAGATATAGTCTTTATTTTACATTTTTCGAGAGTAGAGCAAATGTAATGCAAACATATTGGATGCGCACCATCACAAGGCCTACGAGCACCGTGCGCCAGCACAGACACGACAAACAGCGGTGCAGGTTCCACAGCACCGCGATATCATCCAAAGAGCTTTTGATCCTCTATGTAATTATGTTTGTCCAGTGAAAGTAAAACTGGGAGTGTTGAATTATTCTCGTGAATTATTTCAATTCCAATTGGCCAACGAAATGCCTTTGATGTAATTAATGTGCAATGATCTCTTTCAAGTCTTGAACCTGCCAAAACATCGGTCTAAAATTCAACCCTGCGTTGAAATAACCAAAAATAATAGCTATGTATGTGCAGTAATAAAATAAAAGAATGTATTGAGCGCTTGTATCTTAATTCTCCTCTTATATATGGTGTGCATCGTAATGTGTGTAAAGTAGAAAGCTTTGCTTGAGAACATCTTGGCATTAAAGAGAGAAGAGTGTAGTCGGGCATAGTCATTGAATTGCACGTAGGTGTACAATCGAATCTTACACTTATCTTGTAACCAGAACAGTTTTAAAATACATGTCATGCCAATCTTATTCACAGCTCTAATATCGGATATATTCACAGCCAATGCAACACTAGCTCAGCCATTATTTAAATTTCAGGCCCTCCAGAATTGGAGACAAACAATGACCTTCTGAAAGTCACTCTGACTCTGCAAGAGAGATGGCCACGAATAATGAAACGGGTACAGGCGGAGGTGACGTAAGGCAATTATCAACATGCCTGGTGCCATCATTAAGGGATGTTTAGAAAGATCGCTTGTGGTTCGCCAAACACCCGAGCTGCAGATAAAGCAGGCCATCGGTCCTCTGGACACTAGGTCAGGAATGCACGGCAAGGCTATCACTCTGGTGGGGGGGGGGGGTTGTTGACAAAATGTTCTTTGGCTGTAATCTTCAGTTTGTGTTTTGATCTGGTTAATATTACCAGAGGGCACTCAGTTATCTTCCGAGTGCCTTTGGGTGCAGACAATGGAGTTGAGGCAACCATCTTTCCTGTGGCATTGCATTGGCAGAATTCTGCCACTCACAGGAAGATTTCATCAGAGCTTCATTCACGGGTTTCCCATACATCTTGCTTGATGGATGGTGGGAGGGGTGGAGTGCTGAGGGAGGAGAACATGCAAGAAGAGCAAAGAGAGGTTTGCCAATGATAAAGAAGAAGAAGACAAAGGAGAAGAAGAAGAATAACAAACGAGGAATAACAAGGAAACTGGACACAGGAGGAGGGAATTCGGCCCATCATGCCTGCACCACACCAACACCAGACCAAATATATTCGTCCAAACGAGGTAATTCCATTGGGGAAAAGAGGGGAGGAGTGGTGATGAGAACAATGCGGCACAATCAGGGATATCCCAAGGGTGCTAAAATAAAAATGGGGAAATATATTTATTTTTAATTGCAATTTTTTAAATTTAATTTAATTTTTTTCCCACTTTTTCAAGGGAGGTTGGGGAGGTGGGTGAAGGTTATTTTTGGGTGAACAATATATAACAGCAACCACACACTATCCCTTAACGAGACCTTCACAGACATGCCACTCCAAACAGATTCACACAATCACTCGTCAATACTTAGTAAGCCTGGTGTTGGCTTAGTGGTTAGGATGGTGGCTTGGGATCCCAGGGTCCTGAGTTCAAGCCCCGTTGGCTGCTGAATTAACACCAGGGGGTTGACTCAGCCTGTCATCCTTCTGAGGTCGGCGAAATGAGTGCCAGTGTACTGGTCCCGGTGTATGCCCCGGTTAGAATAGGTGTACCATATCCCTGTGTGTCGTAAGAGGCGACCAGGGTTGGCGTCAGGAAGGGCATCCGGCCATAAAACATTGCCTCAAGAAAAAGCCAAACCCCTGCACAGCAGGGAAAAATGGCTGTAAAAACGGTCATTTTTTTTTTACTCGTCAATACTTAAGTTACTTAAAAGTCCTGCCAACATCCCCATACCCCTCTATCTCCAGAACTTCCAGCTACCTATCTAATTCCAATTCAAAGTATCGACTGTTTCTGCTGCCACTACCTTTCCAGGGAGACCATTCCAGGTATTAACTACCCTCTGAGTAAAAGAGCCCTGCCTTACTACCATCTTCACTCTCCACTTCCTTACTCTCAGGTCATGGCCCCTGGTACTATTGTTGTGGAGCCGGGCATCGGTTGCGAGCACGACCGCTAGGTGGAGCAGTAGGGTCGACTCTTCTGAACACCCGGAATCAAGATCGTACCTTTCGGAAAACTCCAAGAGTTACGGGTCCCTTACAGGACCGTGAATCGTCAAGAAATCAACCACATGGTACAGAGTTATTTGCCAAACTTCAAAATACCTAGAGGCCCACGTGGCGATCTACCGAGGATCCACACCCTTGACGGAACTCGTACGGGATGAGCCGTATGCGTGCTCGACCCGTGCGTAACCCGAGCGGATGGTTACGAAGTCCCGTCGGTCCAAATGTACAATTTGCCGCTTCCCCAAATTTCCCAACACGTACCGTGCTAAACCAATGAAGAAAACACAAAAACGAGCTGATACATTTAACACATGGGTATTTATTTACAATAGGTGGGGAAGGAACACATAAGAGCAGAATTATCCGACTATAAGAGATGCAAGTATGTACAGCAAAGAGCACTTAAACAATTTCTACTTACAGACGGGCCCACAGACAGACACACACACAGATACCCAGAAGGACATGGACCTTCCCGCCTCGTGCGGTCTGGCTGAGACGAGCGAACCAGGCCAGCGTCGAGATGCGGTCAGAAGAACCAGGCGCCAGCGAGAGACGAGCAGACGAACCAGGTGCCAGTGGCGGGACGAGCAGAGCCCAGAAAACATCCTCGAGAATCGGTCAGAAGAACCAGGCGCCAGCGAGAGACGAGCAGACGAACCAGTGCCAGCGGCGGGACGAGCAGAGCCCAGAAAACATCCTCGAGAAGTGGTCAGACGAACCAGGCACCAGCGAGATGCGATCAAAGTCGAGAGCGAGGTGAAGGTGAGGGTGATGCTAGTGTTGTTGTAGAAAATTTATGGATATAATAATAAAAACCCTAACTATCAAAATTACTCCGCAGCGCATCCTATATATTATTTCTGTTGACGTCTGCGCGTAATTTGACATTTTGCCTCCGAAACTGCAGAATGGATTGTCGCCACTTTCGGCATGCAGGTGCTCTGTGGTTTAATGTATAGCATGGGCTATGTAAGATCGCGCCAGACAGACAGGTTTGGGAATTTTTGGCGATTTTCTAATTTTTACATTCGTTTGCATGGCGACGTGTGACGTCACCGCTGAGAGGCGTAATGACGTCATGACATCATCGGTCATTCGCTGACGTCATTACGTCTGTCGTCGACAGACCGTCACCGCTGAGAGGTGTAATGCCACTCCGAGAAAACAGCGTCTGCAATGTAAAACCCTCTTCTGAAAATGCTGACTACCTCAGAAGGTGAATTTGACACAAAAAATGTAACAAGAAACATTGTATATAAAGTTGCACCTGATAAATCACATTGTGAACACCGGATATATTGACATCCTAACGAACCCTCACTTTCGAAACTTCGCGCAGAGCGCGGATTTGGCTCGTGAACATTTAATTACCCATTAGACAAGGGAAAGGGAGCTATCTATCCACATTTACTTATCGAAATAACTGAGCTATGGGGACCTGAATGTCTGTGTGCACAAGGCTTCCAGATTCGTAACACTATCACTGTAATTTGTGCTGAAGAACTATTTTGCACTTATTTACTCGATGCCCTTCATTCTTTCAAACATCTTAATCATATCCCCTCATAACAACCTCCTTTCTAATGCACTATGAGGGACCTGTGGAACAGAGTTCCGTGGAAAAACCCTCTCTTTCTTTGGGCAGTGTATAGGCAACGAAGCACTGCTTCACATGCTCCCGGAGGTTTATGTCTACTGCTAATTGTTACGTCTGTGGACTCATGAATCACCACAAGTACTCGAAGCAGGCGGGTTTAATCTCATCAATGCACAAGCGCTGAGCCTCCATGCCCCCCCACAATACCACGTCATCAACTTGTATACAAAGCAGATCAGGTAGTGCTAAAGCATTCATCAGACACAGCACCTGTCCCCTTTTTAAAACTTAATGGAAATATGTGGTTTAATATATAATTAGGGGTCTCAGTACTTAACTTAACTGAATTGTTTTTTTCCCCTTTTATCTAGTCTATAATTCAGTCCTTAAAAGCCATTCCTGGTAATAAGTCACATCATGCATACTAGAGTTCCTGACTGGGAAGTTTATCAGTTTGCTAGCCAGCCTAAAAGTAACTCAGTTGTACGGTGTTATCATTATATATCATTATAGGAGACCAGAGAGACAATTTGTCATTTAACAGTTTGTTGGCATATACACAGGTTTAGCATTGGTCGATTCGTTTTTGAGTTTTCTTCCTTTCTCGCACCGGAAATCTCCTGGCCCCGTCAACCCGATGAGGTGTTTGTCTAGATGACGGATAAGACATGTGTTCCTCAACAAACAGGTTGAGGGGCCCAGATTGATCAACTGGTGGAGAAGGCATGGGGTCATCAAAAGGAAAACTTTGATCAACAGGGAGTGCAACTTGAAAAGGTATTGCCCGTCTCCCACTTCCAGCAAAACTAGTTGGATACCGGAATCCAGAAGGCGACGCTGGTAGCTGGTCCGGCAAGCCCATCGCACCATCAGGTTGTGAACATGGAGTGGTCGCAACCCGTGGACGTAGTTGCTCTTTTTGTCTCTTCCATGCAAAACGTCATAATTCCTCAGACTAATGACCTGAATGACTGTCCCAGGAACCCAGCGTGGACCTTTTCCAAAATTCCGGGCAAACACGAGTTGACCTTGACGGAACTTTGGGGCATGTTCAAGGTTTCTTGTAAATCATGTTCATGTTCAATGTAAATCAGTGAGTAGAATCTGCCAAAGGGATGTGGGAATAGCCACACGAGAATTCCACACTGCAATATTGTCTTCCACAGAAAGTTCCAGTCTTACATCCTCTGGATTGTCATTCCACCCATTGTTTGTGAAATGAAGTACCATGCTGAGAACTGGATCCTTCCTTGTTACCTCCACCACCGAATGTGAAGGAGGTGATGTTTTCACCCCTTTCTGTCTGTTTGTCTGTCTGTTTATGTACAGGATATCTCAAAAAGTTGTGGACGGATCCAATGAAATTTTGTGGACAGGTTGGGTGTTTGACAAGGACGAACTGATTAGATTTTGGTGAAGATCCGGATCCGGATCCGGCTACTATAATTTTAAAAGGGATTCTTCACCATTGAGAGTTCGGGCCAAAAACGATATATAGCACGATATCTCAAAAATGTAATGGGCCTGATATGTTTTCATGGATCAGGCATTGCGTGGCGGTGGTATGCACTCTTCTGAGTGCCCTTCTAGTTTCAGCTGCAATGACAGCTTCTTTCACCCAAAGTACTTCAACAGTCACTTGCGCAGGGTGTGTAGGATGACCTTGTATGGGTTTTTGCAAAAGGAACTTCTTATAAACATTTTCTCTGCCTATGATGAACTGAATGGTGCAGTCGTAAGCTGCCAGCAGTGAAGACCACCTTTTGATCCTTCCTGACGCTAACTTTGACGTTGGTTTGTGTTCGTTTAACAGAGTTGCCAGAGGTTTATGATTCGTCACTAGTGTGAGAAGGTATTGTCGAAACTTTGTAACACCAAACATTATTCCTAATGACTCCTCAATCGAGGAGTAATTTTTCTCTGCGTCATTTAGAGTTCGTGATGCGTAGGTCACCGTCTCTAACTCACCATCTTGACTGCGTTGATGTAAGACTGCTCCCACGCCGACGGAGGACGCATCCACTTGAAGAACCAAGTGAGCATGAGGGTTGTAATGACGTAGCACGTGACTGCAGTACAAAACAGCTTTAATTATTTTGAAGGAATCACCTTCGGGCTTGCCCCATTTCCATTTCACCTCTTTTATTTTTTTTAGAAACATGTACAAAGGAAACATGATTTCAGCGAAATCCGGAACAAAATGGCGAAGGAAATTTGCTAGGCCAAGGAATGACTACAATTCTCCCACGTTTTCGGGAGTCGCTGCCTGTTGGATTGCTTCAAGCTTCTGGTTTGTAGGGAAAATCCCCGCAGCCGAAATAACTAACCCAACGTAATCAATCTCATCCAGCACGAGGTGTAACTTGCCACGTTTTAAGGAATTTCCATTTTCGTCGATCATTTTCAAAACCCTGTGAAGGTTTTCAAAATGGCTGTCATCATTCTCCCCTGTCACCAGGATATCATCAATGTACACACAGCACTCAGGGAAATATTTTCGAAAATTCTTCTTGGTACGTTAAAATACTGGGATGGCTGTATTCACACCAAACGAGAGCCTTCAGTCCTTGTTCAGCACCCGGTGTGTATTTACCATAATATACTTCCTGCTCTCAGGAGCCAGCTCTAACTGGCGGTAAGCTTGAGATCGATCAAGCTTTGCATACTTTCCACCAACTAGTTTGTTCAAAAGCTCTTCCAGGGTAGGTACTGGCCATTGCTCCAATTCAGAATATTTGTTTATCGTGCCTGAAAAATCATCACAAATCCGCAACTGGCCATCAGGATTGATGACTGGCACAACAGGAGAGGCCCACTCCGAGTGCTGAACTTTCTCAATGACACCATCATTTTCAACCTTGTCCAAATTCTAGTCAAACATCTCGCAGGCAGCAAAATGAACAGTTCCAGCTTTCATGAACACAGGATTGTCACCCTGCACCTTCAGAGTAATATGCACCCCTTTCAGCTTTCCTAAGGCGTTACTGTCGAACAACTTGGGGTATTGGCTGATGATGTCATCAGTGGCATTGGGAACATGTGGTCCTCACGATGTGGCCCTCGCTTTTCCGACCGTTCCTTGTAATGGAGAACACATGCATTGCAGTTTTTTTTTCGTGCTCACTGTAAAATCTACAGAAAGCGACAATCCAGGTTCTCCATAGTTAAATTGTTTTACTTCCGTTTCAGCTGTTTCATCAGCCACAGCAACAGCCAAAGCTTGGTCGAATGTTCTGTCCTCGGAAAGAAACTTCTTCCTGGTGGACTGACTGGATACACCTCCAACAAACTTGTCCTGTAATGTACATGGGAGGTGGTTCCTGAAAGGACTGACTGGATACACCCCCAACAAACTCGTCCTGTAATGTACATGGGAGGTGGTTCCTGAAATTGCAAGTGGCAGCTAAACGTTTGAGCTTGCTTGCATAGTCCGTAACCTTCCGCTTTTCACTCTGTGTCGTCCGGTGAAAACAATAAGTTTCCGCTACTTATAATAATCATGGTTTGAAATGATTTCGTGGAATTCCACACAACTGCACGTACATTTTAGCAGAAGGTTTTGCCAGGAGACCCAAGTCTTTAAAAGTAGTGCAAGTACTCTTAACGATCAATGAAATCATCATAGCTACTTTCTTCCTGTCAGCTGCTTGTAGCACAGCAGCAATGGCGCCCACCTCAGATTGTCCGATATTGTTTGCAAGAAAATAGGCCTCCAAACATTCTTGGAATGCCTCAAAACCGTCGCCATAGAAAGCCTCCTTCCATCTCCAATCGTCTAGCCCTGCGCTGAACCATCTCGATGGCAGCTATGTCCTTTCTAAGTTGTGGTGATCAAAACTGCACACAACATTCTAGATGGGGCCCTCACTAAATTCCTTTACATTAACACGACCCCTATTGATTCATAATTTATCCCCCCTACAAATACAACCTATAAACCCTATTTGCTTTACCTCGAGTTGCCTGGCCTGTCCTTCCTGAATACCACCCCCCCCCACTCCACCCCAAATCTATTACCACCACCAGATCCTTCTCCTGTGTGACACACTCCAAAATTACCCCTTACATCCTGTAATCTCTATTTACATTGTTCTTTCCCATTCCCAACACCTTACACTTGCTCAGGTCAAGTTGAATCTGACAATCTTTTGCCCAATCGATCCTTCAATTATCAATACTTTCCTGAATCTGTTCACCACCCCCTCTGCTATCCACCTTACCTCCAAGCTTTGTGTCATCTGCAAATTTGGAAAGCCTACTCTTCACCCCACTATCCAAATCATTGATGTAAATTATAAATAGTATTGGTAACATGATTCACATTAACAAACAGGGAATAATATCTTCCCAGCAAGACATCCTCCAACTCACAGCCACTCTTTGCTTCCTATCACTAAGCTAGTTTGCAATCCAATTAGCTACCTGACCAACCACTCCACAAGGCCTCACCTTGGCTAACAACATCCGATGTGGTACCTTGTCAAATGCCCTCCTAAAGTCTCGATATATTATGTCCACTGCCTTTCCCTCATCCACTCAATCAGACACTGCTTCATAGAACTATTTGGTAAACGCATGCTGGCTGCCTTTAATTAGTTCATGTTAACTAATTTGTAAGAAGAAGAAAAATAAGTTGTTAATGAAGGTGAAAGGAATAGGTCTTAAAAGGAATCCAAACTGGAAAGGAAAATTAAGGATACAAGACTCATCATCATCATCATCATCATCATCATCATCATCATCATCATCATCATCATCCAATAACAGCATTAACAATTAATTCTTCCACAACTATAGGTTGCCATGATTATTATATATCTCCAAGAATTAAAGAATGTCATGATTCCAAATCAAAAACACCTTCAACTAAATTACTAGAGAGTTCTTCGAACACGATACCCCATGCAGTGTTGAGTGCATACTTCATTTTAAATAAAATAATTACATTAAAGATCGTTTAAAAAAACTTTCAGAAGTTTAGCGCTGCTGAAGTCAGTCTTATAAATCACCTTATTTAACATGTCCAAGTACTGCTAAACTGGTGGGTCATGGAAGTGATAAGAAGGTGATTTGTGTTCTACAGCGTTCAAGCATTTAATTCGATTTAAATGAAATAAAGATTGTAAAAGTCGTATAAATAAATTAATTCCGGGTTTTACCACCATTTTACCCAGTGCCTATTACATCACCCTATCTAACACGTTACATTAGATCTTTGTGACTTGTTTGTGTCCTTAAAACGTCCTTAAAACCTTATAACGTCCTTAAAAACAGTAAAGTTTCCTGTTTGAAATGAATTTCAATTTTGTTTGGTTTCCAGGCAGCGACACAGAGTAAAAAAATATTATATCACTCCTCTCTGCATATGTGCGATCGAGACAAATTCAGAGACAAAGTTCAGTTAAACAGCAAACTTTTCTTCTGATTCATTTTCCGATTTATGTTCAAGATATAATATTCAATTTAAATAAGTTGTTCCTCAATCATACACTGATGCACGGACATGAACCAATTGCTTAACCCCACTTTTCACATAGCACGCGTGGGGTAATTGCTCCTGCAGTCTCCAGATGAAGTGAAAGGAGATCAGCTGTAGGTAAGGGTAAATCTGTATTTGGCAAACAATGTTTTCATGGAAAAACTATGTACGTGTGCATGTGAAAGATACATGTCAATGTGTTGGCACTCAAATACTACGACTTTAACAGCCTCCAATTACTTCCGCAAAAGTACACAATGCAAAAGCACCAGGGTTAAAGCCCCTGATTCCTCATCCATGTCTAAATTGCCAATGTTGGTTCCTGCCAACACGCATGACGGGTTGGTCCTCAAGCCTCTGGGATGGTCCAAGCCTGATAGTGACAAAGGAGAAATGGACAGATTCGTTCGTCGCAAGATACCTGTCATCATTCGTACCTTCAACATCCAGACGCTAAGATCTACTGCAAAGAAAGAAGAACAAGCACATGAAGCACAACACTACGGCATTGGCATCATCTGCCTGCAGGAACACCGTATTAAACACTCAGAATCGCTACTACAAGAGACTTTTACCAGTGGTTATATTTTAATAACTTCTTCAGCATGGAAGATCTCGTGGAATGCAGCAACGGGCGGAGTAGGCTTCCTTATTTCACCAAGGGCCTTGAAATCTTGTCGCTCTATTGTGGGCCACAATGAGCGTACAATCGAGATAACTCTGCACGGCAACCCATTGACAACTGTCCTGTGCTGTCATAGCCCTCATAATGAATACGCAGAATATCATGGCATGTTTACCCCCAAGGAACTGTGGTACACAGGGGTCAGTTGATTTAAAAATGGCTGACTATGGACTTGTTTTAAAGGAGAGATATCAATGGCGCTATTCTACCATGATCGGGGATCCTAACGACCACAGCCAGATGATCTGTAAAGATAGTTGCGTTTTAGGGGATTCTCTGCTGGTAAATTGGAGCTTGAAAGAAAAGTAAATGCCAATTCTCCCCAAATTATCATCCCTTTTTATTTTTGTACTGGCTGGCAAGTAACATCAACAAAATCTTTTTTGGAGTATTGATCACAATTTCTTGTGAAGTACATACTTTTTATCGGATGAGCAAAGATCAAATGTGTCTTTGTTCTGAATGAAAACTACAGAGAAATATGTGCAATCTGACTGACTCACTTTCTCAGCAACTCATTAATGATGATGATGTTGTGGTTGTTAAAAGTCAATTTCCAAATTCCGGCAAAAATAATATAGTTTTCAAACATTCTGATGGTGTAATGATAACAGGTGACATATACATATAGGATTAAAATGGTAATAGAATATCTATTTATGTCTTTATTACCAGGAATTTATGTCCACAAACAAAGGAATCATGTTATTCAGTCACTCTGCCAAAGATAACATGATCTGCAGCTCCGGTTGGTACAAGTGTTTTATTATCATCGTCATTACATTTTCTATCAAAAGTCTAGGTTCTTGGAATAACGAACTGACAACGAAAGGCAATGAGGTGAAGTGGGACCAAAATCTTCATCAAAATCGAATCAATTCTTCCTTGTCATACACCCAACGTGTCCACCAAGTTTCGTCCGAATCTGTCCAGAACTTTTTGAGATATCTTGCAATATACACTCTGGGTTAATAAAAAAAAATGAGCCAAGTCAATTCTTAAACTTTTTTTGTCATAACTATTTTACCATACATTGAAAAAAATCACCAAAACATCCATAACCATAAATAAGTATATAAATCAGGATGGAATAGCTTGTCCATTAGCTTTCTTTAAATAATCCAGTCTTTTGGTCAAACTTTCAGAAAGCTTCTTGCACTGAGAAATGATATTATTGTCCCATTCATGTTTGACAGCTTCCCAAAGTTGATCACAATTTGAAAATTTCCTTCCATTAAGGTTGTGTTGAATATAGGCCCAAAGATTCTCTATGGGGTTCAAATCGGGACTCTGACCAGGCCAGAACACAAGTTTCAGGGACTTTTTCTCCAACCACTTTTTGGTGGCGGTTGCAGTAAGGGCAGGGGCATTATCTTGTTGAAAAATGACTTCTTTGCTTTTCTCTGCAGGAAATAACTTTTGGAGGCTGGGAAGTAAATCCTTTCTCTAATAGTTTCTGGTATTCCTTGGCAGTAATAGACTGTTCACACCTTATCAGCTCACCAACATCAGCAGACGAACATGCACCCCACACCACGATTCCACCTCCACACTTCACAGTTGTTGAAATGCGCTGAGTTGAATCCCTCACCAGATGTGCGAAGGCAACGTTCTGGGACATCACTGCAAAGCTCAAATCTTGATTCATCACTCCACAGAACTCTCTGAAACCAGTCTCAATCACAGTTCCAATATTCAGCCAAAAATTACAATCTGTCGTATCGACAAACAGTGATATCGCTGATCAATCCACCCTAACTTCAACTGGTTGTAGGTATCCAAAGTTGTCCATTCCTTCACATCTTCCAGGGTGTAAATACTTTTCATAAACACAAGATAATTCACTAAATCTGGATATTAAAAGTTTGGAAAGTTCGTCTTGCTTTTTAGACCAAGCTGTATTCGGCAATTCATGTGTGTATGTGTGTGCCTATAACCTGCATTTGTATAATATCGCTCCTAAGACGAAGTCTCCAACATATTGACATATCCAAGCTTAGACCCAGATTATTTGGCCATAAAAGGACACAAAGCACAATAACTCAACCAATCATGCATGTAGGTGTTTGTTTTAAACTGTTGCGGAGATAAGCTCCACCTTGGATGGATTGAGGTGCCGGAGCGGCACTCCGGTGTTCTCCGGCACCTTTACACCTCTGTTGGTAACTGATACAAATGTAAGGATGGAGTTCTCCTTGTCGAGCAATGCGGGTTCATTTGCAGAAACTTAAATCAGGAAACAAATGTGGTGATTCTAACCCTGGCTTTTTCCAACCTACACACTGCAGAGCATCATTGAGGGCTAGGAACATTGAATATTGATTAAACATATATTTATTGACCAAGTAGTAAATAAATCCTTTAATTTGCCTGCTTTTTTTAGCTCACCTGGAATGTAGTTCAGGGAAGGTATTAGCATTGCGTGGTATCTGTCAGTCAGTCGGGCAGTATAGAAACACTCGGATCTTCTTCTCAGAAACTACACACACGATTTTGATAAAACTTGACCACAACCTCCATCACCCATGATGTACTAAAATTCGTTCATGGCATTAAAAAAAACAATCAGGGTCTAAGGTGGTTAGGGTTTGGGGGGGGGGTGGTCTTGACCCTCCAAATAGGTATTTGATTTCTTCTTTGAATCTACACACAATTTAGAAAAAAAAAAAAACTTGACCACAACCTTCATCACCCATGATGGACTAAAGTTTGTTTGCGGAATTAAAAAAACATCGAGGTCTCAGGTGGTGTTAGGGGAAGTGGAATCTTGACTCCCAAAATAGGTATTTGCTTTTATTTTGTGAAACTGCAAATACAATTTTGATGAAACTTGACCACAACCTTCATCACTCATGATGTTCTAAAGTTTGTTCACAGCATTAAAAAAAATCAGGGGTTTGCCCCCCAAAAAATAGGTGTTTACCTTCTTCTCCGTTACATATTTTGTGGGTCATCCATGCCGACCAGTGGTTCCCTGGTTCGACCAGGTGAACGCACGGGCATTGCCCCTATTTTTATTTTTAGACTCTGTTGCGTAATGGTGAGAGTGTCTGTTCTGTGTCTGGTAGGTCGGTGGTTCGAATCCCAGCTAGGTCATACCAAAGACAATAAAAATGGTACGTGCATGCTGCTTCCTTGCTTGATGCTCAGCGTTGAAAAAAATAAACAGCATGGACAAAACAAACCCCATAGGTTGGCAACCATTTTACAGGCTCCATGGCCCAGTGGCCTCCTCCTGCATTGAAGTTCCTTGTAAAAGAACTCATAACTGAACGATCACTTTAATTCAAGACGTCATTGCTATGTCACAAACTTACTGATCACCCAACTCAGTTGCTTTAAGCCCAATGAGTATTAGCATCAGTTCTCGGCCTCTGGGCTCTGCGCCCTAGCCAGTACACTGACCGCCTTGTGCTGAACAAGGTCACACAAGCCACGCTTTCTTCGGTGGAAAAGAAACCCCCACTTCCATACAACCCTTTACAGCTTCTTCTTCTTCCTCCTCCTCTCTTCCTCCCTCCACAACCCATTTCCCTTCATATTCCCACTCCCTTCCCCATATCTTTCTTGCATTCCCCCATCATCTTCGACATCTCACTACCCTCCAACCAAACTACCTTCCCCAACCTCCAAGCACTTTCCCTGCGGACTATTTGTGAAAAGCCACCCGTTTGTGCGTGACAGAAGCATGCCTTATGTGAGATGACAATTCGTTATGGGCCAGGCTTCTTGAAACCCCAAGCTGTGGATCGCCGCCGGATAAATCGTCTTTTGCTCACAAACCTCAGTAACGGGCTTTCTACATGGCACAAAACGAGGAGAAAAAAAAAAGGAAAAATGTTTGAGAGCTGCACAAGGAGAAGCCGAGATATTGCTGGCTCGGCGAACAGCGCAGGCCTTTGTCTCTCTGGGTCGCGCTTCACAAAAGTTTGCTTTTGTTGTTTAGCGCCGGCGCCTGCTGAGCCGCCAGGTCGCCACGCCGCCTGCGAACGGTTCATTTTGTTATATCGGCCTCGTTCGTCAACTCCCCGCTGCTAACAACGTGCCCTTATGCTACGACACGCACCGTTTGTATTTTAACTCTTCGGCTCTCGCGCTGCACTCCGTCCAACCCTGGGCAAACAGGTATACTGATTGCAAAGGAAATGCACAACGGGCCCCCGAGACTGGCATGGAAAACAATTCCTTGATTTAGTATCGATCTAGGTAAGGCCAACAAAAATTCATCAAAGAAGCCACCTTTGACTCAAATTTTAATGGTCTCAATATTCACTTCAATGTGATCTGTGGGCAATGAAAATGGATGAGATATATTCAAAAAATACACACACACACACACACACACACACACACACACACACACACACACACACACACACACACACACACACACACACACACACACACACACACACACACACACACACACACACACACACACACACTTCTTTAACGGTCCCAACTGTTCCTGACTTATTGTGAGGCCAGCCTTGGAATGTGTTTGGCCAAAATCTTTCATGAACGGGGTGGCCATGTCTGATATTTGACTGAATGTGGCAGAAATTCGGAATTTGGCCACAGTGGTGGGGATAGCTTGCTTCACCAAAGATACTGTGGAATCTTTAACTTCCACCAACTGATGTTAGAAGACATGATATCCAGCTTAAGATCCATCCACTTGACATGACACTTCGTGATGGAATGTGCTGCCTGTGAGGCAACAATCCGACAGTTTATAGTCGCCCTGAGAATCAAACCCAGGCCAAACATATCAAAGGTAAGTGAGCTACCTTGGCGTTCCCCTCTCAATAATGAGAAATCACAGATATCTTTGAGGTATGTGCACTCACTCTCCTTTGAACGGTCTCGCTTGGGTTGGAATGTCGAGCCAGTTATAAACTGTCACTTTGGTGTTTCACATGCAGAGTGAGTCATCGATGTGTAGGCCGTCCATTGGAAGGACATTAAGGCGGAGGACCTGTCGACAGCACAGGCGTTTGATGGGGAGATTAATGATTCTAGTCTTTCTCAAATAAAAGAGTCGTTATCGCTAGCACCCTGACTAAATTGCAAATTGCTATTGCTTTACAGTCCAGTATCGTGCAACACACAGGATCCTGTGTGTGTGTGTGTGTGTGTGTGTGTGTGTGTGTGTGTGTGTGTGTGTGTGTGTGTGTGTGTGTGTGTGTGTGTGTGTCTGTGTGTGTGTAAACGTTATCTCAGTTTTTACCGTAATTTACTATTCAAATGAGAAGTCTATTTTCCGGTGATGGCTCAATTTATGTTGTCATTTTCTTGGTACATTTTGAAGGCTCAGTGTCCTTTGAAAACTGAAATTGTGAAACCCAAACGTTAAACAAACTTTCTTATTGTAATATTCGTATAATATACTGTATTAGTGTCTTAAACGGAAACATGAAGCAAAAGCAATTTCGTAGTTCCGACGTGCTCCAAACGTACAAATCAATAAGCACATATGTAACCGTATACTGTACTGTATATATTTATTACGTACTAGCAAATACAACCTGTCGCTTCGCTACCGGGAATATTACGACAGGGGAGAGGGAGGGAGGGGGAGAGTGTGGAAGGGGCGGGGGGAGAACGATGCCTCTCTACACATCTTTGTAAACTATGGAAGGGGTGGGGTAGGAACAAGGAGGATGGAGGAGGGGGCAGGGGTAGTCTGGAGGGGAAGGAGGTGTTCTGGACTTGCGTTTGACAGGGGGACTTAAGGGGGAAAGGGAGGGGGAGGGGTTCTCGACTTTCATTCGTGATGGCATGGCCCCCTCCTACCAGTATTAGTACAGGATTGAACGAAATTGGGTACGTTAAAACAACACGTTCAAACGGTTCATACTAAACAATCCTCGGACACTGCCCAGAGACGTCTGTGGGGAGTGGAGGGGCTTTGGGAGGAGGTAAGCGTGAGGGAAGGGGAAGGGAAGGAAGGGCATTTTCCTTCAATCATCAAAAAAGCTGTGCCAGTGTTCATGCCTTTATTTAATTTCAACACTCATGATAAGCTCCATAATCTCTTAACCTGAGCCGAGTTGTGGAATTTATCTGAGCAGCAGTTCCGACTGCTAAAAAAAAGCATTCATTTGATGAATTCACACATTATTTGACACCCCTTCTCTCCTCTACCTCTGGAGAGTTGTATGGTGGTGGGGGTTTGGGAGGAGGATAGTGTGATCGGAGGGGAAGGGAAAGCAACATAAGGGGAGGGGAAGGCAACATAAGGGAAGGGGAAGGGAAGGCAGTGTGAGGGAGGGGAAGGCAGTGTGAGGGGAGGGGAAGGCAGTGTGAGGGGAGGGGAAGGCAGTGTGAGGGGCGGGGAAGGCAGCGTGAGGGGAGGGGGAGGCAGTGTGAGGGGAGAGGAGGGAAGGCAGGATACCAGGGCATTTACTGGGGTGATAAAATGCGTCCAAACAGCAATGTTTTCTTTTTTAACCTTCATGTTCTATATAAAACCAGGAGCATTTAAACATGAAAACCCACACCATCTACCTGGCAATCGCATGCCTGCATGCATGCTTGTACATACAGTGAGCTTTGTACCCCTCTGGTTGGCTCACTCCAAATTGGATTCATACATGCTACATTCTGGGGAAGCTGTTTCAAATTCAAAACTGAACCGTTAAGAACTAACAGCCCCCCCTCCCCCACCACTCCATAGATGTTCCACTCCCTCACGGTCCATGCTAACTGTGCACGCACACTGGCGATGTACTCGTACTCATCCTTTCACTCGCACACATGCACGGATTTCCCTGCACGACACATCCTGCGTGGCTTCAGTGCCGCAGCACATGCACTCCCCACGTGAAGAAGCACATGGTTTGCGAGACGGCTGCATAACCTCCTCCACAGCCCCATTCACAATGGGTTAAGGTGCGAGTCTGGACTGCACACCCGCAAAAACCCGTGCAGTGCACACACATAACCAAGCATGCAGGCACGCACACACCCCGACAGAGAGTCATTTGTCCCCATTTGTACCACGTCTGTGTGTGCTGTCTCTGTACCTCTTCATTTGCAGCAACTGCCAACTATTAATGTATTGCAGCAACTATTATTCCCCTCGGCAAAGGAGAGAGTATTGTGTTTGGGTCCATTTGTTTGTCTGTCTGTTTGTTAATTGCCGGAATCATTCGGATTTCGGAAATTATGTTGGTCGGTTGTGTGTGTCATTCTGTGTGTCTGTCTGTTTGTGTGTTTGCTTACCCTGTAGCAGCCACACAATTTCAGTGATCATGACCAAAATGGGTAAAGGTCCAAGTCCTTGGCCATGGTCCAAGTAAGACATTTGTCATTTTTGGTGAATCTCGGTCAAAGGTCAAGGTCAAGGTCACCGAAAAACCGAAATTCTTATTTTTGCAATAACATCCGCTAAAATGGTCGTATCGACTTCAAACCAAATCCAAAATGTGCATCTTCCAATTCTGCATCCAACCACATGTCTCATTGGGGTGTCACACCAACACCCTTCTTTGCGGTCGGGGGTCGAATGTCAGGGGGGTCAGGTCAAAACTTTCAAATTGCGATAAAAACGCCATTTCAAGTCCGATTGACTTCCAAGTTTTGATCATGACCAAACTAAGTGCTATAACTCATTAAACAGTAGCACTATCGACTTATAAGAACCAAATTGATTTCCAGGTTTTTGTTTTTTCAGAGATCATGGAGATATGACAAAGTTATTCCGGCAATTCCTTGCTCAACGAGCAATTTCATTTGTTTGTTTGTGTGCATAGAACTTTTGTGTTTTTCTCCGCAACTGCTTCTCGGATTGAGACGAAGTTTTCACCATAGCAGCGACTACTCATGTAAAATGTTATGTTGATAATTATGATGTCATATGTCACGTGGTGTGGCAGCCATGTTGGAAAAATGGAAAAACTTTGGACCTCAATCTTTGAAACTGCACCAAGGAAAAAATTGAAACTTGGCACGCAGCAAGTACTCCTCATGGGGAATAAGTGTGATTTTTATGACATCATAGGTTCTTTCGTTATGATGTCATAATTGGATATGTAGAACGCTACATCTGATCAGGATGAAAATTAACAAGGAATAATAAGGATATAACAAGGAAATCCAACACAGGTGGAGGCCAATCAGCCCATCAAGCCTGCGAAAACACCACACCAACTCATCTACACAAGATCCAAGGAAGAAAATGCAAAAAAAGTTTTTAAATAATGAAATATACATATATATATATATATATATATATATATATATATATATATATATATATATATATATATATATATATATATATATATATAGGAGTTTCTGTATTTTTTTTCCTTTTGTTCCCCTCGGAGAGGGGTCATGTGCTTGGTAAAAAACACACATCAACCACACAACCCCTCTTGACAAGACCCCCACCAACAGCACTCCAACACAATCACCCATCAATACTCAAACTACCTTAACTCTTATCAACATCGCCATACCCCTCTATCTCCATAACTTCCAGGTACCTATCTAATTCTAATTTAAACTTATCTACTGTTTCTGCTGCTACTACCTTTCCAGGGAGACCGTTCCATGCATTAACTACTCTCTGAGTGAAGGTCCCCTGCCTTACTACCATCTTCGCTCTCCTCTTATTTACTCTCAAGCTATGGCCCCTGGACCCTGGTCCTATCACTGTCTACTCTGTTGAATAAATCATCTGCACTTCTTTTATCTATACCTTTCATTATCTTAAACATCTCTATCATAGCTCCTCGCAACCGCCTCCTTTCTCATGTATCAAGCCCTGTCTCCTTCAACCGCTCCTCATAGCTGAGTCTAGCTAGGCCCGGAATCAATCTAATAGCCCTGCGCTAAACCCTCTCTTTGGCATCTATGTCCTTCCGGAACTGTGGTGACCAAAACTGCACACAATATTCCAGATGTGGCCCTCACTAAATTCCTGTACAATGTTAACACCACCTCTTTTGATTTATAAATGATCCCCCTCCGAATACAACCGAAAACCCTACTTGCTCAACCTGTAGCTGCCTGGCACTGTTGAGGGTGATCTAGGGATGAAATGGTCCACATAAATTTTTTTTAATGATGTCATCAGTCACGTGATTCGACAGCCATATTATTAAAAATAAATAAATCAAAATCTTCAAAAATCTTCTCTGAAGTGGCTGAACAGATTGAGGCAAAACTTTACACGTATGACCACATATCCATGAGGAACAAAAGGTTCACACATATTATGTCATAGGTCACATGGTTTGGCAGCCATACTGAATTTACCCTAAAACCTATAAAAAAAGCTTCTTCTCCAGAACGGCTGGACAAATTGAGGGGAAACTTCACACCAATGTTCCCCAAGCAATGGGTGTACAAGTTTGTTAAGGAATAATTGATAGGTCACATGGTTTGTCAGCTACATTGGATTGAAGAAAAATATTAAATAATGTTTTCTCTGGAACCGCTTAATCAATTTGAAACTTCACATACATGATCTAGTAGTGATGGGGAATAAAAGTTGTAAATTTCAACTTGATCAGACGAAAGGTCTGAATTATTTAATTTTTTGAAGTGGGTTCTTATGCTTTTTTTTGGAATAAGGCTCACTTGGCTGTACTTGGATGAGTTTGAGGGTAGAGGAGTAGCAGTTGAAATGTCAATCCTATCCAGGTTCGTCCTGATGACCTCATCTTTGCTTTTTGTATGTTCGGGTTCCTTCTGATTACTCCAATGCAGAACTCGACCTATTTGGTCTTCCATTTGATTTGAATTGAATTTATTTTAATCCCATTATAAATTCAGTTTAATAATGAATAATAAACAAAAGATCATGTGTCAGGGTCAGGTGTCCGATCAAAGCTGGGATGCATCAAAGCGGGGCGTCTTGGTTCCCGGTCATCACCCCCAGCAGCTATAAAGTGGCAGTTCTAATTATATCTCTTATTAATTATATAACACTCCAGTATACAAACGCCACACAAAAGTCCTGGTGAGGGTCTGCAATCTCTGATTGCTCTTTTTCTTGATATTTTTGTTGTGCTCAATGAAGTTACACTTTCTGCACATTCCTTAATCTTTTCTTCACTCAATATAATCGTCTGAACAATAGAAAAAGTTAAGTTTGATGCTTTGCTTAAATAAATACACTGAGTTATAAAAATCGCTAAGTTGTGAAAATTTTCAGATTTCACTCCAGATTTCGACGCTTATTTAGTCCACAAGATTCTATTCTCAAATTCGACATAATATATATATATTGTATGTATATATATATATATATGTATGTATATGTATGTATATATATATATATATATATATATATATATATATATATATATATATATATATATATATATGTATGTATGTATGTATGTATGTATGTATGTATATGTATATATATATATATATATATACACATACATACATACATACATACATATATATATATATATATATATATATATATATATATATATATATATATATATATATATATATATATATATATATATATATATATATATATATATATATATATATATATATATATATATATATATATATATATATATATATATATATATATATATATATATATATATATATAGATATATATATATATATATATATATATAAAAAAGCCTGGTGTTGGCGCAGTGGTTCGGGCAGTGGCTTGGGATCCAAAAGGTCCTGAGTTCAAGCCCCGTTGGGCCACTGAATTAATACACCAGGGGTTGACTCAGCCTGTCATCCTTCCGAGGTCGGTGAAGTGAGTACCAGTGTACTGGGCCGGTGTATACCCCGGTTAAAATACCCCGGTGTATTAATATACCCCGGTGTATACCCCGGTGTTTTTTTTTGAGCGGCAAGAGGTCTCCTTCGGGGCTCCCTGCTGACGTTCTCAAAGTTAAGTTCCGGTTGTTATTTGTCCCGTTTTAACTGTTTAATTTTCTCACCTACATGTTAATGTGTGTTCCTAGTTCGGTTTTGTTTCAAAAATCGTGCTATTTTGTGAGTATTTATGTCGATGTTCTTACTTGGTGTTTGAGGCCTAGTCCTAGGCTTGAGGCCTACCGGTTCCACTCGGTGTTCGATCGTTTTTTTTTTTGTTGTTGTTTGTTTTTTCTCCCCATTACCTTCAATTTCTATCCTCCCCATTACCTTCAATTTTCATCCTCCCCACTTTCCAAACATCCCCCATTCTCCCAACTAATCTCTTTCTTATCTCAAAAAAAAAAAAAAAAAAAAAAAAAAATATACCCAACAACAACAACAACAACACGCTCACCTTCTCCCGATTCTGCTACTTCTTCTTCCTCTTAACTTCCTCCTCGTCTTCCTCGATTTCTTTTTTTTTTACACTTCCATGACCTAATCTGTTGAACTCTCTCATACATTAATATTAACAACAAAAACGATCTCATAATGCTTCATCTTCCTCTCTCACACATGTGGTACTCTTTACTGTTTCACAATGCACTACTCTTCTGCTATTTTAACAGACTGCTCTCATTTCGACCTCTCCTTCATTCCTTGCCTAAAAAATCCAACTATTACAGCGCTTCTTCTCTCCATGCTCTGAATTCGCCTTCATTGCATCCATCAAGAATTGTGTTAAATCGCATCTCTGACCTAAAACTTTTAAAAACCACAGTTTGCCATGGATGCTCGCTTTCCATCAACCATTCTTTTTTCCAACTTCAGTGCCAACTCACCCCCTCACCCCTCACTCTCACTCTCAAAGCAACCATCCCACTCTTCTCCCTCCAAGCCTCCCTCTCACCTCTTTCAAAAATTCCCCCTCACCTTTCTCCCACCTTTCATCCCCCTCACTCTTCCTTCTCTAAGTTGCCCCCCTCTCATCCAACAACCTGCCTCCCTCCACTGCCCTCTCACCTCCATCTCTTCACTCCACCTCCTCAAATCCTCAACTGCCATCTTCCTTGTCTCTTGTCCCCCCTCTCTCCCAGCACCACAGAGCCTTTTCTCCTCCTCATTCGGCCCCCTCCCCTCGCTATTCTGCAATACCCCACACTCCTTCAGCAACCCTCCTTACCTCCCCCCTCGTCCCTCGTCCTACCCTCCCCCGCCCCCTCCACCTCCTGCACCCAAAGCCTCCTCCCCTACCTCTTCATTAAAAGTGTGGACCTCAAATATCCAGGGCCTTCGCTCAAACCTTTCAGATCTTTCCCTACAGGTTGCCACTGACAAACCAGACATTATCTGCCTAACAGAAACTTTCCTCTCCCAAGACGTGTCTGACTCCCAAGTATCTCTCCCTGGTTACTCCTTCTTACGGTATGACAGACCTGAGCCTCGTCCTGGTGGAGGTGTTGCTCTCTTCATCAAAGACTCTATTCCTCACTCTCCCTGCACTGCTCTCACTCCCCCACACCCCCAGGAATACCTCTGGCTTCGGCTTCCCCTCCACTCCCACCTCATGTTTATATGTGTACTGTACCGTCCACCGAACAGTGATGACTCCATCTACACCTCACTCTCCGAAAACATGGACCATCTTCTATCTTCTCATCCAAACTCTCTCTTCCTCTTATGTGGCGACTTCAATTGTCATCACGCCAGTTGGCTAGGTGTGGGTACCTCTCTCACCTGCCATGGGACATCAGCAAAAGCTTTCTGTGACTCATTGGGACTGACTCAATCGGTCAACTTCCCGACGCGGATCTCAACCAATGGTACTCCATCTCTTGTGGATCTGATTTTGACAAATTTCCCTGACAATATCTGCTGCTCTTCCTTCGCTCCAATTGGTTCTTCTGACCACGTCCTTGTTAAAGTGGACATCTCTCTGGCTGTTATCAGAGAACCACCTCACCGCCGTCGAGTCTGGCATTTCACTCAAGCCGACTGGCAGGGTCTCCGAGCAGCCATCAAACTTACAGACTGGTCTCCTATCACTACTTTCTCAAACATCAACTCATCCTGGGAATTCTTTCAAAGAAACTTGCTCTCCCTCATGCACAGATTTATCCCCTCTCGTGTTCAGTTGTCTTACCCTTCCTCCCACCCTTGGTTTACTGAAGCTTGTGGCGAGGCAGTTGTCCTGAAACAACTTGCCTTTGCCTCATGGAAAGCAAACCCAACTGAGGGCAATCTCAGTTCTTTCCACAAAGCTCGGAACAAGTGTGTATCTACCCTCAGGAGAGCCAGAAAACAACATCTTTCTCATCTCAAGTCTGAACTCTCAAACCTCTCTCCCTCCTCAAAATCCTGGTGGCGTTTAATCAAATCTGTTTCTGGTGTATGTTCCCCCTCCATCCCCTCCCTTACCTCAAATGGCCGCACTGCTGATTCCACACGTGATAAAGCTGAATGTCTAAACTCGGTGTTTGCAGCTAAATCTTGTGTCCCAAACCCATCACTATCTCTACCCACTTTACCCAGTCGCACCCAACTGTCCCTGGACTCTGTATCCTTTTCTCCTGACAAGGTGGAGAGGTTGCTTTCAAACCTCGAGTCAGATTCTGCAACCGGTCCAGACGGCATCAGCCCACGTGTCCTCAAAGCCTGCTCTTCTGCTCTTGCTCACCCTCTCTCTGTTCTATTCACCCTCTCATTTGCCCAAGGTCATCTGCCATCTGCTTGGAAATCTGCTAACATCACTGCCCTGCATAAAAAAGGTGCAAAAACAGATCCCTGCAACTACAGACCAATCAGCCTTCTCCCAATCATCAGCAAGGTTATGGAATCCATCATCGCTTCAGACATGAAATCCTTCCTCTTCTCCAATGGCTTGATTTCCAATCATCAATTTGGTTTCAGACCAGGTCACTCTACCCTGGATATGCTGCTAGTGCTCTCCCATCAATGGATGGAGGTCCTCAATGCCAGACAGGAAATCCGAGCCGTATCCCTGGACATATCACGTGCTTTTGACACAGTCTGGCACCCTGCACTACTCACCAAACTCTCTTCCCATGGTATTCAAGGCCATCTCCACTCATGGCTCGCAGACTTCCTCTCCTGTCGCAGTCAACGTGTGGCCCTAAATGGAGTTCTTTCATCCCCTCTTCCTGTGCAGGCTGGAGTTCCTCAAGGTAGCGTTCTGGGCCCTGTTCTTTTTCTGGTTTTCATCAATGATCTCTCGGACTCTCTGGAAAATCCTCTATTTCTCTTTGCCGATGACTCCACCCTCTGCCGTACCATCTGTCATCCCTCAGACCGGCAAGCAGCAGCTTCTTCGCTCACTGCAGATCTGGATAAAATCACAAACTGGTCCAACACGTGGAACATGTCTTTCAATCCACACAAAACTCACACTCTCACTATGTCTCTTCGAAAGGACCGTTTACAAAACCCCCCCATCCACTTTCTCAACAATCCTCTGGAAGAAGTCTTTTCTTTCAAGCTTCTGGGTCTCACTATCTGCCATGACCTTTCCTGGGAAAGTCACATTTCCAACCTTGCCTCAAAAGCCAGTCGCCGACTGGGAATCCTCCGTCGTGCAAAGTCCTTCCTCGGCCCTCTTGAGCTCCTGACTACTTACAAAGCTTTTGTCCGTAGCCTGATGGAGTACTGCTCTCCCCTCTGGGCTGGTGCTCCTGCCTCCCACCTTTCTCGGCTTCACGCTGTCGAAACCAGGGCTTTTAAGATCATTGGCATCTCCCGCAATGAAGCTGAGTCTTTGGGCCTCTCACTCAATCACCGCAGGTTGGTCGGTGGTCTTTCTGTCTTCTACCGACTCCTCTCCAGCCTTGCCCCCCTGCTCTCTCTGCGATTTGTCCCAACCACATTTCCACAGGGCGCTCAAGGTCCGCCAACAACCCCCTTCTGGTAAAACTACCAAAATCACGAATCGCTGCTCATCTTCACTCTTTCATTCCTCTTTTTCCCGCCTTTGGAATAAACTTCCTCACTCTATTCTTTCCCATTCTTCCCTCCAGGCTTTCAAAACAGCTGTTCACCACCACCTCTTATCTTCCCCCATCCAAATCCTCGATCTTTTCTACCCCCGATAATCCACCCAAGCCCACTTCCTTCAATTCTCCTGCTTTCCTTCCTGAAAGTCCCTGTAATGTCCATCTTCTCTTCGCCATGTTCCCCGTCCCATCCCCATCCCTCTCCCTTCCACAGTTCACCTAATGTGTCTGTTCCCCACTGTTTTGTCCCTTCCACTCCCGCCCCTCTTGTCTCATGCCTCCTTGCTGTGAGTTGTGTGTTAGCTCTCATACGAGCCTCGACCAAGGTATACAAAAAAAAAAAAAAAAAAAAAAAAAATAGGTATACCATATCCCTGTGTTGTAAGAGGCGACCAGGGTTGCGTCAGGAAGGGCATCCGGCGTAAAACATGTGCCAAATCACTATGCGGATCATACGGATGATCTGCTGTGGCGACCCCTAATGGGAGCAGCCGAAAGAAGAAGATACATATATATATATATATATATATATATATATATATATATATATATATATATATATATATATATATATATATTTCGATGATATTTGTTAATTGGTCCATGAGAACAGATCGTGTTTCCAAGGGAAGACATGTTTGAAGAGGCCGAATCAATATGGCGGTTAAGACCCCGTGAGGTGAAGTTGGGATGATCAAGGATAAGCTTTTCATGGAGTTAAGTCGTTGATTATCTTCAAAAGGGGTGTTTAAATTTAGCCAAACACCTAATTTTCATTCGTGCACTCCCTTGGGGTTCTTTTTGTATGCAGGCAAAGTTTAGGGCCCTTAGATTTCATAGTTTTGGAGTTATGCAGGAGACACACGCAATGACACACTGATATACTGAAAATACACACACATACACACACACACACACACACACACACACACACACACACACACACACACACACACACACACTTATTATTGTCGATAAAATATGTTGGAAATTTTGACCTCTTTTCCCCCATCACCCTCTCCTTCCTTCCAACACCACGGCCTGACCCCCTCTTAACCTCTACAGAACAAATAGATAACTCCTTAGGTAATCTTCTTTTGTATGCAACACAAAGTTGTGGGGTAGCATTATTGCTGAGGGCACGTGGGGACCTAATATGTCCATCAACTTATGCAGGTAGACCGGACACCCAGCGCAATGTCAATCCAAGGGATGGCACACACACTGATGAATCACCCTGCCAGTGAAACACCTGGATGACAGTTTAGACCTGGGTCAGGATTCTAACACAGGCGAGACAGCTTAGTAGTGAATACGCATACCTCTAGGCCATCCTGCAAGCTCCTAAGGTAATGGTAAAATATGATAAAACACGGCACCACTTTTCCCCAAAAAACAGAACAGAGTGGTCCATAATATGATGGAATTATGATGCTTTAAAGTTTCATTCAATGTCGATCACTACTTTAGTGAGAGGGCTAAAGTTGAAAGTGGTACTTGAAGTACTTCCTTTGAAAGTCAGCCAATTGTAATTTGTTGGATGCTATGGGTGGTATCTAGGCAATGGATACCACGATGGGCCAGTATGGTCTTGTACCAGGGCTAAGAGGAGAGCCTAAGGAATGTGCAGAGGGTTGAAGAGAGACCCTCTTTTTGGGGTTTTAGTAATTTGAAATTTCCTGGAACATTGTCGAAAGCAGCAGCTTCAGTGCAATTCTCATTGGGCCACTACTTAGCACAAGTTTGACAAAACAAATTGAACAAGAAAAAGAGCAATCAGAGATTGCAGATCCTCACCAGGACTTGTTTTGTGTGGTGTTTGTGTAGTTTTGTGTGGTGTATTTTGTGTGGTGTTTGTGCACTGGTGTGTTACATAATTAATAAGAGACATAATTAGAATTGCCACTTTATAACTGCTGGTAGTGATGACCAAGTACCAAGACGTCCCGCTTTGATCAGACACCTGACCCTGATGCATGACGTTTTATGCTGTTATTCAATTGAATTAAGAATGGGATTAAAATAAATTTAATTCAAATCAAATGGAAGACCAAATAGGTACAGTCCTGTATTGGAGTAATCAGAAGGAACCCGAACAAGGAAAAAGCAAAGATGAAGTCATCAGGAAGAACTTGGATAGGAATCGGGTTTCAGACGCTACTCCATTACCCTCAAACCCATCCAGGCATAGCCAAGGGAGCCTCATTTAAAAAAATAAAAAAAGGAACCCATGTCAAAAAATTAAACAATTCTGGCTGTCATACCATGTATCTGATCAGGTTGAAATTTAAGCATGTATTCCCCATCACTACTATTTCACAATTGTGAAGTTTCACATTGATTGATTAAGCAGTTCAAGGGAAAGAATTTTTTTAAGAATTTCACTCAATCCAATATGGCCGCCAGACCATGTGACTTGTAAATTATTCCTGTATACCCTGGTATCCCCAAGGCTTGGGGAACATTTGTGTGAAGTTTCGCCTCAATCTGTCCAGCCGTTCTGGAATTGAAGATTATCTTATAGGTTTTAGGGTAAATCCAATATGGCTGCCAAACCATGTGACCTATTATGTCAAATGTGTGAATCTTTTGTTCCTCATGGTTAGACAGTCATACCTGTAAAGTCTCACCTCGATCTGTTTCGCCACTTCAGGTAAGAAGATTTTTGAAGGTTTAAAAAAAAATAAAAATAAAATGGCTGCCGAATCACGTAACAGATGATGTCATCAAATTTTTTTCTGTGGACCATTTTATTCCTAGATGACCCTCAAAAATTTTCATACTGATCAGATGTAGCATTCTACAAATGCTATTATGACATCATAACGAAGGTACCGATGATATAAAAAATCATATATTCCCCATGAGGAGTACTGGCGACGTGTGAAGTTTCAATTTTTTTTTTCCTTGGTGTGGTTTCAGAGAAACAGAGGTCCAAAGTTTTTCCGTTTTTCCAACATGGCTGCCACACCACGTGACATATGACATCATAATTATCAACATAACATTTTACACGAGGAGTCTGCTATGGTGAATTTTTTTGTCTCAATCCAACAAGCTGTTGTGGAGAAAAACACTAAAGTTATGTGTAAATAAACAAACAAACAAACAAACAGACAGACAGACAGATGAACAAAGAAATGAAATTGCTCATTGAGCAAGGAATTGCCGGAATATCTTTGTCATATCTCCATGATCTCTGAAAAAAATAAAAACCTGGAAATCAATTTGGTTCTTATAAGTCGATAGTGCTACTGTTTAACGAGTTTTCGCACTTAGTTTGGTCACGATCATAACTTGGAAGTCAATCGGACTTGAAATGGCATTTTTATCGCAATTTGAAAGTTTTGACCCGACCCCCCTGACATTCGACCTCCGACCGCTAAGAAGGGTGTTGGTGTGACATCCCAATGAGACATATGGTTGGATGCAGTATTGGAAGATGCACATTTTGGATTTGGTTTGAAGTCGATATGACCATTTTAGCGGACGTTATTGCAAAAATAAGAATTTCGGTTTTTCGGTGACCTTGACCTTGACCTTTGACCTAGATTCACCAAAAACGACAAGTGTCGAAGTTGGACCATGGCCGACGTCTGTACCTAGTTTGGTCATGATCGCTGAAACGGTGTGGCTGCTACAGGTTAAACAAATGCACAAACAAACAGACAGACACACAGACAGACACACAGAATGACACACACAACCGACCAACATAATTCGGATTTCGGCAATTAACAAGCAAACAAACAAACAAATGGACCGACCCAAATGCAATACCCTCTCCTTCGGTGAGGCTAAAAATTACATTGTGCATTGTAAAATATTGGAACTTCAGGTTTTTGTCTCTCAACCATGATGACTGGTAGGTTTCCCTCCAACATACAATGCTTTTGGCCTCAAATTAGTATCCACAATGGAAAACTAGATAAGGACTAGATTCGTCCTCAGTTTATAAGGACTAGATTCGGCCTCGTTTCATGGAAAAATTAGCACAAGGAATTTTCTCAACCAAATGTAATTTCCCTGAGAAAAAAATTAAAAGGTGAAGTGATTTCTCAAGTGTGAGCCCTTAGTCAAAGCAAGAGGAGCTTACACCTCAAATGGTCCTTCAACTCCTCTCTCACAGCATTTAGCATACCTCTGTCAACATTTGGTTTAGAAAATTATTTGTTCAAATTGCTATGGCTGAGTTCCAGGAAAGTAATCTCTTAAGTCATCAATTTATCTTATTGACTTTCTCTTCTACAATCAGCTTCTCTTCACCGAATGCTGATAGCTTATTTTTGCCTTCAGCCGACTGAAGCAAATTCCTTGTGCCGCGTCATTCTCGTAGCACCTCATTTGGCATGTTTTCAAAAAACATGTTGTCATCACATTCACCTTCCATATAAGGTTTTTTTTCTCGATGTGAATGGAAACTTGTCACGTTCAAACATTATTTTACATGGAAGATGGTTATCAATGTGATACAAATCAACAATCAAGTGACGGATTTTGTCGCATACTCTTTAATCCAAACAATCGCTGGCTATGTACCAAAACGCATTAAGGCGTAATAATAATTTTGAAGTCGAAAGACAACCATTCGTTCATCATCTTGGAAACTGAATTTTCTGATGCATTGGTGAACAAATCTTTCCACCCCCCCCCCCCCCACACATACACCAAACCTACCACCACCAACCCACTATAGTCCATGAAATGTAACAATAAATCTCCATTGCAGTGAGATAAGAAGAGCCTCCAAGATCATGACCTTGTTTTTAAGATGAACCAACCTGCCAATAGTTGCCGAAAGATATAGAATGTCTCACAATTCTCATAATAGTTACCCTGTGTGTGTCAAGCAAAAAGCAGGGTTAAGCAAATGGTTCATTTTGTCTGTCTATCTGTCTGTCTACAAACATCAGTTTAAGATAGAGGAACAACTTAATGCAATTGAATGATATATTTTTTAACACGAATCGGAAAATAACCTTTAGTGTAATGGTACTTTGGCTCTGAATTTGTCCCAATTGCACATACGCAGAGAGGAGTGAGATAATTTTTTTTTACTTTCTCAAAACAAAACTGGCAGTCAAACAAAATTGGAAATCATTCCAAACAGGAAAGTTACTGTTTTTTTAAGGACATCCAAAAGGACACAAAAACAGGTACGGATAACTAATGTGATGTGTTAAATAAGGTGTTGTAAAAGACGCTGCATCAACGGTGGTAAAATTCCGAATTTTTTTTCTATAATCTTTAAAATCTTAATTTTATTAACCTCTGCCATCGAAGATCGGAGGTTACTGTTTTCACCCCTTTCTGTTTGTTTGTTTGTGAACAGTATTACGGAAAAATTCCTCGACGGATTTCGACGAAACTTGGTGGGGGGGGGGTTAGGTATGATCCAAGGATCATGCCATTAGTTTTTGGATTTGGTCCCCCCCCAAAAAAAATTGTTAGAGAAATTTTTTTTTCATTTCTACATGTTTTAAGTGATTTCCAAACCCACCCCCCCCCCCAAAAAAAAATGTTGGAGAAAACAACTATAACTGTCAGCACTGTTGACATCATATTTAATGAATAAGATATAAGGTTCACTTGAGTGACCCAGCAGTATTGGCGCGGAGGTTTTGAACTCTCCCAAGTGCTCCCCCTCCAGTTAACCTCCGCCATCGAAGATGGATGGACGTTACTGTTTTCACCCCTTTCTGTTTGTTTGTTTAGATTTCATAAGTATATTGATCACTTCCGTTTCTGTTTGTTTGTTTGTTTGTTTTTAGGCACGATAACTCGAGAACGGAAGGAGCGACCAATGTCAAATTACACCACGTGATCCAGGAGGGTGATGGCTAGCGCTGATTAGATTTTGGTCAAAATCGGTCAAAGGTCAAGGTCACAGTGAGGTCAAACATAATTCCGTAAATTAATGTGGAGAAATGGAGTATTTTGCTTCGCTCAATGTTACGAGTTCGTTTTAACTTCGATTTTAATTTTATCTTCGGTTTCTGCGATCGCTAGGACGCTTAAAACTCGGTTGTCGAAATTCTGGTAAATATCGGATGTTTTGGAGACGTTTTAAGATTGTATAAAAAAATATTTCACTCTACGCGTCACGGGTTGTCCCATGATGCAGAGCGCTCGAGCAGACGCGTCGTTGAGTTACGTTAAGGTTTTCCGTGTGCGCTGACGGTGTTTTCGATAAAGATGGTGTTTAAAAGTCATTTTTTATCCCAATAAAGGTTATCGCCGCATGCCTGACTCGCTGAGCCGTCGGATTATGTAAAGATTGTTGGTGGATGGCCGAATATTATGGTTTTGTGACTTTGATAAAATAATATTGAATAATTGCGTGGAGAAATGGAGATTTTTGCTTCACTCGACGTTACGAGTTCGTTTTAACTTCGATTTTAATTATGTCTTCGGTTTTTGCGATTGCTTTGGACGCTTAGAACTCGGTTGTCGAAATTCTGGTAAAAATCGGATGTTTTGGAGACGTTTTAAGATTGTATAAAAAAAATTTCACTCAACGCATCACGGGTCGTCACGTGATGCAGTGCGCTCGAGCAGACGCATCGTTGAGTCACGTAAAAGTTTTCCGTGTGCGCGCTGACGGTGTTTTCGATAAAGATGGTGTTTAAAAGTCATTTTTTATCCCAATAAAGGTTATCGTCGCATGCCTGACTCGCTAAGCCGTCGGATTATGTAAAGATTGTTGGTGGATGGCCGAATATTACGGTTTTGTGACTTTGATAAAATAATATAAAATAATTGCGTGGAGAAATGGAGATTTTTGCTTCGGTCGACGTTACGATTTTTGATGGCTTGGTACAGAATCATCGTAGAAACTTCTGGTTTGCGTCGCTACCTTCTCTAGAGACAGCTTTTATTAGACAAGGTCAGAGGTCAAGTTGACGATTTCGTAAGTACCAGTCTATGACTGCTTGTTTGTTTGTTTGTTTGTGAACAGTATTACAGGAAAACTCCCTGACGGATTTTGCCGAAACTTGGTGGGGGGCGGGGGGGGTTAGGTCTGGTCCAAGGATCATGCCATTAGATTTGGGATTTGGTTCAAAATCCAATATGGCCGCTATGGCGGCCAATTTGAAAAAATATTTGAATTTTTTTTTTGCATTTCTACATGTTTTAAGTGATTTCCAACCCCCCCCCCCCCAAAAAAAAATTGTTAGAGAAAAAAATTTTTTGCAACTTTTTTTTCAACAAAATTTCGATATCTTTTTTTTTGCATTTCTGCATGTTATAAGTGATTTCCAACAAAAAAAAACATGCCAAAATTATAATTGCGAATGATTTTGGAACTCCAGGTGGATATACCCACGTAAAATCAATTTCTGTCTCAAGGAATCTAGTTATGACGAATGAATTGAGTATGTAAAAGTTAAAAGTAAAAGGGAAAGTTGCAAACTATAACTCTGTGAGCACTGTTGACATCATATTTAATGAATAAGATACAAGGTTCACTTGAGTGACCCAGCAGTATTGGCGGCGGAGGTTTTGCACTCCACCGAGTGCTCCCCCTCTAGTTCCGATTGATTTACCTCATATACTTGAACACAACAGAACACAAATCGTTTTATTGGGACTTTGAAAAACCTTTTGTTTAACAGTACTTGGACAAAATATTAAGGCTTTTTCTCGACCAATCAAATTTGCTGCTCGCAACCCATGCCCATGTCCTTTTTTTTCTGAAGACTGCACGGAGTAAGATGTTCTATGAACTCTTTCATTGATTGAAAGCATTTTTAAAGGTGGACAAACCTGATCTCATTTTAAAGTAATTGGCATGAGTTAAAAAAATAAAGATATTGTGGTGTATCCAGGAATGCCATGAGATTTGACAGTTACATTGTGAAATATTTGTACATTGATTTTCTGCGATGAAATGACAAGTGTGTGTTCCCAAGTTTGTTACATTCTCACCTTAGCTCTGGACAATTCTGACTGGAAGATTTTCCTCTAATAGGCAATATTTTGAGCCAGAGCCACAATGGCTGAGTTTCAGCAAAACAATCCGATACGTCAAATATATATATATATATATATATATATATATATATATATATATATATATATATATATATATATAAATATATATATATATATATATATATATATATATATATATATATATATATATGTATCCTGTTACGGTTGTGGAAATTCACAGAACACCATTCAGGTTCACCAGAGATCAGTTAATTCGATAAGTATGTGTTTCAGGTTAGATTCCCCCACCGATGTAAAACGGATTTTGTTCGTGTGCCGGGCTGTGAATCTTTGAGGTAGCCGTTATTCTTTTCTGTATTTTATTTTCAACAACATCTCAACAACGCCATCAACTCCACAACACAGCCATCTTCTCGACAGCGCCATCAACATCATGACACCATCACGCCCTCCTCAGCGACAGCGGCAAAATGCCGTTGGCACGGACACGCCGCGCCGCATTGGAGGCCACATTCCACCGTCCGTGTGCAAACAGCCGTGAAACGGCTGATTTGCATATTCGGATCAAGGTGAGGTCTGCCTTGGAAAGGACTGGCCAATCAGAAATGGGGTTTCCACCAGGGGTGAAAGGGCAGAGGTGAAAGTAGGCAGAGCCAGTCTCGGGTGAAGGTTCAGGGAGTGGTTTTTCACCCCCCCTCCCCCTCGGGCTATAAAAAGGGCGAAGTGAATCGCCAGAGCCAGTTGGAGTTGAGCGCCCAGAGCCAGTTGGAGTTGGGCGGGATCGAGACGCAACGGCAGAAGTCAAGTGGTTCAGTTCAGTGGGCAAGTTTAGCGTGGAGAGTCGGGGTCGAGCAAGTTGTGTCGCGGTCCGGGCAGACGGCCCTGAGAGCTTTGAGTGGCGCTGAGGAGTGAAAGGGTCCTAAAAGAGCATCAACTCCAAGAGAGCAGGGCCCATTCGCTCATCTGAAGCGTCGTCGGCCAGGCCCGATCGACCAGGCCACGGGGAAGGCCAAGCGACTAAGGAAAGCCGCCCACCAAGCTGCTCAAGCCGCTCAAGCGACTGGCGCGTTTTGCGAGGCCCCAGGTGGAACAGAGACACAGGGGTCGCCGACCTGAAGACCGTCGAGTCGCCACCAAGGGGTGGCCAGGTAACCAGCCCAGTCTCTTGGAGTCCTTCAGTCATCCTGGCTCTGAGTACCATGAAAGGCTCACGAGCCCTATTTCTTTTCCTTGGGTTTTGTATGAAAGTCTGTGGCGCCTTGTCTCTTTGAGTAGAAATTGTGATTACGTGCATGATTGCGTGTACATTCTTGCATAGACCTTGGCTGTAGGCTTTTTGCTCGTGTCATGTCCCCATCCCCCCATTCATTGACTGCTTACGTGCTAATTGTAAATAAATGCTCCATTGTTTAAATGTCAATCTGCTCGTTTGCGTCATTTTCCTTACATTGACTGCCACTACGCGTTCGGGGAATGAACTGGCTATTAAAGCCGATAAAAGTGATAATCTGGTCCGACGGAACTTGGCGATTTAAAACTACTCGGCAAAATGCACACGGGACGAGCACGCCTAACGGCTCGTTCCGTACAATTTCCCGTCGAGGTATAAACTCTCGGTATTTCTGTCCGTGCGAATAGTTAGGTATATCGATAATTCGGCGATTAACCCTGTAGCTCGTGGACAGAATATTGACAAGTTTATGGTGCATTAAAAGACACCCGTAGCTGGTTTCCGGGGTTGTCCGGAAAGCTACGACTGGATTCTGGCCTTCGGTGGGCACACGACTGCAATTTGACTGAAGCGGTCGTGCGGACGCCGACGCAAATCTGCAACAATACATATATATATATATATATATATATATATATATATATATATATATATATATATATATATATATATATATATATATATATATATACATATATACATACATACATATATATATATACACACATATATATATATATATATATACATATATACATACATACATATATATATATACACACATATATATATATATATATATACATATATATATATATATATATACATACATAAAGTTACAGGCCAGGGTTTGAGGTTCGCCATGAGGGGAAGCACTTGAGTTCCTCCTGAACTCTCAGTCCTGAGGCCACCAGCTGCAGATAACTCCACAGCCTATGGGTTGTTAAGCAACCACGAATGCTGATTGGTACTGCCAATCCTGGCAGGATATCACTACTTTGTGTGGGTACCTTACCTTTGGAGGACCGCACCAAGCTAATTTCGTGCGTTCAAAGCACTCCCGGATTACTACCGAGTGATAAAGTGAGTGTGCGCCGGCTAATGAGAGCAAATCACGTGGGGTAGAACTTCCCGGTGACCTTACCTGCGGACGACACTGGACCAATGGAGGAAAAGACGCTACAAACTGGGTACATTTACAATAACAAATAATTTACTTACAGCAAGGGCGAGGAAAGGTATGTGGCATAATACGCAAGGGATTTAATACATGAAAATACGTACAGCAGTTGAAAGCAAGGATTGGTGAGGTGTGGCAAAAAAGAAAAGTCATTATTTGCAAAAACAAGAGACACAGTACAGAGTTACCCTGATCCTAAAACTTCTTCCAGAGAGAGAGAGAGAGAGAGAGAGAGAGAGAGAGAGAGAGAGAGAGAGAGAGAGAGAGAGAGAGAGAGAGAGAGAGAGAGAGAGAGAGACGGAGAGAGAGAGAGAGAGAGAGAGAGAGAGAGAGAGAGAGAGAGAGAGAGAGAGAGAGAGAGAGAGAGAGAGAGAGAGAGAGAGAGAGAGAGAGAGAGAGAGAGAGAGAGAGAGAGAGAGAGAGAGAGAGAGAGAGAGAGAGAGAGAGAGAATCACGTGGTTTCGACCTCTTTGTTTATGAGGCGCGGTCAATGGACTAACGCAAGCCCAGTTGCCGAGGAGGGAAACTAAGGGTGTCTATGGTGTGTGGCTGGAGGGGAGCACAGTTAGGGGTGTGGTGATATGCAGGGGAAGTGTGAAGGTTTAAAGATGTGGATTAAGAGGGGTTGGAAACAAAACAAGGAACGTGTGAGAAAATAGTCCGAAAGTGAAGTGTAAAGAGGTCTGTACATGTAAATACTAAGGTTTGTCTAAACTGCACCTGGTCTGGTGTCTGGCTTTCCTACTTGTTCCACACTCCACTTCATGGCCTCTGTTGCACTCACCCCACCTGCTCTGTCAAACTCAATTGTTCACTGCACCATGACCCCAAGAATGCCCAGCCATAGAACTGAGCCATTCCATATAATCACCTGGTGGGGGCAGTGCTTGGGAGTGGATCAGGCAGAGCAATTGGTGTTTTCCAGTACCCTCAGTGGTGTATGGATGATAACCCCAGCGCTATCTCTACCCATGCGAAGATTCACCAGCAGAAATGGCCTCAGTCACTCCACGTTCTGCCACACAATCCATTTCCAAGATTAATATGGTGGGGTATTCACTTGTGCTCTCCGGTCATAAACATGCATTGGACACCAAATGAGGGCCGTAATTGAGTGGAGCACTAGGACTAACCACACAACATTGAATGGAGTCTCAATCATGCTCGTGCCCCAAGTTAGATGCTAGAACGTCGAGACTCGAGCATCTACTATAGTGTCGGGCTCCCCCGTCTCCTGCCTGTCCAGAGGGAGGTGGTAAACGTCGGTGCAGATGGTGGTTGAACGACAGCAGCAGTGGTGTATCGTAGCAGTTATAGTGTGGTGATTCGTGACGGAACTCATTGGTTATTTGGTGTGGTTGTTAATGGTGAAGATACGTGAGCTTACGTTGTTGTCTGATGGTGTGGTGATTTTTATACAGGCATTGTGGTGATGTATGAAATGCCACAACATTGGAGTTCGAGTCTGGTGACGTCTGAGGTGTAAAATCTGTTGGATAATGGCACGTGGTTTGAATGAGAAATGGTGTGCGTATGCAAATGACTGGATCCTGTTGCTACGGTCTGTGGTGTGCATGCATGCTTGAAGAAAGGTCATGTACAGCAAAGCAAGATGATGCAAAGAATGAAAGATGGGTAAAGAATGGAAAGAAAAGCACAACCTCAAGCCCACGCAATGCATATTCTCCCATAAACCCACTGCACTTAAGGAAAGGGCTATCTAAAATGTCTATTAATGAAATGAATGTCTTGGGATTGCAATATTTTGTTTCCCAATGCCTTGGGGGAGAACTTCTTTTCCAGAACTGTAACAATATTATTGTCTTTGTCTTTTAATAAATACCTATTGAAGATATTGAAGGAGGGAGAAGACACTGAAGAACACTGGAAGGAGTTTAGAAATGCAGAACAAATGTGATACAGCAGAACAAATCTTGGGATATGAAAAAAAGAAAAAGAAAAACTTGAAATCAGATGAATCCTGGAATATGAATGAAAATATATGAAACAAAAGATAAACTTAACATAAAATCAAGGCCAGAAGAACCAATATCATAAACAGGACAATAACAAGAACGGCATCGGTAGAGCACATACACAACATGGCTAAAAGTATGCGGATACCCCTTACAATTAGTGGAATTGGCTATTTCAGCCACACACATTGCTGACAGGTGTATAAAATCAAGCACACATCCATGCAATCTCCATAGACAAACATTGGCAGGAGATGGGCCGTACTGAAGAGCTCAGTGACTTTCAACGTGGCACCGTCAAAGGATGCCACCTTTCCAACAAGTCAGTTTATCAAATTTCTGCTCTGCTGGAGCTGCCATGGTCAACTGTAAGTGCTGTTATTGTGAAGTGGAAACGTCTTGGAGCAACGACAGCTCAGCCGCGAAGTGGTAGGCCACATAAGCTCACAGAACGGGACTGCCGAGTGCTGAAGCGTGTAGCATGGAAAAATCGTCTGTCATCGGTTGCAACACTCACTATCGAGTTCCAAACTGACTCTGGAAGGAATGTCAACACAAGTACTGTTCCTCGAGAGCTTCATGAAATGGGTGTCCAATGCTGAGCAGTCATGCACAAGCCTAAGATGACCATGTGCAATGCCAAGCGTCAGCTGGAGTGGTGTAAAGCTCACCGCCATTGAACTCTGGAGCAGTGGAAACATGTTCTCTGGAGTGATGAATCACATTTCACCATCTGGCAGTCCAACAGACCTTGACCTTTTGACCTCAGATAATAGGCTTTTTTCTTGTGACGACCTCTACCAGGTGGTGTAGTTTTGTGAAGATGGGAGTGAAAATGTGACCTCCAGGCGATTGAAATACAGATAGAATAACAGACCAGACCAGTTTTGAATCTTCAATTTCACATGTAACGAAAAGACAAATAAGGGGTGAGTACATAACCTCCATCCATCTTCAGTGGTGGAGGTAAAATAGAAAATGAGGATAGGAATGATCAAATTAAGTTTATAGAATAGCTACAGTATCATGTGCAACCTGTGGCTGCTTGTTGCTTCATCTTCTAGGCACACAACTGTGCCTCTCAGGTTGCGTTTTTGTGGGGAGGGGGGTGGGGGGGTGATAGGGGGTTGGCTGTGTTTTTTTTTTTAATTCCTGGCACTGCATTTGAAATTGCCATTCCTGGGAGTGGGGGGGGGTGGAATAAATTTATCTTCCCCCTCCCCAATCAAAGTATTCTGTGTTAATAGTGACTGAATTTGTGAAATTTTAATGTTTAAGATTTAAAATTGACTTCAAATATTGGTATTTCATTCAAAAATATTCTCAGAAACTTACAACCGGAACCAGACCAAACTGACTATGTGGCATCGTGACCATGTCCTAACCTGAAGTTGTGCTCCCCATGGTGGTACCTCCCCTAGAAAGGGGGCCACAGCCTCCCTCCCCAAATCCCTCATATTCACAAAAACATATTTTCCTCACAAATGACATGACTGATAGGAATCAAATTTGGAACGATACATCAGAACAGTAAGGTCTCATTGGGTTGTGATCCCCATCCAGATCACCCCTCGAAGAGGCTGAAAAAGGGGGGGGGGGGTTCACCTTAAATTCAGGTAATTTCTTTTAAAATCTCAGAAACCGACGGCCAGATGCAGACAAACTCTTCATGAAACAAAAAGAAATCCATGATGTCTATAAATTTTATCCCCCCCACTGGAAATTTTAGAAATCGCACCCTGGTGCTGCTGATGCAGTGCCCTCTCTTACCAGTACACTGGTACTCATTTTGCCAACCTCAAAAGGATGACAAGGCTGAGTCAACCCTACCTGGTGTTAGTTCAACAGCTGCCAGGGGCTCAAATTCAAGACCCTCGGATCTTAAGCCAGCCACCTTCACCGTTATGCCAACACCAGGCTTCCTCATTGAGGAGTTTCAGAGAAAATCTTTGCAACCACAGAGAAACCCAATGTATATCAGTTTATCATGATGCATCCTAAACAGCCATTTAAATGGTCTTCCTCCATTGTTCTTGGTCCACCTCTTTGCTTAGCTCTTAGCCGAGTGTCCACCATTGTCTTAACTGCTGGATTGCACCGCATATTGTGCCTGGATCCTTTGCATTCTTTTTTGATGGCACTTAACAAGTCGTCGTCTGTTGTTCATCCTTTTCTCACTTCCTCATTGGTTCGTTTGTCCCTCCAACAGATGTCGAGCAGATACCTCAACGTCCAGGTTTCAAATCTTTTATTTATTTATTTATTATCTCCATGATGTCTGTTGCTAACAATATCCATGCTTTGCACCAATGCATTAGCTTGGTCCATATTCCTGATTTAATTATCTTTCTCTTTGTTCTCAGGGAGACTCTTAGTTTCAAAATATTCTTTAGTCATCTGCATGTTTCTTGTCTTACTGTTATCCTTCTTCTCATCTTATCTTTGAATGCCTGTCAAGTTATCACCATGATTCGTCGACATAGTTCTCAGATATCCATGTGCTGTTACCCAATGGATTCTATCTTCTTCTTTCCGATCTATCTCTATCTCTATCTCTATCTCTATCTCTATCTCTATCTCTATCTCTATCTCTATCTCTATCTCTATCTCTATCTCTATCTCTATCTCTCTCTCTCTCTCTCTCTCTCTCTCTCTCTCTCTCTCTCTTTCTCTCTCTCTCTCTCTCTCTCTCTCTCTCTCTCTTTTTCTCTCTCTCCCTTAACTATAAACATCAATGACTTAATTTTTTTCATCCTTAATTTCAGATCTTTTTCTTCTTTGCTCTTTACACTACACCGTTTTAATTTTGGTTGCTTCTTCGACTGATCACCACGAGAAATGTATCATCTTCTTATTCAATATCTCTTAATTCTTCATCTTCACAGGTAACACCATCTTCATTAATACTATAGTAATGATCTCAATGTACTGTATATATTGCATTGACTTTGAGGAAAGTTATGGAAATGTTCATTGAGAACGGTTCATGATTAACGTGACAGTATGTTTGAAACATTTTTTTAAAGAAGGAGAATATAGGAAGGTACACAAGTTGGATCAAGATCATTTTAACAATAGGTTTCCGATGTGTAAGAAAGGTACATTATAAATTGAGATACGGGTGCGGATAAGGCACACAGGCATTATTGACCAATTGGCCTTCTCAAATGTTTCATTTCCTTTTACATCCTTTGATTATTATAAGGTGTTGGGCTGGCTGGATGGCCTCGAGTTACACAAACTCGCTCCTAAGCTGTCTAGCTTGGGCTCGAATCCCGACCCAGCTATAAACTGTCATCATCATTTCACAGGCAGAGTGATCATCAATGTGTGTTGTTCCTCGGATGGATGTCAAATATTAAGTACAAGCAAATACAACCCGTCGCTTCGCTGATGGGGAGAATAATGTGGGGGGGGGGGGAAAGAAAGAGGGAGGGAGAGAGAGGGAGGAGACAGGTGTAGGGTGAGAGGGGAGAGGGGAGGCAGAGAGGATGAAGAACGGGGCGCTAGAGGGGAGGTGGGGAGAGTGACACCTCACCAAGCGTTGCTATTCACTGTGGGAGGGAGCGGTGTATGAGGGGAGAGAGAAAGACAGAGACGGAGACAGAGAGAAGAGTGAGGGAGAGGAGGGGGGGAGACAGGTGAGGGTGGAGGTGGCATTAGCAAAGAGAATGATATGTGACGCTTAATGACTGAACATGACAAAAAACAAACAAACAAAAAAAAGTCATGTCAGAACAGCGATACTCACAATGACACAACAGTTTGTAAAATAATCTACTGGCACATCTGCAAAAACTTTGAAATTCCAATTCCAGAAAATTTGTGGGAAAATGAACCAGTAGCAATCACTGAAAACATTGAAGTACCACTCACGTACGACCTAATGATCCCATCGAGCGTGAACATCAAAAATAAAGCATTGCGACCAGATATCATACTTAGGTACAAAAAAAAGAGGAGAAGGCATTGCTAATTGAGGTGTTAATACCAGTGATTTTGGACTAACGATGCAGAAATCAAGAAAGTGACCAAATACCAAGACCTCAAGAATGAAGTGAAAAGATCCTGGATGCTGAAGAATGCCAAAGTTATACCAGTGATAGTTGGAGCTATGGGAATGATGACAAAGAAACCTCACAGAGATATTAAAAACCATCCCTGGGAATATAACTCCAAACAAACTACTTTTGGAAGCTGTCCGGGGCTCAGTGACGATCCTGAAGAGAGCCCTCAACACAAAAGTTTGAGAACAGGAAACTTCACAGCTTGGTCCATGAATTGTGACCCTTACCAAAATAAAGGTGGATACTTTGAGCCCACCCTGGGAGGACTCCATTCCACATTTTGAAACCCCATATGTTGGGACACATATACACACACACACACACACACACACACACACACACACACACACACACACACACACACACACACACACACACACACACACACACACACACACACACACACACACACACACACACACACACACACCCGTTATGGAAATAGTTTTTTATACGTACACACACATAAAATGACAACCACAAAGGTAAAATGACAAAATAAAAAACCACAACCACAAAGGTTCACCTTTAAACAGAGTTCTTTGAAAGAGGAATTCAAGTGGGAAATTAGCAAAATTCAATTGAACAAGCTCGAATGAGCTAAGATCCTCAACCTCTCCACATCCTGTCCAAGATAATGAGAAGGCAATATAATGCAATGATTTGAAGTCGCAAAACCTAGAATCTTATATAGCGCGAGTCGCAAGACTACCAAGGTTGTCCGTTATTAGTATTAGCACGAGCCGTGTTCAATGATATCACAATGCGAAACAGTTGACATGAATTTTTTCTTATTTTAATTTGATAAAACATTCGCAAATTGTACACATGTTGCATCATGGTCAGTGTAATACGGTGAGTAAAGAAAATGTTGAATATAGTTATAATTTTGATACATATGATCTAGTTTAGGCGATTTCCATTCACGGAGATATTTTGACATCATAACTTTTTTTCTAGGAGGAATTTTCAAAATCGGAGATGGTTACTGTCTGCGCAGGGTATTTTTTACATATATACGCCAAGTTTCAGGAAGTTTCGATGAAAACTGTAGGCTGTGAAACAAAAAACAACAAGTTTCACGAAGATCCGATGAAAACTCTGGGTTGTGAAACAACTCGGAAGAATTTCCAAAATCGGAGACGGTTACTGCCTGCGCGTGGGCTTTCTGCATATACATGGCAAGTTTCATGAAGATCCGATGAAAACTCTGGGTTGTGAAACAAAAAATGTCAAAAAATAGGAATGACGTTATAAAAATTGATATGACATCATAGTGATGTATCATATATGCGGTAATTCATCTCTGCTAAAGCCCTGTTCGATTCCCGCAAACAGAATTCAAAAAGCTTGCCTCGTTTCGGAGATAATTTTTTAGGCGATTTCCATTAGCGGAGATATTTTGACATAACTTTTTTTTTCTAGGAGGAATTTTCAAAATCGGAGATGGTTACTGTCTGCGCAGGGTATTTTTACATATATACGCCAAGTTTCAGGAAGTTTCGATGAAAACTGTAGGTTGTGAAACAAAAAAGTCCACAAGAACAACGTGAGTAAGACTTCGAGATCCTCCACGAGGATCTCAAAATATATTAAGACACAGAACACAAAATGTCGATCTATGCTCTATGCATTCACAACCAGATCATGGCAAACACGTGGTCGGATGAACCTTATTGTTTGAATATACATATCGATGTCAAAGTGAGGGGTGGATTATATTAAAAGGAGATTGCACAAAAAGGTAAAACAAAACGATGTCCTGTAAAAAATTTTTTTTTTTTTTGTATACCTTGGTCGAGGCTCGTATGAGAGCTAACACACAACTCACAGCAAGGAGGCATGAGACAAGAGGGGCGGGAGTGGAAGGGACAAAACAGTGGGGAACAGACACATTAGGTGAACTGTGGAAGGGAGAGGGATGGGGATGGGACGGGGAACATGGCGAAGAGAAGATGGACATTACAGGGACTTTCAGGAAGGAAAGCAGGAGAATTGAAGGAAGTGGGCTTGGGTGGATTATCGGGGGTAGAAAAGATCGAGGATTTGGATGGGGGAAGATAAGAGGTGGTGGTGAACAGCTGTTTTGAAAGCCTGGAGGGAAGAATGGGAAAGAATAGAGTGAGGAAGTTTATTCCAAAGGCGGGAAAAAAGAGGAATGAAAGAGTGAAGATGAGCAGTGATTCGTGATTTTGGTAGTTTTACCAGAAGGGGGTTGTTGGCGGACCTTGAGCACCCTGTGGAAAGGAGATTGCACAAAAAGGTAAAACAAAACGATGTCCTGTAAAAATTTAATTGCACATTTTCAGCGGATGAGACACCTCCAGAGGCACCAACTGAAAGGCACTGCAGGGCCCAACACAGGTGGAAACATGTGTCAGTCGAATCGATGTTCCATTGAGAGCACGGGTACTTTTACCGAAATGAACAATCAAGCAGCTTGGAGAGCGCTTGCCAAGTGGCTTAAGCACTCAAGCAAGCACTCCAATGAAACGGTTGATAAGAAACGGATTGTTTGGCATGCAATTAGCAACACATCAAACGTACACCCCACGGAGACATCCAAAATATCAAATATATCCAAATTGGACAAAGAATCACTTTTCTAGGAGTTGGAACAGCTTGTAAGTTCGATTCTGGAGCTTAAATTTTGCAATTCTCCTTAATTTAAGAGATACTTATGGTGATCACATGTGCGGAAATTAAATAAAGCCACGGACGTTGATGTCTCCAGGCATTTATAAGCGTTGCAATGTACCCAACGATTCGTGTACACACACACACACACACACACACACACACACACACACACACACACACACACACACACACACACACACACACACACACACACACACACACACACACACAGCCTTTTATTAGAAGGGAAGATTAAATAGTTGGTTGATGGTAAAGATCCCATGGTATCGTTCACTAAGAGTCAACAAACTATTGTCGGCACCCCCAGCAAATTCCATATTCCTGCCCTAACTACTGCTGGGACAGAAATGGCAAACCAACCACCCTAGCCAAGAAACTGCTCCAGCAGCATCGACGTTCTGCAACAGAGTACGGCACATCAGAATCAAAATATATAAGGTGTCATAATTGCATCATTTCTTCTTCAGAGCAAGTGCAAGTTCAGTGGGTAGATTGTGGTGTTGAAATACCTCCGAGTGGTCTGACTGGGTTTTATGGTTGACCGCTGCAGATATTCAACATTGTTATCCTTGCGCGATTCCCTTCGAGACACAGCAGTATGGCAAGGTGCATCGGCATGCTGTTTGGCATGAAGGTTCTCTCTCTCTGTGTGGCATTGCATCAAAGCTGGTGGTGCATCACTATGCAAAATCTCACAATGAAGATACCTTTGAAAGAAAGGTGCTGCTTTGTATTGTGGGAAAAGCAAGTACATGGAGAATGAGAGGGAAAATCCCAAATTTAGGTGTGATGCACCCTATTTTCCAGGCAAATTTGTGAACGAAAGAGTTAGAGTTCTCCAAATAAAGTACAGCACTAGTTATATTTTTATTGTACCAGCCAAAATAAATCTGCAAACCAGAGTTCATAGAACACCTTACCCTACACAGTCTTGAGAAACAAGGACATGGACAGGGTCTACAAGCGGCAAATTTGATTGGTCGTGATGACATAAAACGCCGTAATATGCTGTCCAAGCACTGTTAAATGCATGGGGTTTGCAAGTGCTAAAAAGGTGATTTGTGCTCTTCAGTGTTCAGGTATAAAATTCAATTGAAATAAAACAAGGATTTTAGAGATTGTCGAAAACAAATTTCAGAAGTTTACCGCCGTTGATGCAGCGTCTTTTACAACACCTTATTTAATACGTTACATTAGTTCTTCATGTTTGTTGTTTGTGTCCTTTTTGACATCCTTAAAAACAGTAAGTTTCCTGTTTGGAATGATTCTCAATTTTGTTTTTTTCAATTTTGGTAGACAGATTAAAACAATGATCTCACACCTCTGTGCGCATGCACAATCGGTACGAATTCAAATCCAAAGTACTGCTAAATGGCAGGTTCGTTTTCCAGTTCGTGTTCAAAATTCCAAATGTATAACATTCAATTGAAATGCGGAGTTCCTCAATCAAAAACTGATGTTTGTAGACAGATGGACAGACAGACAGACAGACAGACAGACAGACAGACAGACAGACAGACATAGTGAACCAATTGCTTAACCCTGCTTTTGGCTTCACGTGTACAGGATAATGAACTAACAGAACAAAGCTTGTGCCACTGTATAACGGTGAATGCAGCAATGCTTGATGAGATGTTTTTTTTTTTTTTTTTAATCTTTTGCAGACAGAGTCAAGGCTCGTGGAAGAGCGAGAACACTGAATGGATCAGGAAGCAAGAGAACAAAAGAAACAGTTGGAAGAGTGGGGGAAACACCAACAGCATGGTTGAATGATAAATTAGAGGGAGGACGGACATCATTTTGGAGGATATCCTGTAAAGATGCTACATGCATCTGTATTAAGCAAAGCTGCAATAGCTTAATTGAGAGACACTTATAGCGAAATCGATCATTATAATAGAACGTTTTTATAAACTGACCAGATGTATTGGTCACACTTGGAGCTTATGCATGAAATGCCCTCCACTGTGAGCCATGTGTTCTGGAGGAAAGCTAGATAAGCCACCTCTGTTTCTACTCCATTGTGTGTTCCACATTTCGTGTTGTTTAATAAATCAATTCAATTAAAGACTCAGAGTCCGAAGCTTATCTCATTAATCTCCCTTAGAATTAAACCGCCAGGTTCCTCCTTGCACCCTGGTCCCTGGAGAGACTGGAAGATGTGGCCCAGAAACCACATCAACATCCCTGCCCCTCCCAGGGAACCGTGATATTCACATTCACATCCCGTCTGACCTAAGGCTGCCCTCTCGCTCACAGAGCCACGTTCCCTCGCTCCCGCAGACCCAGGTCTAAGCAGTTGGGCCCATGGCATTGTCACCGTGGGGCTGCAAGTAGGCCAAGAGGCCGTGGGTAGCAGCGATGGGATGTGAGGAAAAAGCGTCAGCGGTGACACTCGGGGAGGGGTTGAGCTGCCAGGCAGAGAAAGGATGTCCTGATAAACGGGGCCAGTTGGGGTGATGGGAGACCCTTTCACCCCCTGCTTTCAAGCTATAGACAAAGGGTTTGCAGGGGAAATTCATGCAAATCTTTCAAGGCAGCAAGCCCAGCAATTCAGTGCTTCACCACCACCCTCCTGTCAACCACCGATTGTCGTTTCTAGTTTTGGAAATCATTCTTTTCTTCATTGTTTGTTGAATGTAGTTGTGCTTTCTGGTATTCCACACCAGCTCACAACTGCATTTCAGCTTCATAGAGCCCAAAATTTAATTTCTTCCATTATAGACAAGGGTCCAGGCGAATGGAGGAGCTGTACGACACAGGACAGCAGGTTTACAGACTACCACGAGGTAATTATGAGGCGGTGGGGGTGGTGGACGTATGCAAGGAGGAAAGGAAGAACAACACAAAAACGAGTAACAAGGGTCAGAAGAGGAACAGGATGCGACAAACGCAACCATGACTCGAGATGTTTAAAGCCGAGTCTCAAAATCATAAGTTTTGACGCAGACTTCGGACTTTATGACTCACGCCCAGACGTAGCTTGTTGGAACTGGCGACTGTCTGTGCCTTGCTTGTTTATTAGTTAGAGATTGAAGTCTTACCCCCTCCAGACTGACTTTCTTTGCACATAAACAAAACACAGGAGTGTTCAAGATTCTGTGAATTCCTGCGGCTCAACCCCAGCCCACCATTGCTATTTAAAGTGTGGCTTTAATTTTAGAAAGGCGTTTCTTATAGGTGTGTGTAGGAGGCACTTATTGATCAAAGCTAGTGTAGCTTCCACTCGAGGTTCGACTGCGACACGGCCTCACCCTTGAAGCCATGATCCTATAACCATCGTAGGTAAACCGGCACAGGCATTGCGCTGGGCATATTTCAATCCGCCTTTCTAACCACTTGAAACTTCAGGGAAATATTGAATTAAATAAATTAATTTCCATATGAAAAAATATCCATTTTGATGCTGATGAGAAAACGCTTTTTTGGTTTAAATTTGTATGTTTCAAGACCGATTTAACAATTGCCAAAACATATAAAGAGATTGCCAGATGTATTCAGAGAAGGCAGTGGACATCATTTACCAACTAGCTGGTCCTCCTGAGAGTGATTAGTACATATCGTGCGGAAATGAACTGAAATGTAAGCCTTTGTCTGGTGAGTTAATGGACCCCATGGCTCGTCCAAACAACGATTTGATTTAAACAGTTAGAACCCATTTAATCGACTCACGGAGAGTGATGGGAGGTTCAAAAAGTTGGTGTAATGTATACCATGAATGTTCGTACAATATTAGAGCAGTGGTCAAACGTGTTTCCAAATTAAATAATTTAATTCCTGGCAAGAACAACAGTGTTGTGTTTCAACATTGTCTTTTCGCAACAAACAAACAAGATATCTGTTCTTTATTTTAGGCTATGGACTTACTGGTCAAGCCAAGTAGGTTCCTGAGCATCAAGACGTTTATTGTTTTCAAACTTTCATTCATTTAGTTTGAGGGGCAGTGGAAACTAGGATGGTCTGGGTTCGACTCTAGGTCAAACTCTAAACTGGCATGGCTGTGTTTTGCAGGCAGGGTGCTGCAGCAATGAGCATCATGTTACATGGAGGGTGCCTTTTTTGGTGTACTATGACTATGGTGTACTACGGTGTACATCGTCAAGACTCGTGGAAGAGCAAAAAACACAGAAAGGATTAGGAGACTACATAACAAAAGGAAGAGCAGAAGGAGAAGGGGAGAAATTCCAACAGCAGGACCGATAGACAATTTATAGACGGAGAGGGACAAACAAGGAATGAGAGAAGAACGCAAGGGGTGGAAAAGAAGATGGATACAGAAGCAAAACTAGAATGGCACTAGGTAGAGCGCATATCTCTGCCAGGCTGAACAATTTACTGTATATATCCCACTGATAGGCCAGATCTGCATCCGGACCATTCATACTTGTCACACACCAAAATCTAATCAGCTTGTTCTTGTCACACACCAAACTCATTCACTATCCAAATCCGTCCATAACTTGGGATATCGTGCCATGTATCGTTTTTGACGATCATGGCTGGACAATCATACCTGTAATTTTTCACCTCGATCTGCTCAGCTGTTACAGAGAAGAAGATTTTTGAAGGTTGTATGTTAAAAACAATATGGTTGCCGAACCACGTGACCAATGAAATCATCAATTTTTTTATGAATTACAATTGAGCCCAAGATAACCCTCAAAAATTTTTATACTGATTGGAAAAGGAATTTGACATCTGCAATTATGATGTCATAACGAAGTCATGCATGACATCTTCAAAAAAAAATCACACTTGTTTCCCATGGGGAATACTTCACATGTGCTAAGTTTCAATTTTTTTCCATGCAGCAGTTTCGGACATACAAATGTCCAAAGTTTTTCTTTTATTTCCAAAGTGGCTGCCACACCACGTGACCTATGATGTCATCGTTATCACAGAAACATTCTACATGAGTAGTCGCATATATGGTGAAAATTTGGTGAAATTTCTATGGTGAAAAAAACAACCATGCCACCCCGCTTCGATACAACCCCGCTTGGATCGGACACCTGACCCACGACATCTTCTTTATCAAATGAAATTCAGAATGGGTGGCTGATCACGTCTTTGGAGTTTCACATTGATCAGATAAAGTTTTTTTTTTTGTCCAAGATGGCTGTGAGACCATGTGACGGAAGATGTTGAAATTTTTACCAAATATTCATGCCGCGTCGATCATATTAAAAAAATATATTTATCTGAAACCGCTTAGCCTTTCGATGGGAGGCTTTGCAGTGATCTACTACTGGTACTGCAAATATTGTATTTAACACTGACCTCATCAGTCACATAATGTGGCAGCCATGTTCGTCTTAAGGGAGTAGTTAAACAATTATTTATCTGAAACCGTTTAACCTCTCAATACTATACTTTGCAGTTATGATCTACTGTGCTTGCTGCATACATTTGACTTTAAAATGACATCATCAGTCATGTGGTGTGGCAGCCACATTGGTTTCAAGAATAATAATAAAAAATTATATTTCGGAAATCGCTATAGCGAGTGATGCGAAACTTTGCAGTTATGATCCAATGCTCTTGCTTCATGTAATGCAAAATGTTTCACATTGATCTGTTAAGCGGTTTTGGAGAAAAAGGGTTTTTTATTTTCGGTTTTCAAACTAACATGGTTGCCAAACCACGTGACCTATGGCATTGAAACTCTGCGCATGATTTGGTAGGGAATCATGTGTGTGAAGTTTTGTTTTGATTGGATAAGGTTTGTTTTTCTATCCAATATAGCTGCCACACAAAGTGACCTATGAGGACATTATTTCCACACTATATGCAGATATATTGTTGGATGATACTTGGTAAATTTCGCCTCGATCGGATAAGCAGTTCCAGAGAAAACATTATTTAATATTTTCTTCAATCTAATATGGCCAACAAACCATGTGACATTAATTATTCTTCCTCACCTTAGTCTCCCCAAGGCATGTTGAAGAGGTGTGTTAAGTTTCCTCTCAATCTGTCCAGACGCTCTGGAGAAGATCTTTGAAGGTTTTAGAGTAAATCCAAGATGACTGCCAGACCATGTGACCTATGATATCATAGTTGTCAATCTTTATTCAACATGGCTCGTCGATCGTTTATGTACAGTTTCACTTTGATCTTTAAAGTGGTTCTGGAGAAGAAATTTGTTTCCTTAAAAAAAATCAAAAAACAAAATGGCTGCCAAACCACATGACCGATGATGTCATAATGTTTATTTTCTGTTGACCAATCTATCCTGAGATGAACTACACAAATTTTCATACTGATTGAATGCAGCATTCTACATGTCGAATTTTGACTGGGATACCACTTAACCGATAACATCATCGTTAAATAACCCCTATTCCCCATGCAGAGTAGTTGCCAGACACAACGATTCAATTTTTTCCATGGTGCGGTTTAGGAAATAGGTCAAAAATTTTACCGTTTTTCCAACATGGCTGCCACCCCACGTGACCCATGACGTCATAATTATCATTCAAAAGTCCTGCATGAGTATTTGCATCTCTGGTGAAAATTTTATGTCAATCAGATAAGTGGTTGCAGAGAAAACAGAGAAAAATCACATGGACGTACGTAAGTACGTACGGACGGATGGACAACCCAAAAACATAATGCCACCGCTGACTTCGTCCCCGGAGGCATAAAAACAGGGTGACGCTGATCGCACCAAATTTTGCATAAGCACCACTACACAGTCAGGTTATGTGCACAAATAAAATATTCCTCCCACTCCCTATTACCGGGGTGGGCGGAGGGGGGAGATGACTTATGATTTTCGCCTGTACACATACCACAGTGCAAGTAGTTTACTAACCCCTGCGACAGAGAGGGGAGATTATTAGCCATGACACAAAATACACTACATGGCCAAAAGTATGTGGACATCTGCTCACCCAACATCTCATTCTAAAATCATGGGCATTAAAATGGAGTTGATCCCCCCTTTGCTGCTAGAACAGCCTGCACTCTTCTGGGAAGGCTTTCCACCAGATGTTGAAACATTGCTGCGGGGATTTGCTTCCATTCAGCCACAACAGTGCTGGTGAGGTCGGGCACTGATGTTGGGCGATTAGGTCTGGCTCGCAGTCAGTGTTCCAATTCATCCCAAAGGTGTTCAATGGGGTTGAGGTCAGGGCTCTGTGCAAGCCAGTCAAGTTCTTCCACACTAATCTCGACAAACCATTTCTGGATGGACCTCACTTTTTGCAAGGGAAGCATTGTCATGCTGAAACAGGAAAGGGTCTTCCCCAAAACTGTTTCCACAAAGTTGGAAGCACAGAATCGTCTAGAATGTCATTGTATGCTGTAGTGTTAAAATTTCCAGTCACTGGAACTAAGGGAGCCTGAACCAGGTAAAACAGCCCCAGACCATTATTCCTCCTCCACTAAACTTTACAGTTGGCACTATGCATTTGGGCAGGTAGCGCTCTCCGAACATCCACCAAACACCAGATTCATCTGTCGGACTGCTAGATGGTGAAGCGTGATTCATCACTCCAGAGAACGCATTTCCACTGGTCCAGAGTCCAATGGCGGTGAGCTTTACACCACTACAGCTGACGCTTGGCATTGCGCATGGTGATCTTAGGCTTGTGTGTGGCTGCTCCACAATGGAAACCCATTTCATGAAGCTCTCGATGAACAGTGCTTGTGCTGATGTTGCTTCCAGAGTGTTTGGAACTCGGTATGTTGCAACCGACGACAGACGATTTTTCTACGCTACGCGTTTCAGCACTCGGCGGTCCTGTTCTGTGAGCTTGTGTGGCCTACCACTTAGCAGCTGAGCTGTTGTTGCTCCTCGACATTTCTACTTCACAATTACAGCACTTACAGTTGACCGGGGCAGCTCTAGCAGGGCAGAAATGTGATGAACTGACTTGTTGGAAAGGTGGCATCCGATAACGGTGCTACGTTGAAAGTCACTGAGCTCTTCAGTACGGCTCATTCTACTGCCAGTGTTTGTCTATGGAGATTGCATGGCTGTGTGCTTGATTTTATACACCTGTCAGCAATGGGTTGCGGCTGAAATAGCCAAATACACAATTTAGAGAGGGTGTCCGCATACTTATGGCCATGTCGTGTATATTTGCCCCACATCGCCCACTATCCCCCCACCCTCCAACCTTCCTCCCCCCAAGCTGCTCCCAAAGGGAACGGGTCTGTCTAGTTTACAAAATGTCATTATTCTATGCCGGTAAGCAAATGTATGACTTTACTAAACTCTAAGTTCGCCTCATACATGTACTGGAGGCATTGCATCAGTGTGACTACTACTACAACTACTACAACTACTACTACTTCAGTGGCACCAATTATTCCCACCTTATTTTGGGGTCAAGCAGGGGAACGTTTTTGGCCCGAGTCTTTCATGAACTGGCTGGGCAGACCTGACGTTCGACTGAAGGTGGTGGGAATTTCGAATTTTGTCAGGGTGTCGGCAATAACTGGCTTTCTCTTTACGAAAGACATCCACCAACTAATGCTGGCAGATGGGTCCCCAGCTTAATGTCTATCCAAGGGGGGTGGGATACCTTGTAATGCAACACACTGTCTGCGAAACAGCAATCCGTGAGTTTATAGTCAGATCGGGAATCAAATCCAGACTAGACAGCTCAAAGATAAGTGCAGCAGCCTTCCGCACTCAGTCAGTCTATTTGTTTGTACCTCCATCTATATATTACTAAAACTCTCATCTTGTATGTATGTATGTTCCCGAAATACAGGCAAAACGGTACACGATAGCACAAATATTCCAGGGTTACCTTACTCACCATTCTCCTGCGGTGTGCAGTATCAAGTTTCGTTCAAATCGGGCAAAAAAAAATTATTAAACAAGTGGTGCCCAACACAATAAATCCTGCCCATTTAAGGCATAAAGTTATTTTGGGGATCAAATTTAAATTTGATACATCCTTAACCTGAATGTTGATTATAAGGAATAGAATAAGGAATATTTTAGTTTTAATGAAAAATTTGTAATTTTGACCGATGACCATGATAGACCATGTGGAGGTACTCGCTATTACCTTCCAAAAATAATTTTCGTTGTGCAGATCACCAATCTGGATGAAATTTGGCATACTTAAAGAATTTTAGACGCAGAGTCCAAATCCACTTGTTTCCACGTCGAGGATGTGACACAATTGGTCATTTTTGGCAATTAAAGATACACCGAACATTAAAGCACGATTTTGACACAGAAATGAAGAATCAAGGATATGTACGTCAAAGAAAACTCTTGTGAGGTCTTAAAATGATACAATATGTTCACACAGAGCCCTATTCACTGTTATTAAAGATGTTTACAATTAAAGGTCGTAAACCGAAGCAGTTACATATTTTACCGGCCGAAAACGTCTGGACCGACCAGACAGGCCTTCGAGTTGACCAAGGCAACTTTTTGCGTAAAAGGCAGCCACACTGGCTATTAAAGGTAGTTACATTGACTATTAAATACAGTTACATTGGCTCTTACGGTTTAAATCAAAGACAAAGATCTCTTCCATCTCTTCCAGTTTGCCGAAAGTGTTAGGCAGTGAACCAGCCTTTATCACCTGAATAACGGCCATTCCATCCACAATCATTGCACCTTGGATAGGCCGAGCGTCCACACGGCAATCGGGCCACAGTTTCAGTGTATGGTTGCGGAGTTTGGCTTTGTCCGTCTTCGCAATCGAACCATCACCAGATGCCAGCAGGAAAGATATGTTCGCCAGTGGGTAAGCGAGCAGATCGTGGAGTGTTACATTGCTTTACTCGCCAATCAACAGCAGTCGTGTGAAAAGACGACGTTCATTCGCAATTTCAACCTTCGGCGTCTGCTGGTGGGGAGTCGCCGACTTGCCTCGCGCCTTCGAGAAAGTTGCCAATTTGGCCTTCGGAATCGGACTGCAGAATGGGACCTCACCCGAGAGAAGCCGATCACGCATGAATTGCATGACAGCATTCTCTCCCTTGACATACGCGTTCATCAAGTCCACGGAAGTGGCTGGCGGTGCGATGACACCTGAACTAATATTGACGAGTTCAAGGTGAGCGCCGGAGAAAGGGTTAATCATTGAAGTACTGTGTCCATCACTTGTACCACCACTGCTTCGTTCTTCTTCGAGCTCGACACATCCAAATCCTTTCTCGTTCGGGACTCGTCGTGGATACCCGCCATGGACTCACATTTCCTTGCGATTTCCGTACGTGCTGGTTGGGACAGGATCCACTTCTTCACAGCTGTGCTTTTCTGAGTGTAACCAATGATGCCTCCACTGGTCTTGCTGTCTCTATTTAAAGTCTGCTCCATGATCTGATCACACGCAACACTACTAAATCCATAACGAGTATGCCGTTGGGCAGTCCATTTGCCGTCCATGAACGCTTGATAGGTGTCTGGGTGGGAGTGCTCTAGCCCGGCCATTTCCAGCCAGTAAACGGGTAAGTACCTTGCATAGTTTGGGTGATCATACGCAAAGTACCAGGGCATTGACGCTCTCGTGATCGCAAGGTGTTTCGACCAGTTCGAAGTACGAGTTGCCCATATAAGCTCTAGTGCGAGCTCCACCATTTCCAAGTAAGAGCACCAGAATGTGAATGTTTTGCCCGCTGTACATTGCTGCTGTCTGAAGTCGCTGTAGCGTGTGAACATTTCTGAGACCTCTTCCGATGACAGTAACTGTTCGAACAACGGAGACGGAAACGTTTCCTGGAGATGCTCTATACACCTCTTGAATCGCACACGCGTCTCCTCTGCGAGGGAGTCCATGAAGGCCTGGAAGCATAGTCTTCCTAGCGCTTCGTAGACGAGCTTGTGACAGCACAGGCTCCTGTTATAGTGGTGGCTGTTTATTACTGAATTTGCAGAACGCTGAGCGACAATACCAGACTCTATTATGAGGTCTAGCAGACCTGCGTCTCTGAATCTTTTGCCGATCACGCCTAGGAAGCTCATCAGTTGGTGGAATTCGCAGAGACGAATTACCAACCTTTCTGTCAACTCCGGGTGCAACCAAGGTCAGGTTAGATCTGTTTGGAGTCAGGTCAGGTTAGATCTGTGACCTGCTACAGGTACCATGTAAACCTGTACTAACCTGTTCCATGGTCGGGTTGTCGGCGACTAAACCGTCTCCCCCACCAGGTTTTCTGGTGAGGAGGGTGTTTGGATATGGACACCCAGCAGGATTAAAAACAAAACCTGTCAAAGGGCGGAGGAGCTCCTTGTGAGCCAACGGCCATCCATATCGAGTGCCCAACTGTGTCTGCGGACGTCCTCCTGCAGTTGGGTTACTTTTTATCAGGAAGTTGGTGACAGGATTTGCGCTCGGGCCACCGTAAAACCCTTCATTCCGCAAAACACAAAAACGCAAAAAAATCTGAAAACCCACTCCATGGGAGTACCTCCTGTGCAGCTTCCCTTCGCAGGGCAGCTCACCGGATGACGGGATTGGGGCAAAGCCTTCGGGACTCCCAATCTTTGATGATAGGAGGGAAACCACAGGGAAACATCCCTGGGTCAGATTGCGGGAGAGTGTGTCAGAGTGGTGCTGAGGTGTCATCCACCAGACGGCGGTCTCCTTGGGTTAACCTGAGGCGGTCCCTTCGGGTGGGTGCCTGGAATGTCCTATCCCTAAGAGAGGATGATCACCTGTCTCTGTTATCATCTGAGCTCAAGCGTTTGGACATCGGGATTGCAGCTCTCTCTGAGGTTCGGAGACCGGATTGCGGCGAGATAATGGTGGGTGGTTACACCGACTATTGGTTTGGTCGCTCTGATGGTTACCAAAACCAAGGAGTTGCTGTAGCTATGTCCAATAAGCTGACCCCAATGATAATTGAGGTAACACCGGTCAACGAGCGTATTATGAGACTAAGGATTCGTCACTCCTTAGGTGTCATTTCCCTGGTCTCTGTTTATGCTCCGACTGAGGCGAGTGATCTCACTGTGAAGGACACATTCTACGCCACGCCCGATCAGTGCCCCGGACGAGATACACTTCTAGTCTTGGGGGATTTCAATGCATCGACTGGAACTGATAGGGATGGTTATGAGGTGTGTGTTGGTCCCCATGGGTCAGGAACTATGAACCAGAATAGCACTAAGTTCCTTGACTTTGCAAGAAGTCATGGACTTAGGGTGGCTGGTTCATGGTTTCAGCGCCCACAAGCTCATCGCTGGAGTTGGTATTCCAACGCTGGTGGTGTGGCAAAGAAGATTGACCATGTCCTCATTGACGGTCGTTGGAGGATGATCCAGAACTGCAGGGTCTACCGGAGTGCTCAGTTCCTTAATACTGACCACAGGCTTGTTGTAGCAACTCTAAAGCTGCACCTCAAATCCTGGAGAATGGTACCATCCCAGCCTCGGCTGGATGTTGGCAAGCTCAGGGATGAGAGAGTAGCTGAGGAGTTTGCGAACAGGCTGAGTGGACACTTGGGGGGGGGGGTCTGGGTGCTTTGGGGGGTCCTGAAGAGTTGTGGAGTGCCTTCAAGACCACCGTCCTTGATGTTGCCGGTGGATGTCTTGGAACTCACCGCAGGGCAAAGAAGAATTTTGTCTCTCAAGGGACACTGGATACCATTGAACAGAGTCGCAGGGCCAGGCTGAATGGCAGAGCTGAGCTGTTCAGGGAGCTGAGGCGTAAAACTGTACGTGCACTGAGGGTGGACAAGGAGGCCTATGTGCGAGGAACCTGTGAGGGGATAGAGCATCACCTGTGGACAGGTGATTCTCGTCCCGCTTACAGGGGAATTCGCGCATTGCGTTCATCCAAGCCCATCCCTCGGAGCACCGTAGTTAGAGCAGAGAGTGGTAGGCTCTTGACAGAGGAGTCTGAAGTGAAAGCCCGCTGGGCCGGTGACTTTGAGCGGTTGTACCAGGCTGATCCCCCAGCTGTCGAGTTGGACGTCAAGGGTGTTACAATCCCTGTTGCTGACCCTCGAATCAACTGTGGTCCACCTTTGCTTGTGGAAACACGGGCTGCGGTGAACCTGTTGAAACGGGGCAAAGCTCCAGGGATCTGTGGCATCCATGCTGAACTTCTCAAGGCTGGTGGAAATGCTGCACTCGTGTCGTTGCATGTAGTTTTGTGCTCTGCCTGGAACACAGGCATCATCCCAGCTGATTGGAAGAGGGGCCTTGTTGTCCCTCTCTGGAAAGGGAAGGGTGATCGCCAAGACTGCAACAACTACTGAGGGGTGACGCTGCTCTCAGTGCCGGGCAAGGTCTTTGCTTGGATAATTCTTGATGGGGTTCGCCACCATCTGCTTGAGCACCAGCGTCCAGAGCACTAAGGCTTTACACCAAAGAGGTCAACGATTGACCGTATCCTTGCTCTTTGTGTCCTCACCGAACGCAGACGAGAGTTTCGGCAGGGGCTGCTTGCAGCCTATGTTGATCTCTGTAAGGCGTTCGATTCAGTGAATCGGGATGTCCTCTGGAGGATTCTTGGTCTTCGTGGGGTGCCACCAAAACTGATCGATCTGATGTCTGAACTCTACTCTGGTACTGAGAGTGCTGTGAAGTGTGGTGGTACCATCTCTGACTTATTTCCAGTTGTTACTGGAGTTCGTCAGGGATGTGTACTTGCCCCCACACTTTTCAGCACTTGTATGGACTGGATTTTAGGGAGGATGTCGGAGAGATCAAGCTGCGGTGCATCGTTTGGGAATGTCAAGATCTCGGACCTTGATTTTGCAGATGATGCAGTCATCTTTGCGGAGACTTTAGATATCCTTTTGGGGGCCCTCGAGGTGCTGAATGAGGAGTCGGAGCCGCTGGGATTACGGGTTTCTTGGGTCAAAACTAAGATCCAGGCTTTCAGTGACATCTTGGATGCTGCTGTCCTGTCTGTGTCTGTTTGTGGTGAGGATGTTGAGGTCGTGGAGAGATTCACTTACCTTGGCAGTGATATTCATATCTCTGCTGGCTGAGTCAGAGGACAATAGACGTCTGGGTCGGGCCTGGGGAGTCATGGATTCATTGGATCATGGGGTGTGGTGCTGCCGGTACCTGTGTGGGAGGACGAAAGTCCAAGTCTTCAGGTCCTTGGTGCTTCCAGTCTTGCTCTATGGATGCGAGACTTGGACTCTGACCAAGGATCTGAGACGGAGACTTAATTCCTTTGGTACCAGGTCTCTTCGGAGAATCCTTGGCTATCGCTGGTCGGATTTTGTGTCCAACGAGCGGTTGCTGAGAGAGACTCAGATGAGATTTGTTACCTGCATAGTCCGTGAGCGTCAGTTGCGGCTGTATGGACACGTGGCTTGTTTTCCTGACGCTGATCCTGCTCACCAGATTCTCTCAGCAAGGGAGTCTCATGAGTGGAGGAGGCCAGTGGGCCACCCACGTGCCTCGTGGTTGCAGCAGGTTGACCATCATCTCAAGGAGATGGGGATGGGCCTGGCAACAGTCTGGGGGATGGCCAGACGGAGGCCCCTGGAGTACCGGCGGAAAGTGGACGCAGCGACGCGCTGTTCTGGCACATGCTCCCATACCTGACCTGACTGTAGATCGCAATGTCGAAGACTAGAACTACTTCTTCACGTTCCAGTTTATCAGCCATATCGATGCTTTGGCATAGGACCGTGTAAACGGTGTCCAGTTCCGTGGGTGATGCCTCGATCACGGGAAGGTAAATGATGGCTGACTTGGTCAACTCTTCATCCCGACAAAGGAGGGTGTTTTACCCAATCCATGTCGGCAACCGCCCGTCCGTTTCTGGACCGTTTTCATTGTGTAATAGAGCACATCCAGCGATAGCCTGTCCTCTTGTGATGGACTGATGTCAATATGACAACTGTAAAAGGCTGTGGTCCCTTGCCTTTTCCCGCCACTATACTTGAGAATGGGCAGCGTGTTACCAACTAATGACCGCTGACGACGGCTAATTGGAGTCACTGGAAGAGCGTGCTGAATCGGCTCAGAGGGTGCGTCTTGTATCATCAATCCATTGGTGTGGTGAGTGGTCCCATGACCGGCGAGGGTCTCCTCACTGAAATCGATGTTATCGTACACAAATATTGTCGGTACATTTCTGAGGCAGTTTGAGGGCAGTTTTCCCTCCTGATTAATCTGCAACAGCGCCAAAGCGGTTTCCAATGCCTGTGTTGTACTGACCGAAACACAATGCCCAAGCTTGTTGAGCAGTCCTAACAGTCGAGTAGAACCAGTCCAATGTTTCACAGTCAGGCCCAATGCATAGGACTTCGGAGTAAACGTCTGACCCCTTGACACTATAGAAACAACGTCTTGAAGAACAGAGAGCATTTTCAGATGAATATGACGTGGGAGTTCCACAAATTTCTCCAGGGTTGGCTCGTCTGACAGGCCCGCTATCCATGCAACAAGGACGTTGCATGCATGTTGTACAATGCAACAAGGACGGCTCTTTCAGCATTTGAAATGTCGAAATCAGGAGCAAGTGGTGGCCATGTCATGTCCACACTTTGGTGTTTGTTCAGGTCATCCCTCACCATGAGTGCTCCCGAGTATAGAACATGTAAATTGAGGCCTGAGTCACCCTGCTGTGGACCCTGGCTGGCTTCATCCTCTGTAGTTGACTCTGTTTCTGTTGTAGAGCTACTGTCTACAACAGCAGCCTGAGCAATGGAACCAATATCAATGTCCTTCATGTACACCACTTCGCTCTCAGACATTTTTGGTGGACGATAGAAAATCATGTCTGGGTACCGTTCCTGCAGTCTTTTCTTCAATCTTGTCGCCTGGTAGTTGGCCTTATCCTGACCTTCGCATACTCTGAGTAGGTCATTGAACATCTCACACAACTTCTTCATATGTATAGATTGCTTTCCATCAATGAGTCTTACCTGGATTACTTTATCACAGTAAATGTTAAATGTTGAGTCATAGTTCACTTTCTGAGTTTGGAGTTTACTTTCACTCTGTCTGTGGTATGTGCCATTCACATACTCATAATAACATTTATGGTGATAACAAACTACCAGCGCCACACAGTCTTTATCCTTTATAGTTGTCATTATTCTCACATCACGTTCATCTCTCCTCTGCTCAGCAGTTTCCCTCAGCTTTCCTCCATCCTGTGTTTCTGCCAGGGACAACTGATCACGTTGAGATTTTCCTTTGACACGGATGAATTTGTCTTTTTTCTGGCATATGATACAAATTTTTGGCAGTACACCAGCTGATTTGCCAGCCACCCTTTCTACAGAGGTTCTGAGGGATTTTCTACGTATTTTGTGGTATGAGTGCCCCTCTTCTTCGAGTCCGCCCACCACCTCACTGGCTCTAGCAGAAACTCCAGTAGTGCTGGCTTCTGATTTCCTTTTCCTGGCTTCAGCGCATTTTATATGATCCTTGTTACAAAACGACGCATAGCAGAACCGGTGACAGCCGGCATTCGCAGGAGGATTAGTCATTGGCAGCAGTTTCATTATTTGATCAGCCAGCAAACGGCATTTGTTGATAGTTTCACTATCTGTGGCGTCGCACCAAGCCTTCGCACACTCGCATACCTTACGCCAGCTCTTATCCGTGAATTGCGTCACTTTCTCATCATCCTCCCCGCCCAAGTCTGAAACAATGCATATTTGGTTGTTGAAAGACCAAAAATCACTCGAAATCACACAACCATGGGTGCCACCATCTTCATTTGTTGTTTCCTGGTTGTTTCCTCCGCGATTAGAAGCACACCACGCCCACTTCACGGCGGTAATTCAAATGGTAATAACTGTCGGTGTGTCAACTTGTGCATATGGAAACAAGTAGGAATTTCAATGGTGTGTTCTCATGAATGTACAGGGTGAATTTCGTTTAGATTGGTGATCTGCACAACGAAACTGAACGAACCGCCCCACCTCCACATGACCTATGACCCCCAAAACTTCGGACCCTACCGATCTTCACAAATATGCATTTTTCACTATAGGAATGGGTAGGATTATAAGAGACAAATAGAATAAGGTTCACTATAAGCTTAGTTTGAAGTAAATCAGATCATTTTTGACGAAGTTATGAGTGAAAAACGATTTTGATCTTTTCGTGACCTTGACCTTGACCTTTGATCCAATTGGACCCAAAAATTAATGGGATCATCCAAGGTTCATTGCCCACCTGTGGATAAAATTTGATAGTGTTTGCTAAAGCCGTTTTGCCGTAAAGTTGGTAACAGACAGACAGACAAACAAACAAACAGACAAACAAACCGGACGATTACAATATCCCGCTCCCTCCCTCCGGGGGGCGGGATAATAATCAATTCCCGATTCAGTCAAGTACTCTTCGGGAGAATTTGATCAAAGGAAACAACCTCAGCGGTATAGCTCGCTGGAGCTATCTTTTTTTTCTTGAAATGATTTTTTTTTCATCAACCGCGGTTACAACGGGAACCTAGACGGGTTCACGGGTCGTCTAGTATATTTTAAACGTTGCTCCAACTTTTAGCCTTGATTTTTGGAAATAAAAATGTACAATAACTTATTACAGCAATTATTATGGTTGAAGTTCTTTAAGGTTACAAGAGAGTATAGAGTAGCTTCATCAGTGTGAGAAGCAAGTTGCCTGTGTCTGCACGGGATTCTAAACGGAGTGGGGGTGGAGATGACAAAAACGCAACTGGCATCTTCCATCATTGAGCAGCAAAGCTGGGAGCAACAATTCCCATTTATTGCCACATTTGATGCCATTTAAATGCTCTCATGGCGGCGAGGTGCTCCATTTGAAACTGCTCGTTCGATATATGTAGCTTTTTGATGCCGAGATTCCCTTAAAAAAAATTGTTTTGGTGTCAAAGCTAGTGACCAATTTCAAATTAATAGAAGGATAATAACCACCAAGCTTGACTTTCACTGCTGGTTTTCATCCACCTGCCTGTGCAATAATTCACCCACCTGCCACCTCGTGTGCAATAATGACATTAACTTCACAAAAACATGAGATATGGCTTTTCTCCAAACCACAAGGGCAGTAGACACAACAGACGATGAAATATAAGACGTGTTTCGAACACAGAGCTGGTTATTGGGTTGAGTGCTCAAAGACTTGGTTCTTTCTCGACAGGCTAATGTGGGTTTGTTTTCAATGGCTGCTCACTATCACCAACCAACACTTGGCAAGTGAGACAGGCATTCAAAAACCAACTCAATATAAATTGAGGAAGGCCTTTATCCTGCAGGAATATGAGTTTCTTACATGAAATTTCAATGGAGGAGAAGGCCATGAGGCTCATCAAGCCAACACAATGGTTGCCAATTGATGACTATTTGTTTGTGCTCTCTCTTTTCAAATAGTGAGTGTCAAGCAAGGAAGCAGCATGCACAATTAAAAAAAACATTTTTTTGGTATGATCAAGCCAGGGTCAGGTTTGAACCACTGACATCCCAGATTAAGAGAGGGCTCTCGAAACATGACACCACTGTGTCTGGATATCTTTGGATTGAAATAGACTGGTTTACTGAAATAGACTGGGCAACGAGGCAAATACATTGAGAGCACTGCAAAAAGGTGCGTGCGCGGTTAACGATTGTAATTTAAATTGTGTGCCAAAAACTTTTAGCGCTTATTGACTCAGATGAGTAATTTGTTCTGCGAAAGGTTGTGCCCAAGATCCAATAACGAGAAGGAAATACAGGAAAGGAATACAGGTTTATTTAGTAATAAAAACTGGGCTAGGATACACCAAATAAGAAAGATATGAAGAAGACCGAATCGGCGAAACTGCTCAACTCAACAAATTCTGGATTCACCTCATCTTATATCCATACCTTATTCCACCCGAGCACCAAGGAAGAAGTTCAAGATACCACAAACGAAAGATTGAAGATGAAGGGGTGGGTGGATGGGGGTAAGGACTTCTCTTAGCTAGAAGTCCAGGGATAGTCCTGGTCCAACACACAATGGGCCAGAGGTGGATTACTCAGGCATAGTTCCATGAAGCGCAACCCAGGAGGTTCGGGATCTGGCTAATATCACTCCCTGCATAGGGTTTCTCTTCCCAGTTTCCAGGCTCCCATACCGAGCTCAGGGACCAGGACACAGATGTCCTTCGAGCATGTCCTGCAGAATCTGTACATGACACAATCCATCGAGAATAGCTCGCTTCCTGATTGTACAACTTGAGTGATTCATATCCATGGACTGGAGCGATTCATCCGTAACTGATGGCGTGAAGATGCCATGTAGTCTTGCCAGCCCAATCAAAACTGAGCCTCCAAACACTTTGACGTCATGCCTGTTTGATGCTCCAATGGCCCTGTTAGCATGAGGCATGATGATTGATGAAATAAATAATGCAGAAAAATTACAGAACATTTAATAGTGAAACACAAAGAAGAAAGGAAGGGGTGGACAAGAGAACTAATCCATGTACTCCACCCTGGCAATGTTAATTATGGTAATTACAAGACAACTGACCTAAACACACAGATTAAGAAACAACTAATGAAAAATTGCCCCATAACCCCTTATGGGCCATTTTCATTTCAATAATCTTGTCTTCTCATTTGACAAACATCCTCATTTTGACTCACACCTCGTGATGTTTAACGGGTTCGAAAGTATTGCAGGTAAGAATGAAAGATGATTTGTTTGTGTTGCAGCTTTGTATTGCAGAAGTGACAGCACACAGGAGAGATAGGTGTGAAAATGGTGCACGAACCGATCATGGGAGCAGTACTTCATTGGGCCACAGACAAATGTCTTGTTGACTCTGAGAAGCAAACATTTAATAAGACAGGAGAGAGGATGCTCAGTCTGACGCTGGCATTGGAGGCAAGCTTTGCCATATGATCCGCCCAGGAATGGTCATGGCTGATGGTGAGGTGCAGAAGTTTAAGAGACTTGGACCTCTTCCAGTGGTTCATCATGTAATTAGATAGGTGGGTTTATTTGATGATTCTTCTGGGAAGACAAGGTGAAATGTGACATTTACTTCAATAGAAACACATTACCAGTGTGAGGCCAGCATCTGATCTTTTCCTCGTCAGTCGAGAGAGCAGCAACTGCTATCTGCCTATTAGTGGGAACCCATCACCATGACACAACGTGGAGTCATCTTCAAAAAGGAAGAGAGGGTTTTTCAAAACATCAGAAAGGTCATTTATTTAGAGGAGCAACAATACTGGGCCGAAGACAATATCAATCCTTTCTTGTGACCATCTCTTCCGTGTTTACATAATTTTTGGCACACCATCCCAATATCCTTTTAAATTAAAAAAAAAATTTTTTTAATTACTTCTGTACTTTAAAAAAATGTATTTACATGCTGGAGATTTTTATTTTGATTGCACTATGAAATACCTTGTCGCTAAAATTGCTGGTTGAACATGAACAGTGGAACACAAAGGATGTGAATGTTTTTTGTTGCGGGATTGTACATAATATTCCACTGTTCACCACACCCGCAGAGGTGTGATTGGCCCTCGGCCAATTGTGTCACCCTGGGTCGGCCCTCAACAGGCTGATTGACAGGAGTTGGCCCGCCCATCCCTCTTGGCCCTTCATTGTGGTTTCTCTGTTGTGGAGTAAATGAGGAACAGTTTGCTCAGACACACTTTAGGTTCTTATCGATCTCATAGGAAATAGTTTCACGTCTCTGTGGGTGGGAAATCCCTTGACTGTATTATGTACTACCATGCTGCCAAGTTTGTTTTGAAGAGGCGAAGGAAGAATGCCAAACAGTTTTAACATGAAAATAAGCCCTCAGTACAAAAACATTGCCAGAAATATGGCACCGTTAAAGAAATCTTTCAGTCCATGTGTGGGGCACATGTGCGGGGTTAAACGGGCAAGTGTGTAATTATAAGGTAATTATGACTTAAAAAAAATCAACTTCAGAAAGTCTTTTAAGAATAAAACCTTGTGATCATCAAGGTGCGTGCCAAATTTCAGCTGTTGGTTATTATTCCGAGACCATCAAAGGCCAAACCTCACGAGATCTAAAATTTAAACACCATTCCTTAAGGGTTGAAGAGGGAGAGATAGGATCGAAAGATTTTTTGGAGTAGTGATAATGACAGTCATCGTCCCTCCAATTTCACAGCCGTAACTCGAGTCATGTGCTTTATTTGAATTCATACTTCCTCTCTTGTCAACAAAGCGGATGTTCAATTCATCATTTGTCTGAGTACATTTTTGTAATGGGCTGCTTTATACTGTGGCAAGGGTATATTACACAAGCCTGTTGGAATGGGGATGCAACAGAGGCATTGTGGACAAAAGGATATTTTTACCTGTGTCTGAGTTCCTTTACGTTTCCTCGTATATTCGGTTGCCTTGCAGGCTTGACCAAAGCTTAATTGATAGAATTATATTTAATTGGCTTGAAAATCAAGCCTTGCTATTTTATTACTTGTTTGCAAAAACGTGGGGATAGAAGGGTAAATGGATATTAGCAGGACCGGTAGATAATGTGCTCATCAGTGTTTGTTAATTTTTAACCTCAAACTACATATCTACATATATGTAATATATAAAGCTCATTCTAATCACTGACTCACTGACTGATATTAAGGATCGGTACTTTCCGGGTGACATAGAAAGCTGAAATTTTGCGTGCCGATGGACATCGGTAAAAAGCCGTTACATCGGTAAAAAAAATTACAGAACCATCATAAAACATCCGTAAATGAAAATATAAACAAATTAAAATAAATAAATTGGAGGAAAAATGAAAAAAAAATGCAGGTGAGCAATCCGAGACAATGGTGAAGCATGCTAGTTAAGCAACCAAGAAAAGCGACACAAGGGTTCATGTGCATACACCCTTTGCCGTTTAAAACCATGCCTGGGTTCATCTACAGCTGC
>NC_140961.1:25909156-25911656 GCF_056783735.1 Eptatretus burgeri
CTGAGGATCATGCCATTAGATTTTGGACTTGGTCCAAAAAAAAAAAACAGAAAATTTTGCAACTTTTTTTCAAAAAAATTTCGAATTTATTTGAAAAATATTCGAATTTTTTATTTTTTTGCATTTATACATGTTTTAAGTGATTTCCAACCCCCCAAAAAAATTTGTTAGAGGAAAAAAAAAACATTTTGCAACTTTTTTTTCAAAAAACTTTCGATTTTTTTTTTTGGCATTTCTACATGCGCGTCGATCTAGTTTAGTTTATTCAATCGTGGTTCAGTCGAGTCTGATCCGTTTTGACCTAAAATGAATAGGATATCAGGTTCACATAAGTGACCCAGCAGTATTGGTGGCGGAGGTTTTGCACACTACCGAGTGCTCCCCCTCTAGTTTTAATACTGTGAACAAACTTTGGTACATCAAGGGTGATGAAGATTGTGGTCAAGTTTCATTGAAATTTTGTGTGTAGTTCAGAGAGTGAGAGCAAATACCTATTTTTTTGGGGGGGGGTCAGAACAACCCCCCCCACAATAGACTCCCTTATTGAGCAAAGATTTTAATGCAGTCAATATACTTTGGTACATCACAGGTGAAGAATGTTGTGGAAATGTTTCATCAAAATTGTGTGTAGTTTTGGAGAAGAAAGCAAATACCTATTTTGGGAGGGGGACAAGGGTGGTAAAACTCACCCATAAACCCCCTTCATGAGTGCAGATTTTGATGCGGCCAATAAACCTCCGTTAGACATCAGATATAAAGCTTGTGGCCAAGTTTCATCAAAATCGTGCGTTTGGTTCATGCGATAATGACTGACGTGTTTACGGACTGAATGACTCACCTACAGACACTGCTCGATCGCATAAGCTGACCTGACAAAAGTCCAGGTGAGCTAAAAATCACTCAGTGACACTTGGCAAACCAGAACAAAGTAGAATGGCACTCGGTAGAGTGCATACTTCTGCTAGGCTGAACAGTTTACGTTTTGTATCCCAATGATAGGTCAGATCTGCATCTGGACCTCCAAAATCTAATTGGCTTGTCCTTGTCACCTGTCCAACTCACCCACATAGTTTTCTCAAAATCTATCCATAACTTTTTGAAATATAATGCTCAATATCGTTTTTGGCCACATTTTGAAATGGAGAAGAATCACTTCAAAAATTAGAAAATTCCAGAATCTGGAACTGGATCTTTACCAAAATCAAATTAATTTGCCCTTGTCACACACCCAATCTGTCGACACCAAGTTTCATCCAAAACAGTCCATAACTTTTTGAGATATCCTGCTCACAGACAAACAAACAGAGGGGTGAAAACATCACCTCTGTCCACCTTTGGGAGCAGAAGTAACAAAAAACAAACAAACAAAAAAAAAGATTTAACAAACCTCATAAAACTACTTGTAATTAATGAAAATTAGCCCTTGATATGATTTTGATGTGTAATCATTAAAATCAGGTGACTGCATTCATATTTGATTAAAAACAAATATCTTCTTTACTTATTACAGATTACAAACAGATGTCCCTTGGGCATCTGCTATGAAGCTCACGAAGCCTTCCCTCTCTGCGGTGCTCAAAAACAGATGCATGCCAGCCTCTGCAGGATGAACACCTGCACCAAACAGCCACCCCCAGAATCACAGCGAAGGCATTAGAGGAACAGGATTCCTGAACACAAACCACACTAATAGGATTTAGGGATTCAAACCAGATTGAATGAGATCCGCCCTTTGTGAGGCGCTCTTCCACTTGGCTGGATTACAATCACACTTCCACGTGTTTCACTTTGGAAGTGCACGGAAATGGATCAAAGAGCCCGAGATATAATGTTTGGATGAGTGGGGAAGATTATTCCCATTTTTGAATATCATGTGCACATGACACTTCATCAGATAATTATGAAAATGGCTTCATTGTTTATCACGTTGATTTGGTTGTTTACATTTTATTCTTTAAAATAATCCAGATTTCTATTTTTTTTTTCTCTGGAAGGGCAAGGCTAATGAAAGAGCGAGGTTGATAGTGGGGTAGCGGGGCAACAATTGGGCACAACCGGCGGGGGTAAACCGAGAAAGAGAGAGAAAGAGAGAGAGATCAGCAAGAAAGAGGGTTGGGTTAGGAAGGGTTAATGAGGGTAATAACGATTGTGGGCCAGGACGGAGGATGAAGTAATGGAGCATTGCCTGCTGGAAGCCCTGGAAGGAAGAGTGGGAAAGAATGGTCTCTGAAAAGCGGGTGGTTCCATCGACGGAAACCAGTGTGGGAGAAAGGAGTTGAGGGGTGCAAAATGTAATAATCGAGTTTTGACAAAGCTTGTGGGATTATTGATTTTTATTCACTCAGAAATGTTACTTCCTGGATATAAAGCTGAAGCCATCCCCACATCTCCATCTCAATCCCCACATCTCATATACTCTTTTGTCTTCCTTGTTATAACCACCTCCACCACCACCACCACCTCCTCCTCCTCCTCCTCCTCCTCAACTCTTCTATTTTTC
>NC_140961.1:25919156-25931656 GCF_056783735.1 Eptatretus burgeri
TGGTAACCACAACACTACCCCCTTCCCTTTTTACAGACTCGTCCCGAGTCGTCAAATTTTCGTGTGCCATCATGTGTAGTTTTCCCCTAGTACACTTTACCTACGGATCCCTGAGTGCGACATTCATGGTATTCGTGTCCCCAAAATAAATAACCTGAGGGCTGCGTAACTACCTAAACAAACTCACTCACACGGACGACTTAAATAAAATTGCCGGCGCTAAGACAAACATGCCGGGGGCGCACTCATATGTACAGTACATCTTAACCTTAACTTACAAATTTTACACTAAACCATGGCCCAGGATCATTGAACTCTGCAAAAGAAAGCAGTTAGCAGGGAGCCAGGCTGCCCACATGCAGTCTCTGGCTCAAAACAATGCAGGTGACAGGGAACGTGGCTGGCTGCTCACACGCAGTCCAAGGCCTTCCCTTTTTAACTGAACGCAGTGAACCACAACGGTGCTTGGGCTGCACAAACGCAGTCTCCGTGCCAGCTCAAGTGGCACACGCAATGAACACAACGAATGGATGCATGAACGGTTTGAACTGAATGCAGTGAACCACAACGGTGCATGGGCTGCACAACGCAGTCTCCGTGCCAGCTCAAGTGGCACACGCAATGAGCACAACGAACGAATGGATGAATGGATGGACGCAAAACACGGTGCACGGGCTGCCACTGCAGGCCCGTGTTGTAGCTGCCAACAGGGCAGTTCTCGCAGCTTGCAAACTGTTGCTTTCTGATCCTGGCGCACATGGAAATGAACAGGGGGGGCAAAGCAAAAATTGAACGGGGCTTGTGAACATGGGCAGTGGGCATGGCATGGCAAAGGTGAGCAGGCAAACACAGCCCGCAGAAGAAGGCCGCTGCAGGCAAACACAGCCGGCAGACAAACTGGCCGGCACAGGCCTCGAAGAAAAACAGCCAGCAGCTGAACTGGCCGGCACAGGCCTTGCAGCACACAGCTGCCGATGAACTTGACCGGCCTCCGCCTTGAAGCAAAACACGGCCAGCCGATGAAGTTGGCCAGCCTTTGCCGTTCAGTGGAGGTTGGTGGAGGGAGTGCGGTGGTGCTGGCCACTTGGAAGGCGGGCTCGGACCTACCTTCCTGTCTCCCTCCCACCTATCGCCTTTGCCTGTCACTGTACATACCCACTCCCTTAATTTGTCAAACCCCAATTTAGCCCCAACTTATTTTTTCCTGTTGTTTTTATTTTTACTTCCCCACTATAAATCGTCCCCTAACCCCCTTTATCGTCCTTGTTCGGCTAACCTATCCTGTCACCTAGCCTACTCCCAACCCCTACGTTCCCTTCCCGGAGGGGAATAAGGGAGAGCTAACGTCCTGTGTCGAGGCCCAACGAAGCCTCAGAATGGCCTCCCCAGAGTTCGGCGATCTTAACACCAAGTGGGTCCAGCGGCCCACAACGACAGCGAGGGGATGGATGGTGCGGAGGGGTACATCTCCTAATCTACCCTAACCATTTAACTGCTAAACTACCCCGGGGCTTTCAACAAGCGCCTCTCGCTTAAACTATTGGTTCTATAAACCCAGATTCCCGTCGCCTGTGTTGGTGTCCTTACAATTTCGGGCCTCGCCCCCCCAATTTTCTCTCCGTGCCCTCACACGGTCTCCTGGCTGGGACACGTGGCTCCCTTTGGCAGGCACGACCCTCTGCCGAATCTCCCGCTATGGCACCCCCGGGCACTACACTGCCTCCGAGCCTACCAGCTCCCTAACACCGGGGAGTGCCCCCCATGGCACCTCCCCTGAACCGCACACGTGGCAGGCCGGCCTCCCGGGCCCCTTTCCGAGGGTCACCCGTGCCCACAACACTGCCCACGCGGCTAATGGCGCCCCGGGCCCCCGCACCAAGCAGGCGCACCCGTGCCCACTACTCTATCCCGGCCCCCCATGGGCCCATGGCCTACCGCGGCCGACTAGCCTGGTGCCCGGGGTACCCACTCAGCGATACTCACCTTTCGCAGCCACGCTCCCAAGCCCGTCAACAGGGCTCCTGCACCCCTCCAAATGGGTCTCGAGCCTACTTTCCCACTAACAACAAAACGACCTCCATTTTTCAATTTGACTAACCCAGCTAACTCACTTTACTCTGACCCCGGGGTCCCTTGGGTGGGAGTCACTCCTCCCCCCAATCACTCATCGCACCATGCATTCCCCATTCACTCCACACACACAGACCCGCTGGCCTCACTCACTCAACAAGTACTCACCTCACAACTCACCAACAACTCTTCAACACACACACCGCTGAACTCTGCCATCCTTCTAACTACATCCCCTAACTAACTCGTGCTCCCACGTCGTCCCTTAAACTAGTAGCACGTTCCTTTTAACACTACGTAGCTAAACTACGTCCCCGCTACACATCCACAAGTCTGTCTCTGTCTGTCTCCAAATCATAAATTCATTTTATTTCCCATCCTAAATCTGGCTACAATCCCTCTAACTAATCCATTCCACGGACTCCATGAGGACTTACCCCTGCCCCATGAAGTCGGTCTAGCTAAGCTAACCCTTCCCCCTAACTAGTTTTCCATCCTGTGCCCAGGTAAGGGGGTCTTTCACCCCTTGCCCAGGAATCCTTTGCACCCGAAAGTGAGGCTTGGCTTTCTTTTTTTTTTTTTTCCCATGCGCAGCACCTGCGCGGCAACTCGCGCTCTTTGCACCTTGCAACTGCCCGTGACGTCATGCAGCTGCACGTGTTCCTCGTCCCTCCTTGGACGGGACCATCCGGCAGAGATACCCCTCCTGCCGGATTCCAACCCCACGTGCAGCCATGGCGTCACCGTGCGCAAAAAAAAAACACAAGCCCCACGTCTCGAGGGGTTTCCCGACGCGAACACATGTGCTTTGCCCGTTGGAGCTTAACACGCACGATCGCGTGGAGAACCCGTCCGGTCCAAATCCGTTTACCTGCCCAAACTTTGTCCGTCCGCGGGATCGGCAAATCCACCGCGTGCGTTTCCGGACCGGGACTTCACTCTCGCAAGCGAGCACGTGGTGGTCTCGTGCGTTGCACAGCACGAACCGCGTGCTCACTGCTGGGCGAACCCGGCACGGTCCTCGAAACAACTACAGCCGCTACTCGGCTTTCTCTCCTCTGTCGCCGTCGTCGTCTCCATTCCACCCACGCACACCTGCGTGTTACGACGCACACAGTCCACACCATCACATTCACACCGGGAGACGCGGCTGCGTGCTCCCGCATGCCAACCGACATCTCCCTCTCATACCGCTCTCTCACACACACGGTCTCCCTGGCACACAGCGACCTTGCACACGGCCGTTCACTCACGCGTGCCTCACTACTCACACAAACCATACTACTCACACATGGTGCTCCATTCACTCGCGCGGGGGCATTCACCCGCGGTGCCTCACCCACGCACGCGAGGGCACTCAACCGCTGTGCCTCATCCACACACCGTGCCTCACTCATACACGCGGGGGCACTCACCCGCGGTACCTCACTCATACACACGGCGACACTCACACACGCGGTCTCTTCCACACCACGTCCCTCACTCATACACGCGGGGGCACTCAACCGCGGTGCCTCATCCATACACGCGGGGGCACTCACCCGCGGGACCTCACTCATACTCCGTGCCTCATCCACACTGGCCGTTTCATCCACACACGCGGGGGCACTAACCCGCGGTGCCTCACTCACACTGGCCGTTTTGGGAAGCACGCACCCTGGCACAATCGCCACCTCACCATTCACACACGGGGTCGCTTCCACACACGGGGACGCACTCACACCTTGCACCACACACACAGGGACAACCACACTGGGGATTTGTGTCCCCACAAGGGTCTCCGGGGCCTCTACACCCCCCAAGCTCTCCATGCACCCGTCCACAGCACTCGTCCCCTCAACCTCGCAAAACACGACCGAACTCACCTGGTCGTGACTCGCCTCAAGGGGGCATACTCCCTCCCCTCGTTCCTGGAGGAGGCCATCCAGCTGCTCGCACCGGGTCCCAACACGCTCCGCGAGCTCACCCCCATTATCCTCCACTACCTCCGTGTGTGTGTGTGCGTCACTTACCCCGTCCTCACCGTGCAGTCTCTCCTCTGTCGTTCCCTTCCCGGCTACCGTCACTGCCAACTCTTCACCCTTTACCTCCCTTGTCTCCACTATTATTTCTGTTGTCGTCACCTCGTGTCTCGTCTCACACGTTTTGGTCTCCCATTTAATTTTTCCCTTTCGGTCATCGTCACGACCCTCGCCCAACACGTTCCACGAATTATTTTTTCACCCGCCTCCACCGCAGGCCTGTCAGCCGTTGCACCCCCATCCAGCTCGTTTGCTCCACACGTGGAGTCGCCATTTTATCTCCCCGGTCACGGCCTTCATGCCCGCCTGCAGGCTTCGGCCCATGTTCTGCGTCTCTCACCCCGCAGCTTTTTCATTTCTTCCCTCATTTGCTGTGTATTCGCATCCATCGTCGTTTTCACTTCATTTGTATTTGTATCCATCTTTTCGTTCATTTGTTTGTTCATGCCTTTCATTTCGTTTTTCATTTCATTTGTATTTGTATCCATCGTCGTTTTCACTTCATTCATTTGTTTGTTCATTGCCGCCAGCATGGCGCATAGCTGGGCCATGTTGGATGCACTCAGCTGAGCCGTTTCGGCAAAGGTTGGGGAAGGGTCTTGGTGGAGAGGGGGGGGGGAGGTGTCATACACCGCGGCCGCCGCCGCACCCACCTCGGGTCCTGGGTTCAGTTGGGCGAGTCCGTGTTCCTGCACAATCAACATTTCCTGCTCGGGGATTCCATCCTGGACCATGGACTCTACATTATTACACATATACATTTCTAATACCCCCGGCTCCCGCTCGCCTTGAGACGCCATCTTGCTTCTCGTGAAGGGTTAATTTCGCTCGCTCGTAATTTGGAGGGAATCGGGGGTCGCTTCTCTCACCCCTGGACCGATTCCCGTAAATTTAGCCGGAGACAGGAGAGCCCGTTTTCCTGTTCTCCGATACCAGTGCCGCGAGGAGGGCGATGAATTTGTATCCCACTCCTGACACCAGTGTTGCGGATTTCGCGCCCGCCGGCGTGCGGACGGCCACGTAACTCGAATCGCGGCACGTCGCCCACCGGACGGACAATCCAGTCGTGACCCTCTCGGACTAACGCCGGGAACCAGTCACGGGTGGACCTTTCGGTCTCACCGCGATCGAGCCAATCAGCCCCCGCGTGGGATAGGGTTGCTCGCCAAACCCGAACTACCTAAGTACCCACGCGGAGGGTAGACCGGGCGATCGCACCTCGCCGCAGGTCGACTTCCTGACACGGGCCACTTGCCGACCCGTTCCGTACTATCAGAATAACCGAGCGGTGTTATCGTCGACCTCGACGGCGGTTCGATTAATTATCGGGCGTATTCAGCCCACTACCAACCCTTTACGTGAAGCAAGATGAGGATTCAATGGGGAAAAGACGAAGCTTAAGCGGGAGAACAGTTCAACAATAAAGCACGTTTATTCTCGGCACACGGGAAGCACACAAATACAATTCCACCAAATGCACACAAAAAAGAAAACACAATTCCATTTACACAAAAAGCAAACATAAAAGTGAAAACACAGTGCAGAGCTAATTCCGACTACCGAGCACACGGCAACACTTATACAATTCTACTTCACAGACGGCGCCGACAACACATACCCAAAACCAAGGAAAAGAAATACCCTCAAGAATGAGGTAGGCCTGGGGCCGAGACCTGGTCGGGCCTACCCGTCTGGTGATGAGACGCGGAGCGGCGATGGCCCCGCAACCCGCGAGCCTCGTGGGACAGTGCCTGGCAGGGGTGGGAACGGGGCCCCCTTGGTCGCACTATCTCAGCGCGGGGGAAAACAGGAGGGGGGTTGCTGATGCTCGGGGGTATGGAGGATCTTTGTATCTGCGGGACGAGCGACACCACCACGGCCAGGTCGCGCCGCCGGCCCCCCTCGGGCGCGCAGCCCCCTGCACCACGCGAGCCCCCTTCGACCGACTCGCCGCCTCTCCACAGCTCGTCCCCTCCGTTCCGACTCTCCTTCGCCTCGTTCCGACCTTTACGACTCCCTTCTTCCCTCGTTCCGACTTCTTACTCCTACTCTTTTACTGACGAACACCATCCTTTATCCCCCCGTAACTTCGCCTTTGACCCCTCCCTTTGACCTTTCAACTCGCTCCCCATTGGCCCGACAAAAAGTGGGCGTGAAGGCTTTTGATCCACAAATTTGCATATATCGATCGCCCTGGGGCGGAGCCAATTCGCCCCTCGCTCACCGATTGGACGGCAAAAAGTGGGCGTGTGTCGTTTTGGATCCGTTTTGAAGCAGAAAATCCGTGATTTTGTACACGCTGTTCAACGTGCGCCCTACACGAGTCCAGCATCGGTGCCCATGAGTGGCGCGAGATGACGGTGATGCGATGGTGGCGAGTGTTGTGACGGTAAAGGTCATGGCGGTTGTGGTGAAGCGGCGTTGTGGTTGTGATGGTGGCGATTGGTCCAAAATAAAGATAGTAAAAGAAAAACGGCTATCCTGAAGAGTCGCAGCACGTATAAATGACATGTATTCCCACTAGACAACGGGTTTGGGCCTAACTACCTACATGCACTTACCGAGATACCTCACCTAAGGGACCTGAATGGTGGTTTGCAAATCTGGTAACCACAACACTATATATATATACACATACATATATATATACATACATATATATATATATATATATATACATACATATATATATATATATATACATACATATATATATATATATATATATACACATATATATACATACATATATATATATATACACATATATATATATACATACATATATATATATATATATATATATATACATACATATATATATACATACATATATATATATATATATACATACATATATATATACATACATACATATATATATACATACATACATATATATATATATATATATATATATATATATATATATATACATATATATATATACATACATATATATATACATACATATATATATATATATATATACATACATATATATATACATACATATATATATATATATATATACATACATATATATATATATATACATACATATATATATATATACATACATATATATATACATACATATATATATATATATATACATATATATATACATACATATATATATATATATACATACATATATATATATATACATATATATATATATATATACATACATATATATATATATATATATATACATACATATATATATATATACATACATATATATATATATACATACATATATATATATATATACATATATATAAATATATATATATATATATATATATATATATAATATATATATATATATATATAAATATATATATATATATATACATATATATAAATATATATATATATATATATATATATATATATATATATATATATATATATATATATATATATATATATATATATATATATATATATATATATATATATATATATATATATATATACATACATATATATATATATATATATATATTGTTGCGGTCTTCGCGCCCGCCGGCGTGCGGCACGTAACTCACGACCGCTGACACACGTGGCCCCACACGGACGGACAATCCAGTCGTGACCCTCTCGGACTAACGCACGGGAACCAGTCACGGTGGACCTTTCGGTCTCACCGCGATCGACAGCCAATCAGCCCCGCGTGGGATAGGGTTGCTCGCCACCCGAACCACTAAGTACCCACGCGGAGGGTAGACCGGGCGATCGCACCTCGCCGCAGGTCGACTTCGGACACGGGCCATAGCGACCCGTTCCGTACTATCAGAATAACCGAGCGGTGTTATCGTCGACCTCGACGGTTCGATTAATTATCGGGCGTATTCAGCCCACTACCAACCCTTTACGTGAAGCAAGATGGGGGTTCAATGGGGAAAAAACGAAGCGAAAGCGGGAAACAGTTCAACAATAAAGCACATTTATTCGCGACGAACGGAAGCACACAAATACAATTCCACCAAATGCACACAAAAAAAGAAAACACACTTCCATTTACACAAAAGCAGCAAACATAAAAGTGAAAACACAGTGCACAATACCGACTACCGAGCACACGGCAACACTTATACAATTCTCACAAACCAACACATACCCAAAACCAAGGACAACACATACCCAAAACCAAGGAAAAGAAATACCCTCAAGAATGAGGTAGGCCTGGGGCCGAGATTAGCTGTCTACTTATGAGACGCGGGCGGCCCCATGGCCCCGCAACCCGCGGGCCTCGTGGGACAGTGCCCGGCAGGGGTGGGAACGGCCCGTCGCACTATGCGCGGGGGGAAACAGGAGGGGGGACACCATGCTCGGGGCATAGGCTGCGACGCGTCTCCACCTCGGCCAGTCGCGCTGCGCTCGGCGCGCGCTCTCCACGACGCTCCCCTTCGACGACGCGACACCCTTCGTCCTCCACAGCTCCGTCCACTCCGTTCCGACTCTCCTTCGCCTCTCACTCCCTTCTTCGTTCCGCCTTTTACTCCCCTTTTACTGACGAACACCGTCCTTTTATCCCCCACTTCGCCTTTGACCCCCTCCCTTTGACCTTTCAACTCGCTCCCCATTGGCCCGACAAAAAAGTGGGCGTGAAGGCTTTTGATCCACAAATTTGCATATATCGATCGCCCTGGGGCGGGGCTGCCCCTCACCGATTGGACGGCAAAAAGTGGGCGTGTGTCGTTTTGGATCCGTTTTTGAAGCAGAAAATCCGTGATGTGTACACGCTGTTCAACGCGCCCCACACGAGTCCAGCATCGGTGCCCATGAGTGGCGCGAGACGACGGCCGCGATGGTGGCGAGTTGTGACGGTAAAGGTCATGGCGGTTGTGGTGAAGCGGCGTTGTGGTTGGTGGTTGTTGTTGTGGTTGTGATGGTGGCGATTGGTCCAAAATAAAGATAGTAAAAGAAAACGGCTATCCTGAAGAGTCCTGAAGACGCATAAATGACATGTATTCCCACTAGACAACGGGTTTGGGCCTAACTACACATGCACTTACCGAGATACCTCACCTAAGGGACCTGAATGGTGGTTTGCGAATCTGGTAACCACAACACTACCCCTTCCCTTTTTACAGACTCGTCCCGAGTCACAAATTTTCGTGTGCCATCATGTGTAGTTTTCCCTAGTACACTTTACCTACGGATCCCTGAGTGTGAGTGCGACATTCATGGTATTCGTGTCCCCAAAATAAATAACCTGAGGGCTGCGTAACTACCTAACAACAAACTCACTCACACGACTTAAATAAAATTGCCGGCGCTAAGACACATGCCGGGGCGCACTCATATTTACAGTACATCTTAACCTTAACTTACAAATTTTACACTAAACCATGGCCCAGGATCATTGAACTCTGCAAAAAGAAAGCAGTTAGCAGGGAGCCAGGCTGCTGCCCGCATGCAGTCTCTGGCTCAAACAATGCAGGTGACAGGGAACGTGGCTGGCTGCTCACACGCAGTCCAAGGCCTTCCCTTTTGAACTGAACTCAGTGAACCACAACGGTGCTTGGGCTGCACAAACGCAGTCTCCGTGCCAGCATGAGCACAACGAATGGATGCATGAGCACAACGGATTTGAACTGAATGCAGTGAACTGAATGCAGTGAACCACAACGGTGCATGGGCTGCACAAACGCAGTCTCCGTGCCAGCTCAAGTGGCACACGCAATGAGCACAACGAATGGATGCATGGACACAAACACGGTGCACGGGCCGCCACTGCAGGCCCGTGTTGTAGCTGCCAACAGGGCAGTTCTTGCAGCTTGCAAACTGTTGCTTTTACGATCCTGGCGCACATGGGAATGAACAGGGGGGGGCAAAGCAAAAATTGAACGGGGCTGGTGAACGTGGGCAGTGGGCATGGCATGGCAAAGGCAAGCAGGCAAACACAGCCCGCAGAAGAAGGCCGCTGCAGGCAAACTCAGCCCGCAGACGAACTAGCCGGCACAGGCCTTGAAGAAAAAACAGCCAGCAGATGAACTGGCCGGCACAGGCCTTGTAGCACACAGCTGCCGATGAAGTTGGGCGGCCTCCGCCTTGAAGTAAAACACGGCCAGCCGATGAAGTGGCCAGCCTTTGCCGTTCAGTGGAGGTTGGTGGAGGGAGTGCGGTGGTGCTGGCCACTCGGAAGGCGGGCTCGGACCTACCTACCTGTCTCCCTCCCAACCTATCGCCTTTGCCTGTCACTGTACATACCCACTCCCTTAATTTGTCAAACTCCAATTTAGCCCCAACTTATTTTTATTTTTATGTTTACTTCCCCTCTATAAATCGTCCCCTAACCCCCTTTATCGTCTTTGTTCGGCTAACCTATCCTGTCACCTAGCCTACTCCCAACCCCTACGTTCCCTTCCCGGAGGGGAATAAGGGAGAGCTAACGTCCTGTGTCTCGAGGCCCAACGAAGCCTCAGAATGGCCTCCCCAGAGTTCGGCGATCTTAACACCAAGTGGGTCCAGCGGCCCACAACGACAGCGAGGATGGATGGGTGCGGAGGGGTACATCTCCTAATCTACCCTAACCATTTAACTGTTAAACTACCCCGGGGCTTTTCAAGCGCCTCTGCGCTAAACTATTGGTTCTAACAACCCAGATTCCCGTCGCCTGTGTTGGTGTCCTCACAATTTCGGGCCTCACCCCCAATTTCTCTCTCCGTGCCCTCACACGGTCTCCTGGCTGGGACACGTGGCTCCCTTTGGCAGGCACGACCTCTGCCAATCTCCCCGCTATGGCACCCCCGGGCACTACACTGCCTCCGAGCCTACCAGCTCCCTAACACCGGGGAGTGCCCCCATGGCACCTCCTAAACGCACACGTGGCAGGCCTCCGAGTCACCGTGCCCACTGCACTGCCCACGCGGCTAATGGCGCCCCGGGCCCCTGCACCAAGCAGGCGCACCCGTGCCCACTACTCTATCCCGGCCCCCATGGGCCCGGCCTACCGCGGCCGACTAGCCTGGTGCCCGGGGTACCCACTCAGCGATACTCACCTTTCGCAGCCACGCTCCCAAGCCCGTCAACAGGGCTCCTGCACCCTCCAAATGGGTCTCGAGCCTGCACTTTCCCACCAACCAACAAAACGACCTCCATTTTTCAATTTGACTAACCCAGCTAACTCAATCTACACTGACCCCGGGGGCGGGCGCTTGAGTCACTCCTCCCCCCAATCACTCATCGCACCATGCATTCCCCATTCACTCCACTCACACAGACCCGCTGGCCTCACTCACTCAACAAGTACTCACCTCACAACTCACCAACTCACCAACTCTTCATCACACACACCACCGAACTCTGCCATCCTCCTAACTACCTCCCCTAACTAACTCGTGCTCCCACGTCGTCCCTTACACTATAGCACGTTCCATTTAACACTACGTAGCTAAGCTACGTCCCCTCTACACATCCACAAGTCTGTCCATGTTCTCAAATGTCCCAAATAACTTTTATTTCCCAACCTAAATCTGGCTACAATCCCTCTACCTAATCCATTCCACGGACTCCATGAGGACTTACCCCTGCCCCATGAAGTCGGTCCAACCTAAGCTAACCCCTTCCCCTAACTAGTTTCCATCCTGTGCCCAGGGTTGGTGGGGTCTTTCAGGCCCTTTGCCCAGGAATCCTGTACACCCGAAAGTGCAGCTTTTTTTTTTTTTTCCATGCGCAGCACCTGCGCGGCAACTCGCAGCTCTTTGCACCTGGCCTGCTCCGTGGGTCCCACCTTGGCACGTGACGGGACCATCCGGCAGAGATACCCCTCCTGCCGGATTCCAACCCCACGTGCAGCCATGACGTCACCGTGCGCATATAAAAAAACACAAGCCACACGTCTCGAGGGTTCCCCACGCGAACACATGTGCTTTGCCCGTTGGAGCTTAACACACACGATCGCGTGGAGAACCCGTCCGGTCCAAATCCATTTACCTGCCTAAACTTTGTCCGTCCGCGGGATCGGCAAATCCACCGCGTGCGTTTCCGGACCGGGACTTCACTCTCGCAAGCGAGCACGTGGCGGTCTCGTGCGTTGCACAGCACGAACCGCGTGCTCACTGCTGGGTGAACCCGGCACGGTCCTCGAAACAACTACAGCCGCTACTGCTTTCTCTCCTCTGTCGCCGTCTCCGTCGCCATTCCACACACGCATACCTGCGTGTCACGACACACACAGTCCACACCATCACATTCACACGGGGAGACGCGGCTGCGTGCTCCCGCATGCCAACCGACATCTCCCTCTCATACCGCTCTTCACACACACGGTCTCCCTGGCACACAGCGACCTTGCACACGGCCGTTCACAACACGCGTGCCTCACTTCACACACGTCCCTGCTCCATTCACTCGCGCAGGGGCACTCACCCGCGGTGCCCACTCCACACA
>NC_140961.1:25939156-26009156 GCF_056783735.1 Eptatretus burgeri
AACCACCGAGCTAACATCTTCCAAAAGATCTGTTTGTTTAAATGCATCTTTTTCTCCAAAATCGTTCCAAAATCGTCAGGTTCTCCGAGTAGAGATAGCAGAACGTTCAGTTCTGTCCTGCTCCGTTTGGCCCATCAGTTTTATAAGGTTGCCTGTTATTCAAAATTCATGAAGAAAGCGAACATATTGTAGATTGTGCTCGAAAACGCAAAACACAACCCTCCCCATGGCATTTTTCTCAAGACTGCGCTGGGTATAAGGTGTTCTTTGAATGCTGCCACTGAAGGTGGACGGAGGTTATGTTTTCACCCCTGCCTGTGCGTTTGTCTGTCTGTCTGTGAGCAGGATATCTCAAAAAGTTGTGGACGGATCTGGATGAAATTTTGTGAACAGGTTTGGTGTGACAAGGCCGAACTGATAAGATTTTGGTGAAGATCCGGATTAGACTACTCAAATTTTTAAAGTGATTCTTCACCATTGAGAGATTGGGCCAAAAACGATATATTGTTGTGGGCCGAGGTTCGGTGGTGATAAACGACCACTAGGTGGAGCAGTAAAGCCGTCTCCCACCGAACACCCGGAATTAAAAGGTCGCCACCCCGGATAACTCCGGAGTCGACGGGCCACTTAAAGGACCATGATCGCCAATTCTCTGACGGCGTGGGGTAGGGTCAATAGCCAAATTTCAATATAGCAAAAGTACCCACGTCGTCAAATTACCAGGGAAATCACACCCTCGGCCGACTTTGTCCGAACCGAGTCGCTGTTACCGACTCGGATCCAGCGTAACCGAGCGGAAATTACCAAAGCCGCGCAGGACCAAATGAACAATTGACAGCACCGATGGCCTCACTAATTCTCAATACGCACCGTGCTGGGTCAATGGGAGAAAGCAGAGAAAATGAGCTGGAACATTTAACATGGGGGTTTATTTACAAACAATAATCGGGGAGGGAGACACAGAGCAGAGTTACAAACCGAATAAAGCAGTGCAAACAATGTACAATGAAAAACACTGAACCAATCCTACTCAAAGATGGGGCCCACGGACACACACACACACACACACACACACACACACACACACACACACACACACACACACACACACACACACACACACACACACACACACACACACACACTTTCGGCATGCTGGCCTCCCATTAGCTGCGGCACGCGTGCGATGCTCACTCTTCGCCCATTAGCTGGAGGTAAAATCCCATGCCCTTCCTCGGAGCGGAGCCTCGATCTGAGGCGATGGAGGGTCCACCCACGCCTTCAGCCAAAAACACGTGGACAATGGCGTTGAGTGAGGAACGGTGCCGTTGTTATTGTTGTTGTTGCTGTTGTTGTTGTAGATGTATAAAACCTGACTATAAAATAACTCAGCGCACACACGAAATTCCCATTAGACATAGGAAGGATTCTAACTATAAACACATACTTATCAAAATAACTAAGCTTAAGCTGCTGTCACACCTTGACGATTTAGCCAGTCTATGCCGATTTATGAAAAATTTGTCTAATATGCTGGTACACGTCGAATACGTTATGGGTACATTTTGTATACGTTAAGAGCACGCTGAAACACACTGCCATACGTCATAGTCCGCTGGCTTTAAACGTTGTACTTTTGGGTTGTGCTCAAATTTTTGCATGCTTTAAATTTTATGACGTATGCCGGCGTATGACTCACATGTTCTGCTACGCGGGCCATAAGTTGTAGGCACGTTATGCGATCGTTAACACATGTCGACATACGTTACTTGTAAGTTACTCATAAGTCGAAACATGTCGAGGTAATGATTAGCGTAACCGAAACTTATTTCTAACCTACGAGTAACGTTTTGTAAGCACGCTACACGAACGTTGTTCACACTTCGCAACACGTTACTTGAAAGTTCCTCATACGTCGAAACGCGTCAAAGTAATGTTTAGGGTACCCGTGACTTATTTATAACCTATGAGTAACATGCTTGGGAATTATTTGTAAAGCATGTCCTATGCACAAATACGTATGTAAACGTATTTGACGTCTTCAGGACGACCACAGAACTTACTGAACGCATTTGTAACTTACAGATACCGTATAATGGCGTATTGGCAGCGATTAGGGGAATTGGTACCAGTTGCGTGCCAATAGAGTTGGGAGAAGAAGACGTGAACGGAGGAGAAGGAACTGGGTCAGACCATGGATCGGGAGGCGACGCCATTACGGCATATATGACCAGCTCATGGTGGAACTCCGGAACGAGGACCATGCATCCTTCATCAACTTCCTGCGAATGCCCCCAGCGATGTTCGACGAGCTGCTAGCCAGAGTGGGTCCAAGGATAACCAAGCAGTACACCTTCTACAGGGATCCGCTTGAGCCTGGCATGAGGCTGGCACTGAGCCTGCTGCTGTTGGTGCCGTGACTGCAGTGCTGTGGAAGCGATTTAACTCGTTCAATGGAAACGATTTCAATTGCCGAGCACCAGCGTCCAAAAACAATAGGTGAGTGACAGCCGTTTATTAAAAGTGAAGTTGCAGCCTATGAATAGAAAACCTCACGTAATCGTCGACGATACGCTGCCACACTACGCATACGTTAGACTATCGTTGGGCATAGGTTGTGGACGCCTAAAACACGCTAATCAATCGTTGGTATAACTTATCTATAAGTTATCGAAGCGTTCTGTGTTCATTCCTAGTACATTATGCATTTGTCCAAGTCGTTTTGAATACTTTAAAAACTGAAACAAAAAACGAGTTCATCGTGGGAATGAGAAAAAAAAAAATTAGCCGAAAAGAACATAGAACAATGGCGCAAAGTAGTCTCCTATTCATGGACGCAACGAGGATCCATCATCACCCACCCCCTCCCCATCACGCTCACATACTACTACTGACATGGACCAACTACTACCAATACTACGACTACTACTACTACTACTACTACTACTGACACGCTCACCAAATACTACTACTACTGATACTACTGACATTGACATCTACTCAACATGGAGTCTGGAACACTGACGGGTTCCTCTTGTGAAGCCCATTTTTATATACCAATTCCCCTAAACGCTGCCAAATCGCCATTATACGGGAGATGTAAGTTATAAACACGTTTAATAAGTTCTGTGGTCATCCGGAAGACGTCAATAAAATTTGTCTACATACGCCAATGTGCGTTTGAGATACGTTGCACATAGGTTCAAAGCACGCTACTCATAGGTTCAAAGCACGTTACTCATAGGTTAAAATTAAGTTTCGGGTATGCTAAACATTACCTCGACGTGTTTCAACTTATGAGTAACTTACAAGTAACGTGTGTCCGACGTGTGACAACGATCGCGGAGCGTGCAGAGAACTTATGCCAGCGTATGCGGAACTTGTGAGCCATACGTCGAGTACGTCGTAAAATTTTCAGCATGCTTGAAATTTCACGACGTACTAAACGTACCACGTAATATGCCAGCGTGCTTCATTGTTTTTCAGCGTGCTCCGAATGTATACACAACTTACCCATACCGTATTCGACGTGTGCCAGCGTTTTAGACACATATTTCATAGGTCGGCATACGCTGGCTAAATCGTCAAGGTGTGACTGCGATGTTGACACTTCCAATTTTCAGGTGGTTATGATTTAAATCGGCGTGCGGCAGGTTTTTAACAGGCTACGCCACGAGTTCGTCGGCGATACGTGCAGCGCGCTATGACTAAGTTAAAATATCATTCGGCATAGGTTGTGAACGCCGACAACAGGCTAAGCATTCGTTGATATAAGTTATCTATAAGACAACGAAACGTTCTGTGCCCGTTACTAATACGTTATGCATACGACCAACACGTTATGAATACGACCAAAACTTTAAAAAAAACATCAAAACTTCAGCGTACGCCAACGTTTTACATACATTTTTATACGTTGCCATTGCTGGCTAAAATGTTAAGGTGGGACAACGCCTTTAGGGACTGCTGTCTGTCTGTGTGCAAATGGCTTCCAGATTCGTAACAATATAGCACGATATCCCAAAAAGTCGTGGACGTATTCGGACGAAATTTGGTGGACACGTTGGGTGTGTGACAAGGACGAATTGATTCGATTCGATTTTGGTGAAGATCCAAAACTGGATCTGGATGCGAGAATTATTTAATTACTAAAGTGATTCTTCATCATTAAGAGATAGAGCCAAAAATGATATATAGCCTGATATTTCAAAAATGTATTGATTGGGCCCAATGTTCTCATGGATCAGGTATTACATGGCAGAGGTATGCATTCTACCAAGTGCCCTTCTAGTTTGTTCATGCATTCTGGTTGAAACAATGACGTAAATTCCGTTCACCCATTGGGACCATACTCTGTGCAGAGCGTTGGTGCTGCCTAAGCATTCTCCTGAGCTATTGAGCACAATCCTGGATGGGTCGCCACTCCGACACAGAATACCAGCAAGCTGGCACTCATTTTGCCGACCTCAGAAGGATGACAGGCAGAGTCAACCCCACCTGGTGGTAATTCAACAGTCGAGTGGGATTTGAACTCAGGATCCGAGGATCCCAAGCCGACCACCCGAACCATTAAGCCAACACCAGGTATACATAAATTCTGCTGAGCCAAGTCATCTGATTTTCAACTGGCACTGAAAACTCTACTTTATAAAATACCATTGGGAAGTTTTACAGATGACATTTTGGCTTCTTGTTACCATCTTAATGGCCGTGGTTGCGCATCGTTACATTATGTGAGAGTTTATAAACTTCACACATTGATTTATACCTCATACGTTGGTGCTCAGTTGTTGGATCCAGCAATGCACCAGCATTGAAATGATGATTGCTGAAACTTGTTTCATTCAAAAACAAAACAAAAGCATTCACTTCCATCAAACATCCCATTGAGGGGTTGCACTGGATGCATGCGTTCATCCCCATTAATTCCAGAACTTGGGGACTGCTAAATAAGTTTACTGGACAAAGATTATACTGCATGGTTTGCCATTGCCTCCCAGAGGCAGTCAGAGCAGGAATTTGGATTTTAGCAGGATGTGGCAGACTTGCCTGCTCTTATCAAAAGACAAAGTGTGACCTTTAACGTCTTTCAGCAATAAGTTCTGGCAGACAAGTCCCCCGCTTAAAGGCCCATCCAACCGATGGCACATTGATTGACACAACACCCTGCCTCCGCAACACCAGGGTTACAGTTTATAGTTAGGTCGGCAATCGAAGCCAGACAAGACAGCTTAAAGATGAGTGTGCTACCTCTCAGGTATGTTACCAGCTATGATGCTGCACTACTAAGTGCAACATCATTTTGATTAGCAACAGAGAGATCATCAATTTTTCACATTTAAAATGCTCAATCACCCAAAGTGATACAACGTGAATGCAATTGGTGAGATAGCTTTCATGAAGAAGAAGGAGAAAAGTATAAAAGCATATTTACCATTTATGGAAAATTCAAATCCCTCATATCATGTTCATTTGTACATTCTGCGGAATTGATAAGAGTTGATAAAATATTATGGGCTAAGATGGGCCGTGAGGATGCATGCTTGCAAAACACACACAAATATGCTAACGGAGGTGGATACTTTGAGACCTCGTAGGCCCCCGTTTCACCTTCTGAAACCCACCTACGTGTGGGCGGACATCCATCCATCTATCCACCCATTGGGACCCCACTCTGTGCAGAGGGTTGGTGCTGCCGAAGCAGTCTCCTTGGCTATTGGGTACAATCCTGGACAGGTCGCCACTCCGACACAGGATACCAGCAAGCTGGCACTCATTTTTCTGACCTCGGAAGGATAACAGGCAGAGTCAACCCCACCTGGTATTAATTCAACAGCCTTGTGGGATTTGAACTCATGATCCTTGGATCCTAAGCCCACCACCCTAACTATAAAGACAACACCAGGCAAGTGGACGGACATAGCAGTCAACAACAGCAACTTACTTGTCTAAGTTTGACTGCAAGAGTGCTGGTTGTCCACTTTGTGTCACAGTAATACTGGACTACATCCCTCATTCAAACAAGACACTGACCAAGTGACCATGTTCTTAATCGTATAATTATAATCCACAACTGTGGGGAATATATATATATATATATATATATATATATATATATATATATATATATATATATATTTTCACTTTAGGGACCACACATCACCTGGAGAGAGCCCACATACGGGGTCATTTTACCCTTTGTTCGTATCGACCATCTGTTGTGGAACTTACCCCTTGCTTCAAAATGAATTTTTGTCACTGTTATTTATTTTCTTCTCCTCTTTGTCATGATTGTTGGATTCTCTTCCATGAGTCCAACAGATGTAAGAAAAATAGTCAATGGGCAACCCTTCAGGACAGGTCAGGGCAAAAGTCAAAATCCAAGTTAGACACACTGCGTTCAAAGGCAAGTATTTAGAAAATGGGCCACGAGAGCCCCGCCTCACGTTTACTGCACACCACCAAAGGCAGGCCATTTCTCAACAGAAGGCAGGCGAGCACACAGCAGGCGGACAAAGCACAGTTGTCCCCAATCCTAGAAAGATTCCTGGGCTCATTTCAATAGATCATGTCTATTGTTTTCTTTGTAGCTCCTATTATGACCGCGATGCTGATAGCGAGTCCCCACAGTGAAGGCAGGGTGGGTGCAAGGACCATTTTCCCTGGGAGCTCTAGCTCAATCTTTTCTTGGGGCACACCAGGCAATGACTGCCATTATTCACATGTGTGCTGTGTTTGGTTGCATGGCCTGGGTCAAAGGCTTGGTTGGCGAGAAAGTGGAGCCTCCATTGCTGAATTTGACAGATACGAGCTTGAGCCCGTGGCTCAGCGAATTCATTGCGTGGCTGAAAGCACGTCAAAACCAGGCCAGGTGCTGCAATGACATGAAAGCTTAATGGGAGAGGACAGGATTAGAGTCATGTCACTGGTTGAGTTTGGCCTGACCTCTACCTCAGATGGGCTCTATCCTTTTGTCTAACCTTGAGTTCTACAGGCCTTATTGCTCATTCTCGTTTGCTGCATTACATACATTGCATGATCTATTTATAAGGACCAATGAGCTCCTAATTTTCTAGGGTTGTCAGTTAAGATAGATCCCCAAATGATTACCATTCATTTTTCAATGTTTTGAACATTTTCAGCTTCCCTCATTTATCAACCAAGCATTTTAATGTCGTGTTTTTTCACTCCATCCCTCCATCAAGTACCGTATAACATTAATGATTTCCACCAAACTCCTACCGATTTCACAGAACTCGGTGATGAAGTGTGCACTTACTCATTTTATCGAATCATAAATTCAGACATTTTTGTTTTGTAGCAATCATTTTTGTTGAAATAAAAAAAATAAAAGGTCTGGTCTGGTTTGTCCTTGTTTGTGGTGTTTGCAGCTTGCTTTTGTTCATTTACTTCTTTATTTTGGTATACAAAGTCGAGGCTCATGGAAGAGCTAGACCACTGAATGGATTACAATGCAACAGAACAAAAGGAACAGTAGAGAGAGGGAGAGAGGGAGAAACACCAACAGCAGGTTTGAGGGACAAAATAGAGGGAGAGTTAGACAAATAAGGGATGTGGGGAAGAATCAGGGGTAGGGGAGGACGCTGGTGTACAAGATGGATACAGAAGCAAATTCTAAGGAAGGAAAAATTGGAAATTTGGAAAGAGGTGGGGTGGTAGGGAGGGAGGGGGGCTGGGGCTAATGGGGTAGAAAAGATAATGGTTTTTGATGGAGGATGATCTGAGATGTTAGTAAACATCTGTCTTGATGACCTCCAGGGAAGAATGGAGGCACAGTTTGTCATGATACTCTGATTTCAAGTTTAAATCCTATATACTGTATTCATTTTATCCTGTTTCCTAATGTTCTTGTCAATCAAATATTGGTATCTCGATATCTCGATATCCTGATCAGCGCAAGATGTTGAATTGAACCAAAGCACCACACATGTGAGTAGATGATAAATGGGGTTTCTGGGATGCCCATTCAAATGAATGGGGGAAAGGGAAAAACTTTCTGACTCAAGCCCCAAAAGCTCAAAATAGGAGACTGACTTTTTCCCCACCTATCCCCTTCCCTCCCATACAAGCAAATGTAAAATTGAGACTCATTTCTTCCCCCTCCCATACAAGCAAATGTAAAATTGAGACTTACTGATTAAAGCACTTCTTCCCTTTCATATTTTCATTCTACTCAAAGAGCGAACCAACGAATATTTGTCCATGTTCTACTTTAGGGAATAACTTAATTTTCTTACAACATTCATTTCCATCGAGTATATTCACAAATAATAACTTGGAACTTGGTTCTTGGTTTGAGTGTCTTTGTTCAGCAGAAATGAAATGATAAACTTCTCTTAATGCTCTTGTTTGACCACCTCCTGAGCCACATATCATTTTGAGATTGTAGTAAATTGTTTTTCCATTGTTCAATTGATAACCATCAAAGTTTTAGGTCCATTTAAGGATATTAATTTTTTTCTTTACATCCTCCAACTTATTTGTAATTAAATTTCTCCGCTTATTTGTTTTATCTACTTTTACCCCGGTTATTCCTTCAATAAGACTTATTTGATATTTCTCACATTCTTTATGTTTCCCATTTAAATACCAAGGCTGATTACATCTCCACTCTTTGGTTTGGTTGTTGCTTGGTTCTATCATTTATAAATCAGTAAAAAGACGGCAGTAGCCTGTTAAAATTCCCAACCCAATATCTTAACACATACTTATAACCATAAGGGAGACTATTGATTCCATTCTCTAAAATACATCTTTTATCATCAAAAACTCCTAATGCTTTCTTATTTATCTCTTCTGTATATAATTGATGTTTATAACTTCTTATTGTGTTCATTTTTCTGTACTCTTCCTTCTTTAAGGTTAAACAGTTGTAATAATGTTTAAAGTTTATTGTTTCCTTGATTATATTTTTCTTTATTCCCTTTAGCTTCTTATCACACCTTTCAATGTTATTATTATCAATATATGTAAAAGCATAAGACTTTGATCTCAATCCTATAAATTCACTCATGACCTTCCCACCCAATTCATCCTTAAACTTACCAATAACCTTTTTATTATTTGATGAAAACAACACATCACCTGACTTATAATTACTTGTATCATATATATCAATATTATCAATCATATCCTCATATACATCACTTGTCTTAATTTCTAATATGAAACTATCTGTATCCATATATAACAATGACACATTATCCTTATACTTTGATTTAAAATAATTATAGTAATAGTCATACATTAACAACTTTGACAAATCAAGAATTGATGTTCCTATATAAATGGGTTTATCCATTTCAATACTCTCTTTTTTTCAAATGAATAGCACAAAAGTTCTCTGAAAACACCTCCACTCATTCAAAACTTGGTCTATTAATTAACTTTGAAGCCTGTTTCCATGATGTAACAAGTCTTATGTTATCTCGATTCCTAACATTTTCCAGTCTTTCCGAATACAGCATTATTCATTAATTTATAAAAGTCCTTCTCAAAATCTGTTTTTGCTTTAAAATCAATATACTTCTTTAACCAATGACTGTTTAAATTTCAAAATCTGATGAATTTTCCTCACTCTCAACCCAGCAGATAAATATTGTCTCAAGTTCCTTGGATGCAAAACATAACTTTCTTTATCATTTAATGTATTAAGTAGATTTTCTGTAGATTTACCTTTTATATTAAATGACTGTTAGTAATCACTTAACCGTTCTTTTCTTGGACTTTCTTTATCATGGGCATAAGGTCGGTCTATATGTTTGTGATGAAGTTCTTCTGGATATTTTAAATCAACCGCAAAATAATATCCAACTTCAGCTTCATCCAATTCTTTTTGAGAAGACAACAATGTCTTGTAAAACTTTTTTCATAATGTTTTTCTTTAACCCGTTTAAGTTTTCCATAAGGTAAAGATTGAGACATAGCCCACCCATACAAATTGTTAGCATCATAATACATCAGGTCAGAGTTGTCCTCATTCTTATTATAATTCGGAAGATATTTGTTATTTGCTTTAGCATATCTCTTGGAACATACTTGAGATATTCCTCCTCTTTTAGCCTTCTCTATTATTAAGAGCATATCTATATCACTGATTAATTCCAAATTCTGTTGCGTCATTTTTAACATAGGACTCCAAGCCAAACCCGGGACCGTGCAATAGTGAGCGGGGTCTAATCCGTAAGAATCTTATATATTATTTCCGAGTTTGTGGCTTCGTGTCGCGCTATCTTCGACTTTGTTCTGCGCTCGAGTAACGTGATATTCGGCTTACATTATCTCAAAGACCATATGAGGTGCATGGTACAAAAAAAGTAAATAAAATGGTCCTGAAACAGTGAAATCGTATTCCACTTACTGCATTAAAGTAAAATTACTACTGATACTCTGCATCAGTTCCTTTCTCAAACACACCCACCCCAACATGTCGCGCAGAGTGCAGGTTGTGCTAGTTTTTATTATGACAGACTGTTCTAAAAGTTTCAAACACATCAGCCAATAACAATACATCAGTTTTAAGATACAAATCATGATATTCTCCAAGATTCTTTATATTAAACTTCTCCCAAACCTTTTTAGCTTGTGTATAATCTCTATCGGAAATACAAGTTTTATTCAACTTGCAAGAGAAACTTTCCCTTGAAGGAAGTTGTGTTTCTTTAAACTTCTCAAATGAATCCATGTAGTCATACGGATATATTCCCTTGTGTGATAAGAGATCAATCTCTTCTTGATTTGAGAAATGTGATTTAAGATTCGGTAAGTTTTTAATATTTGATGCAAAGTTAGATAATGGACTTGCCATAAACTTGCATGTGTCAAGAAATCTGATATGGGTTATGGGGGATGTATGAATTGTTTTTGTGAATGAGATGTATGTCATAGTGAGTGTTGTTGTGAAGAAAGACAGGAATAAAGTTTGGGGGCTTGTAATTAAGATTACAATAGGAATGAGCTGGGCCTCCATATTTTCCAGTAAGATGACAATGATCCCTAACTTTGACCTCTCCCTCAATTTTCTCCTCACAAATGTGACAGATACTGTTCTTTATAAATTCCTTTTTCTCTCCCTTTGTTAATGACAATGGTTTATGGGTTTTAACCATTATTTCTCTTCGTCTTATGCAGTCTTTTTCCAATTGTCTTACAAACTCCTCTGAAGTATCTTCTCCTCTATAAAGTTCTAACTTGTATTCATCACCAACAGATGATTTGATATAATAACAGAAACCACAAGGAGTATGTTTTTGATATTTATTTGTGTATGACTTATTTGGATTTGGAGAAACTAGCTATCTTTTCAAGGATACTTTCAAATTCAGCATACATCACAAACAGATGTTTTATAGATTTGTTAAAATCTTCGAATGATATGCTTGAACCTGCTTTTGGTAAATTGATTATGGATGATTTATGATTACTACAATATTTCGAATGTTGATTTAATCGTTCTTTTGTGTGAAAGGAGTTGAGACAACTCTTACAAGGATACGTTTTACATTTTCTTCTGTATAGTTGTGATTTGGTTAATCTTGATAAATTTTTGATGAAAGCATAATGTGATTTTTCCTTTGAAGTAAAGTCGAGAAGGCCAATGTGTGTTTCATCATTTTTATAGTTGTTTGAAATTTTTAATATCTGAACTTTGTTTGTATCCATTAATCCATATACATTAACAGATAGATTCTTCATTTTCTCAAATTTAGGAATATCTCTCAATGACATTGGAAACTTTGAATCTTTAACATTTAATGTATTCTCGTATTTTGGGTGGTCGCTAGACTACCGTTAATCTCAGGTTTTCCGTCTGTCTGTATGTCTGTCTGTTTGTATGTAATGGACAGCTCTGGAGGCCAGAGGAGTCAACCGATTTTGATGAAACTTGACTGGTATGTTCATACCAGGATGGAGTTGCATGCTTTTGAGAACCGTTGCTATGGATGCCACCGTTGCCTGCCAAAGGGACTTTGAAATTTTGAAAAAATCCTAAAAAAAAAAAAATCAAAAAATCAAAAACCAAAAATTGGCTTCCGCGCTTTGATGCGCCTCTGTCAAAAATTGTCAGCCCGATCCGTCACAAGCTGTATGACTAGTATGCAATTATATAGCGACCACCCATGTCGCCTACCGGCTTGTCTTATAATGTTCAACCCTTTCAGGTTTCCATTGTGGAGGATGTAAGTGAGCAAGAACAGACCATAGAAAACATTTATTATCTTTGTTTTGAATATTAACAACCGCTTGCTTAAGTTTTATCTCTTTTGGAATCAATATAAGAAGAAGATTGAAGAGGATCTGATTTTAATATGTGTATATCTAAAAAGATTATTTTTGTTATAGCAAATCCACTACCGACTACAGTGTTATCAACATCTTGTTCTTGTCTCTGGAGTTCATCGTAAACATCACATCTTACAAAATCTTGAAATGATGAGATAAAGTGAGGGTTTGTCCTCATATAGGGAGTAATTTCATCACCTTCTCTTACCATATTCAATTTTACTCCCACATAAAACTTAAAACTTTTCATTTCACTTAATGTGTTTTTAATTATCGTTTCAATACTTTTTTTAACCATATCAGCAACTTCAATGTAATGATTGAAGATGTTCCAGGATCTTCAAAGCGAAACAATCTTATTTTTATATGTCCCTTAAATGCCCCATCAGTGTTTTCAATGGAGAATTTAGTGGCACCTTCCCTTTCTTCATTGTTCTTGTGCTTGCATGATTGAAGGTGTTGATTATAAAAAAATTAAGAATATCAGTATCACATCTATCGCAATGTTTTGTTTCTTGGTCAAGTGGAGATATTTGTCTGAAAAGATTGAATGTGTGTTTGTTGGTTTGAAGGTGTTTTTTTTGATAACATTTATATTCAGGATTACAAACATCGCAGTACGTTGTATTCACAACTCACACAGCTGCAGTACTCCAGCTACCACATCATGGTGAGAGGGCAACCACATACTGCATATGCGACGATTCTTTCAGCAGTTTCTGGTTGATGTCTACTGCAAGATCGAGACAGAGCGACTGGGCTTTATCCGCCGGGAGCAAAATAACTTGCTTGCTGATAACTACGACAACCTCCGTAACAGCCTCATGAGCACTGATGACGAACGCTGATAACGACAATGAAATGTGAAATGTGTCCAAATTAAATGTGAAATATAAATGTGATATATGTTAAGCACCACAATTTATCCCTTTCTTATTCCTATCTTTCTCCCCAGGCAACGCGGCGTTAGTGTGTGTGTATATATATATATATATATATATATATATATATATATATATATATATATATATATATATATATATATATATATATATATATATATATATATACACACACATACATAGTAAAACCCCGCTCTCTGAACACCCCGATTATCTGAACACCCCGCATATGAACGCGTTTTTGGCAAGTCTCGAATTTTTAGATAGGAAATCCTGTACATAGTGCCCCTGATAATCTGAACACCCCACATATGAACATGCTTTTTACCAGTCCCAAACCAGTTTTTACCCCGCACTGTGAACGCTACTCCAACATTTGAGGCATCAGTGCGAAACATTGTCATTGTTCAGCCGCGGCTGCATGGCAAATGTCATACAAACAAACGCTGTTGCTAATTACCACCCATGGCGAAGTTCGTTTTACTGGATGCAATGGCGTGGATAGAAAATGCAGCGGGGTGTGAAGAGATACAGTGACTTAATTAGAACCTGTTTCTAAATTAATCAATGGTAATCAACCAATAAGCATCAAGAATTACAATTTCGTCCAATCAGCAGAGGCCTCCCCCTGAGGGAGGGCACAAGAAGGCCCTGCACACCTCCCTTTCCATCAATCTTCACTTGCTATTGAAGTTCATGCAGTATGATACACCAAAATGCCGAAAATGCATCACGATCTGCCGTTGGAAGATAAAGTCCGTCTGGTAAAGGAAGCGGAATCCAAGTCGCAACGCAAACTCGCTGCTGATTTCGGAATTTCGCTGGGCGCAGTGAACGGTATTTTACGTCGTAAAGAGTCGATATTGAAGTTTTTCGAAGACGGGGCCCTATCTTCGTGAAGTCGACGAAAAGGAGGCAGGTTCGTAGACATTGACAACCACGTGCACACATAGTTCCATGCTGCTCGTTCAAAGAGGATCCCTGTCAGCGGACCTATGGTAAAAGCGAAGGCCTTAGAAATCGCGACTGCCATTGGTGAGGTGGATTTCAAGGCATCCAACGGCTGGCTTGCCCGATTTCAAGCTCGAAACAAGATCTCGGCACGTGCAGTTAGCGGCGAGAGTGGGGGCGTTGATCAGACGACAGTGGAGGAGTGGAAAACGCGTCTGCCACAGCTATGCGACGGTTTCAAGCCACAAGACATTTTTAACGCCGACAAGACTGGCCTCTTCTTCCGTGCTCTCCCCAAAAGGTCGCTGGTGGAAAAAGGAGACTCCTGTCATGGTATAAAGTAGCCAAAGGATCGAATAACGCTGCTGTTGTGCACTAGTATGACTGGCGAGAAACTTAAACCACTCGCCATCGGCAACGCAGTGAAACCACGTTGCTTTCGTAACATCAAAGTCGATTCCCTCCCTGTGTCGTGGACAGCAAACAAACGAGCGTGGATGACCTCGGCGTTGTTCGTTGAATGATTGAAAGCGCTGGACAAGAAGATGCGAAACCAACGCGGAGGATTCTTCTCTTCCGAGACAATGCGCCGTCTCATCCAGTGGGTGTGACACTGACGAACGTGACCGTAAAGTTCCTGCCTCCGAACGTTACGTCGGTCTTGCAGCCCTTGACCAAGGCATGATAAGCAACCTTAAGCGTCTTTTAAAACAACGGCTGCTCCAGCACGTGCTGTCGAAGATCGATACCGCTTCAAACGTAAACGAAATCTTGTGGAGCGTCAACATTCTCCATGCTGGTCAGTGGAGCAGCAATGCATGGGATAAATTCCAGCCGACGACGATTACCAAGTGCTTCGTCAAGTGCGGCTTCCCTTCCGGGTCACCCGATAGTGACTGGGACGCTGACGATGACCTCAGCCTGCGCGAGCTCATTTTGCGCGGTGCAGAGATTGTTGTATGCGACGACGTGACCCCCGAGGAATATGTTCGGTGCGACGATACGGTGCGCGTTCATGACTGCAAGGACGACGACTGGGAGAACGATTTAATGCGGAAAGACGATGACGAAGAGAATGTGGACAAAGAGAATGGGGACGAAGAGGAAGTGGAAGACAAGCAGGTGACGGTACAAGATGGACTCGGTTGTGTGCAAAAGCTTAAAACTCTCTTTCTGAATCAAGGATGGGCAGAGTTGCTCGCTCCTTTGGAAAGAATCGAACACTCAGTTCAAGTTCATGTCCTGGAGAATGCCAAATCGAAACCACATAGTTTTATAACATCTTGGCTTAGAGACAAGTAATTGTATAAATTTCAAATTTTGATTCTCGTGCTGTCAATTTTGCGTTGCATTTTTGATCTTATCAATTTTCTATCTTTCCGTGGCAAATAATTCGAATAATTGTATTATTGCTACTGAATGCCAATAATTGCATGCTCATTTTGTCTGTGGAATGTGTATTTAGATATGTATGTTTTGATTAAACGACTTTTGTGATCTATCGAATACAGATGACGCGTTCATGGTCGGGTGATAGCCTAATCCCCGATAATGTGAACACCCCGCATATGAACACATTTTCGTCCAGTCCCAGAAGTATTCAGAATAGCGGGGTTTTAATATATATATATATATACACACACATACATACATGTCTTCCAATCCGGACAAATCTCACACTCTCACTATGTCTCTCCGAAAGGACCGTTTGGCAACCTCCCCCCCCCCCCCCATCCACAATCTCAACAATCCTCTGGAAGAAGTCCTTTCTTTCAAGCTTCTGGGTCTCACTATCTGCCATGATCATTCCTGGGAAAGCCGCATTTCCAACCTGGCCTCCAAAGCCAGTCGCCAACTGGGAATTCTCCGTCGTGCAAAGTCCTTCCTCGGCCCACCTGTGCTCCTGACCACAAACAAAGCTTTCCTCCACAGCCTGATGGAGTACTGCTCTCCCCTCTGTGCTGGTGCTCCTGCCTCCCACCTTTTTCGGCTTCATGCTGTGGAAACCAAGGCATTTAGGATCATTGGCTTCTCCCGCGGTGAGGCTGTCTTTTGGCCTCTCACCCTCTCACCACAGGCAGGTCGGTGGTCTTTCTGTCTTATACAGTCTCCTCTCCGGTCTCGCCACCCCACCCCCCCCCAACTGTCTGCAATTTGTCCCCACCATATTTCTACAGGGCGCTCAAAGTCCGCCAATAACCCCCTTCTGGTAAAACGACCGAAATCACGAATCACTGCTCACCTTCACTCTTTCATTCCTCTTTTTTCCCACCTCTGGAATAAACTCCCTCACTCTGTTGAATCCCATTCTTCCCTCTAGGCCTTCAAAACAATTGTTCACCACCACCTCTTATCACCCCCATCCGAATCCTCAATCTTTTCTACCCCCATTAATCCACCCCAAACCCACCTCCTTCAAATTCCCTGCTTTCCTTCCTGAAAGTCCCTGTAATGTCCATCGTGTATACCCCGTGTTCCCCGCCCCATCCCTCTCCCTTCCACAGATCTCCTCATGTCTCTGTTCCCCAGTTTTGTCCTTCCCACTCCCAACCCTCTTGTCTCATGCCCCCCTTGCTGTGCGTTGTGTGTTAGCTCTGATACGAGCCTGGACAAGGTATACAAAAAAATCAAAAATTACTTTAAAATTAAAAAAATCACATCAAAAACTAGAAGGGCACTCGGTAGAGCGCATATCTCTGCCACGTAATGCCTGATTCACGAGAACATATCGGGCCCCAATACATTTTTGAAATATCATGCTACATATCGTTTTTGGCCCTATTTCTCAATGGTGAAGAATCACTTTGAAAACTTAATAATTTTCGTATCCAGATACGGATACAGATCTTCACCAAAATCGAATCCATTTGTCCTGTCCATACACCCAACGTGTCCACCAAGTTTCGTGCGAATCAATCCACAACTTTTTGAGATATCGTGCTATATATCATTTTTGGCCCTAGGTCTCAATGGTGAAGAATCACTTTAAGAAATTATCAGATATGGATCCGGATCTGGATCTTCACCAAAATCTAATCAGTTAGTTCTTGTCACACATCCAACCTGTCCACCAAGTTTAATCCAAATCGGTCCACAACTTTTTGAGATATCCTGTACACAAACAAACAAACAAGCAGTCATAGACTGGTACTTACGAAATCGTCAACTTGACCTCTGACCTTGTCTAATAAAAGCTGTCTCTAGAAAAGGTAGCGACACAAACCAGAAGTTTCTACGATGATTCTGTACCAAACCTCTCATAAAACATCTGATTTTTACCAGAATTTCGACAACCGAGTGTTAAGCATACTTAACCGTTACCAAAATTGAAGACAGGATTGAAATTGATTTTAAAACGAGCGCGTAATGCCGTGTGTTACAATCCCCCTCATTAGCATAATCTTCAGTTAAGCCTCAGATACGACACCCAACATAAATCTCATAAAACATCCGATTTTTACCAGAATTTCGACAACCGAGAGTTAAGCATACTTAGCCATTACCAGAAGTGAAAACAGAATTGCGATCCGAGTTAAAACGAACTCGTAACGTCGACCGAAGCAAACATCTCCATTTCTCCAAGCAATTATTTAATATTATTTTATCAAAGTCACAAAACCGTAATATTCGACCATCCACCAAAATCTTTGTATAATCCGACAGATTAGCGAGTCAGGCATGTGACGATAACCTTTATTGGGATAAAAAAAAGACTTTTAAACACCATCTTTATCGAAAACACCGTCAGCGCGCACACACAAAACCTTTACGTGACTCAACGACGCGTCTGCTCGAGCGCGCTGCACCGCGTGACGAGCCGTGACGCGGCGAGTGAAATATTTTTATACAATCTTAAAACGTCTCCAAAACATCCGATTTTTACCAGAATTTCGACAAGCGAGTGTTAAGCGTCCTAAGCGATCGCAAAAACCGAAGACAAAATTAAAATCGAAGTTAAAACGAACTCGTAACGTCGACCGAAGCAAAAATACTCCATTTCTCCACATGAATTTACGGAATTATGTTTGACCTCACTGTGACCTTGACCTTCTACCGATTTTGACCAAAATCTAATCAGCGCTAGCCAGTACCCTCCTGAATCACGTGGCATAATTTGACATTGGTAGCTTCTTGCGTTCTCGAGTTATCGTGCCTACAAACAAACACACAAACAAGCAGTCATAGACTGGTACTTACGAAAGCGTCAACTTGACCTCTGACCTTGTCTCATAAAAGCTGTCTCTTGAGAAGGTAGCGACGCAAACCAGAAATTTATACGATGATTCTCTACCAAACCATCAAAAATCGGATGTTTGACCTCACTGTGACCTTGACCTTTGACCGATTTTGACCAAAATCTAATCAGCACTAGCCATCACCCTCTTGAATCACGTGGGGTAATTTGACATTGGTAGCTTCTTCTGTTCTCGAATTATCGTGCCTACAAACAAACACACAAACACACACAAACAAACAAACACACAAACAGATGACGAAGTCATCAATGTACTTACGAAATCTTTAAATTTCGTAAGTAACAAACACACAAACAGAGGACGGAAGTCATCAATATACTTACAAAATGTTTAGATTTCATAAGTAACAAGCCGGTAGGCGACATAGGTGGTCGCTATATAATTGCATACTAGTCATACAGTTTTTGACAGATCGGGCTGAAGTTTTTTGACAAAGGGGTGATTATAGTGCCGATTTTTGAAAAAAAAAAAAATTCTGATTTTTTGAAAAAATTCAAAGTCCCGTTACTCGGAAACGGTGGCGTCCATAGCAACGGTGCTCAAAAGCATCAACTCGATCCTGGTATGAACCTACCAGTCAAGTTTCATCAAAATCGGTTGACTCCTCTGACCTCCAGAGCTGTCCATTACATACATAGACAGATGGAAAACCTGAGAATAACGGTAGTCTAGCGACCACCCAACAGACATAGACAGACGGAAAACCTGAGAATAACGGTAGTCTAGCGACCACCCAACAAACAGAGAGAAAATGGTTGCAAACAACCTCCTTCACCTTCGGTGGCAGAGGTAACAATTCTGATTCTGTAGACCTTTAATGTGGTGCTGATGGAGCATAATTTCAACCAAATGGCCTCCTCCTGCGACAGAGTTTTTTTGTGTATCATTGGGTAATGTGGGTATATTTTTTATTGATGGAGAGAAAATTTCAAAATAAAAATAAAACGGAGATTTTTATTTTGAGATGACATCATGAACAATGAAAGTATTGTTATGGTCCAGGGTTCGGGGCTCGCCACGAGGGGAAGCACTCGAGTTTCTCCCAAACACCCGGTCCTGAGGCCGCCAACCACATAGCTCCGCGGTCCAATGGGATGTCGTTCTTACACAGCCGAAGTTGCTTGACTTAGACCACCGGCCTAGCATGGGTACGCTTTGATGTTTCCGCGATACCTTTCTATCGGCACAGCAACCTAATTAGAGGCCACGCCCTCAGCGCCACACCTGGTGATCTTCTGCCGAGCGGAACAGATAGTTGCAGCACTGGCTAACAGAGCAAATCAGGTGGGGCAGAACTTCCCATCAAACTATACTTGTACACTGCATCAGATAAATGAAGGAAAGGACAACAGACAGATTGGAAATAACAACACAATTATTTATTTACACACACAAGCAAGCAATAATTTAAAAGTGAGTATTGACTTACAGGCAAGAAAGCAAAAGGCACATAAGAGCAGATTTAACAAACACATTCTTTCTTATTCAATCTTATTTACAAAAGAGACATAACGGCCATCATTCAGTCTGGGGAGAAGAAGACAAAAAGAAGAACTTGAGAAGAAAAGTAAAGTATGGAGAAAAGAAAAGTAGGGTCTACTGTTTTTTTTTTCCCCTCACCTCACATAACCCAACCAAATATAGGTAGTCCAAATATAGGGGGGAAATGAGGGGGGAGGATGGGGAAGATGGGCAGTGGCGATGTGGTATGATGGGACACATAGCTGTATCTCTGAGGCATGCAGACCCAGTAGGCAAGTCCTCTCTGGTGTGCAAGATATATGACGGCAAGCAACTTGCTCTGTTTCTGCTGGGTCCCCGCATCCAGCAGCTCCCCATGAACCAAACTGCATTCTGGGCTTTCCACACTGTCCTCCTTCACAATATGGGCTTTCTGCTCCTCGCAGGACAAGCTTTTAGGATATGGACAAGCTTTGGGCTCCTTTCTGCCTGCAGGGCATTGCTTTTTTTCGTCTCATCTCATGCGAGCCTCTTCCTTATTGGTCCACAATGCAGTTTGTGGGAAATGCCACGTCATTCTGTTGGAACTTTCAATGCAGCCACTGCTCCTCCCTTCACTCGCCCAACACCACGATGAGGGCCTCCACTCCCTCCCTCGCATGCAAGCGTTCATTGTACAGTCTCCACTGTAATCTTCTGCGAGATGTGCCATGCCCCACCATGCAAGGGAAAAGCACCGCACATCGTGCCATGAACATACATGTAAGAATGGACACAGTCCCATGCGGTGAATGTAATCTGATCAGCCCAAAGGATTAATGACCACAGACGGACCAAATGTGCACAATTAAACAATGCACAGATGGAGTGAAAACGGAGAGGGATGCCGCCCAGACCGAGGGATGAATGGACGGCTGCAGGGTTGAAGGTAAGACTGATGGGGTGAAGGAGGGATTGTCGAAATGATGTTTGGTGAAGGGGATTATATATTGGTGTATTGAGAAAGGCAGAGGGGGAAACGGACCGATGGTGTAAATGAGGGGTTGTTTAAAGGAGTGGGGGTGGGGGGAGGAACATGCAGATGGGGTAAAGGAGGAAAGATTGAAAGTAGCAGGGGGGGGGGGGAGAGCGGACATCACACCGTGGAAAACACGAACTAACCAACGCATGCCACCCGAACAACCCTTATAGAAGGGGCTAAGAACTATCTACACAAAGACACATGAAATAACTTAAATAACTAATCCTCGGGTCTCCTACGTGTCCATGTATGCTCTTTCCCCTGGGGTAAGTTTCTAAAACTGTAACAGTATGTTCTTGAACTATTTTGTTAGTCTGTGTAAGTAAGAGTAGGGCCTGTACATTCCATAAACACTTCTGGAAATGCTATTTTTGTATGTAATGCCCCTTTTCCATGATAAATGTTTTGCCCAGCCCAACACAGCTCATCTCAAGTTTTTTCCATGAGGAAATATTAACATTTTTGCTATAGCCCAAATTCATTCCATTTGGACCAAATGTTTTTCATTATTAATTTCTTGGACCAGATAGCCCAGATCGGTCCATTGTTGGATGGATATAACCTGTGAAGTTTGTAGGAGCCAGGTTTAATCAATTAAGACCACAGCCAAAGTGTTGTCTGTGTTATACGATGAGCAAGCAGAGTGTTGCCTATTATGTTTGAATGAAAAGGGCTGTTTATCTTTTGCTTATTCCAGTGATATTGTTTCAAATAAATATATATATATACCGTATTTTCACGACTATAAGGCGCATATAAACGTCTTAGATTTTTGTCAAAATGTGCGACGCGCCCTATAGTGCAGTGCGCCCTTTGTGTGTATAAAAGAACAGGTATGTGCGGTATGCAGAACATTGCTGTTTTAACAACCCCGAAAATGGCAAAGAGACACGCTTATGAAGCTCAGTTTAAACTGAAGGCGATCAGCTATGCGGAGGAACATGGGAATCGAGCCGCGGCGAGGAATTTCCAGATCAACGAGTCGATGGTTCGAAAGTGGAGGAAGCTGGAAAACGAGCTGCGACAGGTGAAGAAGACGCAGCTGAGTTTCCGTGGAAACAAGGCGAGGTGGCCAGAGTTGGAGGAAAGACTTGAGCAGTGGATCGTTGAGCAAAGAGCAAGTGGGAGGAGCGTTTCGACGGTCACGATCCGACTGAAGGCAGTATCGATAGCGGAGGAAATGAAAATCGAACATTTCCACGGAGGTCCGTCTTGGTGCTTTCGCTTCATGAAACGGTGCCATTTTTCCATCCGGACCAGGACTACGATAGCGCAGCAACGTCCGGCGGATTATCAAGAAATGATGGAAAACTTCCGCTCCTACTGCAGCAAGCACATCTGCGACAAACGGATCCAGCCGAGCCATCGGCGTGAACCGGCCGTTCAAAGTGAGGCTGCGAGCGGCGTGGGGACGGAGGATGACCGAAGGAGAGCACAGCTTCACAAAGGGTGGAAGGCAGTGCCGGGCGAGTTACGCCACAGTTTGCCACTGGATTGTTGATGCCTGGGCTAACGTGTCTGCTGGCACTGTTGTCCGAGCTTTCGCTAAAGCCGGCATCATTTCGGAGGAGCCGCACGGTGCAGAAAGTGACTCTGACGGCGAGGAAGGTGGACCTGCTAGGTTGGGTTTAGCGGAGTTCGATGCGGAAACAGAGGATGAGGATTTCGATGGATTTGATTAAAGACTATTACCGGTATTTGATTGTTTTAGTATTTTTGTAACTAATACTTTAATAAAGCACAACCAAACTCAATTTTGCTCCCGATCTATTTTTAAATACGCACACTTGTGTGCTTGTGTGAGTGTGTTGTTGTACGGCGGACGTACGTAGTAGAGGATATTCATATAAAACCCGCGCCCTATCGTGAGGAGCGCCTTATGTGTGTGTCAAATACAGGAACGGCACACACAACTTAGACTGCGCCTTTTGGCACGGTGCGCCTTTTGGTCGTGAAAATACGGTATATATATATATATATATATATATATATATATTGTTGTGGTTACCAAATTCGCAAACCACCATTCAGGTCCCTTAGGTGAGGTATCTCGGTAAGTATATGTGTAGTTAGGCCCAAACCCGTTGTCTAGTGGGAATACATGTCATTTATGCGTGATGCGACTCTTCAGGATAGCCGTTTTTCTTTTACTATCTTTATTTTGGACCAACCGCCATTGTTACCACCACCAGTCACAACATCAACCACCAACCACAACGCCGCTTCACCACAACCGCCACGACCTTCACGTCACACCTCGCAACCGTCGCATCGCCACCGTTCTTGCGCCGCTTGTGGGTACCGGTGTTGGACTCGTGCAGGGCGCGCGCCGAACAGCGTGTACAAAACCACGGATTTTCTGCTTCAAAAACGGATCAAAAACGACACACGCCCACTTTTGTGCCGTCCAATCGGTGAGCGAGGGGCGATTTGGCCCCGCCTCCAGGGCGTTGGAGGGCGATCGCTATATGCAAATTTATGGATCAAAAAGCATTCACGCCCACTTTTTCTCGGGCCAATGGGGAGCGAGGTGAAAGGTCGAAGGGAGGGGGTCAAAGATGAGAGAGCGAAGCCACGGGGCTTATATAAGTGACCGCGTTCGTCAGTCAAGTGAAGAGAAAGAGTTAAGACTTAGCGGGCGGTGGAGTTGGGAAGAAGAAGCAAGAAGGAGTTGGTCGTCGTCGTGTGCGTTGGAGTCGGAGCGGAGGGGACGGAGCTGTGGAGAGGCGGCGAGGGCAGACGAGGGGGTGCTCGCGTCGTGCAGGGAGCTGCACACCAGGGAGGCCGACGGCGCGACCTGGCCGAGGTGGAGACGCTCGTCGCGGGACTCGAGGCAGAGTGGAAATCCTCTATACCCCGAGCATCAGCAACCCCCTCCTGTTTCCCCTCCGCGCTGAGATAGTGCGACCAAGGGGGCCCCTTTCCCACCCCCTACCAGACACTGTCCGCGAGGCCCGCGGAGTTGAGGCACCATCGCCGCTCCGCGTCTCATCACCAGACGGGTAGGCCCGACCCGGTCTCGGCCTCAGGCCCGCCTCATCTTTGAGGGTGTTCTTTTCCTTGGTTTTGGGTATGTGTTGTCGGCGCCGTCTGTGAAGTAAAATTGTATAAGTGTTGCCGTGTGCTCGCGTAATCGGTATTAGATCTGCATTGTCGCATTTGCTTTTTGTGTAAAATTGCATTGTGTTTCTTTCCTTTTCTATGTGCTTTTGGTGGAATTGTATATGTGCGCTTTCCGTTCATCGCGAATAAATGTGCTTTTGTGTTGAACTGTTTCCCGCTTCGCTTCGTCATTTCTTTCATTGAATCCTCATCTTGCTTCACGTAAAGGGTTGGTAGTGGGCTGAATACGCCCGATAATTAATCGAACCGTCGAGGTCGACGAATAACACCGCTCGGTTATCCCGATAGTACGGAACGGGTCGCTTAAGTGGCCCGTGTCCGAAGTCGACCTGCGGCGAGGTGCGACCGCCCGGTCTACCCTCCGTGTGGGTACTTAGGTAGGTCGAATTTGGCGAGCAACCCTATCCCACGCGGGGGCTGATTGGCTCGATCGCGGTGACACCGAAAGGTCCACCCGTGACTGGTTCCCGGCGTTAGTCCGAGAGGGTCACGACTGGATTGTCCGTCCGGTGGGCGACGTGCCGCGATTCGAGTTACGTGGCCGTCAGCACGCCGGCGGGCGCGAATACCGTAACACTGGTGTCAGGTCGTGCGATACAAATCCATCGCCCTCCTCGCGGCACTGGTATCGGAGAACAGGAAAACGGGCTCTCCTGTCTCCAGCTAAATTCACGGGAATCGGTCCAGGGGTGAGAGAAGCGACCCCCGATTCCCTCCAAATTACGAGCGATTCAAATTAACCCTTCACGAGAAGCAAGATGGCGTCTCAAGGCGAGCGGGAGCCGGGGGTATTAGAAATGTATATGTGTAGATGTGTAGAATCCATGGCTCAGGATGGAATCCCCGTGCAGGAAATGTTGATTGTGCAGGAACATGAACTCGCCCAACTGAACCCAGAGCCCGAAATAGGTGCGGTAGCGGCCGCGGTGTATGACACCTCCCCCCCCCTCTCCACCAAAACAAGCCGACCCTTGCCGAAACGGCTCACCCAAGCGCACCCGACATGGCCCAGCTATGCGCCATGCTGGCGGCAATGACAGCGAGAATGGATGCGAATACACAGAGGATGGATGCGAATACACAACAAATGAACGAAAAGATGGATGCGAAAATAAAAAGCATGAACGAAAAGATCGATGCGAGTACACAGCAATTGAAGGAAGAAACGAAAAAGCTGCGGGGTGAGACGCAGAACATGGGCCGAAGCCTGCAGGCGGGCATGAAGGCCGTGACCGGGGAGATAAGAATGGCGACTCCACGTGTGGGAGCAAACGAGCTGGGAGGGGGTGCAACGGCTGACAGGCCCGCGGTGGAGGCGGGTAAAAAAATAATTCGGGGGGCGTGTTGGGCGAGGGTCGTGACAGAGGAATCGACGGTGACCAAGAGGGAAAAATTAAATGGGGAGACCAAAACGTGTGAGACGAGACACGAGGTGACGACGACAGAAACTTATAAATGTATAGAGACACGGGAGACAGAAAAAATAGAGGAGAGACTGCACGATGAAGACGGGGTAAGTGACGCGCACACACACACGGAGGTAGTGGAGGATAATGGGGGTGAGCTGGCGGACTGGGTAGAGACCCAGTGCGAGCACCTGGATGGCCTCCTCCAGGAACGAGGGAAGGGAGTATGCCCCCTTGAGGCGAGTCACGACCAGGTGAGTTCGGTCGTGCTTTGCGAGGTTGAGGGGACGAGTGCTGTGGACAGGTGCACGGAGAGCTTGGGGGGAATAGAGGCCCCGGAGACCCTTGTGGGGACACAAATCCCCAGTGTGGTTGTCCCTGTGTGTGTGGTGCAAGGCGTGAGTGCGTCCCCGTGTGTGGAAGCGACCCCGTGTGTGAGTGGTGTGGTGGCGATGGTGCCGGAGTACGTGCTTCCCAGCACGCCGTGTGTGGATGAGGCACCGCGGTTGAGTTCCCCCGCGTGTGTGAGTGAGGGACGGGGTGTGGATCAGGCACCGCGGGTGAGTGCCCCCGCGTGTGTGGATGAGGCACGGAGTGTGAGTGAGGCACCGCGGGTTAGTTCCCCCGCGTGTGTGGGTGAGGCACCGTGTGTGGAAGAGACCGCGTGTGTGAGTGTCGCCGTGTGTATGAGTGAGGCACCGCGGTTGAGTGCCCCCGCGTGTGTGAGTGAGGCACGAGTGAATGGAGCACCACGTGTGAGTGGTATGGGTTATGCAAGGGAGACCGTGTGTGTGAGAGAGCGGTATGTGAGGGAGATGTCGGTTGGCATGCGGGAGCACGCAGCCGCGTCTCCCGGTGTGAATGTGATGGAGTGGAGTGTGTGCGTCGTAACACGCAGGTGTGCGTGTGTTGAATGGCGACGACGAAGGCGACAGTGGAAAGAAAGCCGAGTAGCGGCTGTAGTTGTTTCGGGGACCGTGCCGGGTTCACCCAGCAGTGAGCACGAGGTCCGTGCTGTGCAACGCACGAGACCACCACGTGCTCGCTTGCGAGAGTGAAGTCCCGGTCCGGAAACGCACGCGGTGGATTTGCCGATCCCGCGGACGGACAAAGTTTAGGCAGGATAACGGATTTGGACCGGACGGGTTCTCCACGCGATCGTGTGTGTTAAGCTCCAACGGGCAAAGCACACGTGTTCGCGTGGGGAACCCCTCGAGACGTGGGGCTTGTGGTTTTTTTTTTATGCGCACGGTGACGCCATGGCTGCACGTGGGGTTGGAATCCGGCAGGAGAGGTATCTCTGCCGGATGGTACCGTCCAAGGAGGGACGAGGAACACGTGCAGCTGCATGACGTCACGGGCAGGTGTAAAGTGCGCGAGCTCTGAGTTGCCGCGCAGGTGCTGCGCATGAAAAAAAAAAAAAACAAGCCTCACTTTCGGGTGCACAGGATTCCTGGGCAAGGGGTGGAAGACCCCCTTGACCTGGGCACAGGATGGAAACTAGTTAGGGGGAAGGGTTAGCTTAGTTAGACCGACTTCATGGGGCAGGGGTAAGTCCTCATGGAGTCCGTGGAATGGATTAGGTAGAGGGATTTAGTGAGCTTTAGGTTGGGAAATAAAATGAATTTTTGAGTTAGGAGACAAGAGACAGACTTTGGATGTGTAGAGTTGACGTAGTTTAGCTACGTAGTGTTAAATGGAACGTGCTGTAGTTTAAGGGACGACGTGGGAGCACGAGTTAGTTAGGGGATGTAGTTAGGAGGATGGCAGAGTTCAGCAGTGTGTGTGTGTGTGTGTGTGTTGAAGAGTTGGTGAGTTGTGAGGTGAGTACATGGTGAGTGAGTGAGGCCAGCGGGTCTGTGTGTGTGGAGTGAATGGGGAATGCATGGTGCGATGAGTGATTGGGGGGAGGAGTGACTCCCGCCCAAGGGACCCCGGGGTCAGTGTAGACTGAGTTAGGGGGTTAGTCAAATTGAAAAATGGAGGTTGTTTTGTTGTTGGTGTGAATGTAGGCTCGAAACCCATTTGGAGGGGTGCAGGAGCCCTGTTGACGGGCTTGGGAGCGTGGCTGCGAAAGGTGAGTATCGCTGAGTGGGTACCCCGGGCACCAGGCTAGTCGGCCGCGGTAGGCCATGGGCCCATGGGGGGCCGGGATAGAGTAGTGGGCACGGGTGCGCCTGCTTGGTGCGGGGGCCCGGGGCGCCATTAGCCGCGTGGGCAGTGTTGTGGGCACGGGTGACCCTCGGAAAGGGGCCCGGGAGGCCGGCCTGCCACGTGTGCGTTTCAGGGGAGGTGCCATGGGGAGCACTCCCCGGTGTTAGGGAGCTGGTAGGCTCGGAGGCAGTGTAGTGCCCGGGGGTGCCATAGCGGGAGAATCGGCAGAGGGTCGTGCCTGCCAAAGGGAGCCACGTGTCCCAGCCAGGAGACCGTGTGAGGGCACGGAGAGAAAATTGGGGGGCGAGGCCCGAAATTGTGAGGACACCAACACAGGCGACGGGAATCTGGGTTGTTAGAACCAATAGTTTAAGCGAGAGGCGCTTGTTGAAAGCCCCGGGGTAGTTTAAGAGTTAATGGTTAGGGTAGATTAGGAGATGTACCCCTCCGCACCATCCATCCCCTCGCTCTCGTTGTGGGCCGCTGGACCCACTTTGGGTTAGATCGCCGAACTCTGGGGAGGCCATTCTGAGGCTTCGTTGGGCCTCGACACAGGACGTTAGCTCTCCCTTATTCCCCTCCGGGAAGGGAACGTAGGGGTTGGGAGTAGGCTAGGTGACAGGATAGGTTAGCCGAACAAGGACGATAAAGGGGGTTAGGGGACGATTTATAGTGGGGAAGTAAAAATAAAAACAACAAAAAAATAAGTTGGGGCTAAATTGGGGTTTGACAAATTAAGGGAGTGGGTATGTACAGCGACAGGCAAAGGCGATAGGTTGGGAGGGAGACAGGTAGGTAGGTCCGAGCCCGCCTTCCAAGTGGCCAGCACCACCGCACTCCCTCCACCAACCTCCATTGAACGGCAAAGGCTGGCCAACTTCATCGGCTGGCCGTGTTTTGCTTCAAGGCGGAGGCCGGCCAACTTCATCGGCAGCTGTGTGCTGCAAGGCCTGTGCCGGCCAGTTCATCTGCTGGCTGTTTTACTTCAAGGCCTGTGCCGGCCAGTTCATCTGCCGGCTGTGTTTGCCTGCAGCGGCCTTCTTCTGCGGGCTGTGTTTGCCTGCTGCCTTTGCCATGCCATGCCCACTGCCCACGTTCACCAGCCCCCGTTCAATTTTGCTTTGCCCCCCCCCCCTTGTTCATTTCCATGTGCGCCAGGATCCGCAAGGAAACAGTTTGCAAGCTGCGAGAACTGCCCTGTTGGCAGCTACAACACGGGCCTGCAGTGGCGGCCCGTGCACCGTGTTTGCGTCCATCCAGTCATCCATCCATTCGTTGTGTTCATTGCGTGTGCCACTTGAGCTGGCACGGAGACTGCATTTGTGCAGCCCATGCACCGTTGTGGTTCACTGAGTTCAATTCAAACCATCCATCCATCCATTCGTTGTGCTCATTGCGTGTGCCACTTGAGCTGGCACGGAGACTGCATTTGTGCAGCCCATGCACCGTTGTGGTTCACTGAGTTCGATTCAAACCATCCATCCATCCATTCGTTGTGCTCATTGCGTGTGCCACTTGAGCTGGCACGGAGACTGCGTTGTGCAGCCCATGCACCGTTGTGGTTCACTGCGTTCAGTTCAAAAGGGAAGGCCTTGGACTGCGTGTGAGCAGCCAGCCACGTTCCCTGTCACCTGCATTGTTTGAGCCAGAGACTGCATGCGGGCAGCCTGGCTCCCTGCTAACTGCTTTCTTTTTGCAGAGTTCAATGATCCTGGGCCATGGTTTAGTGTAAAATTTGTAAGTTAAGGGTAAGATGTACTGTACATATGAGTGCGCCCCCGGCATGTCTGTCCTAGCGCCGGCAATTTTATTTAAGTCGTCCGTGTGAGTGAGTTTGTTTAGGTAGTTACGCAGCCCTCAGGTTATTTATTTTGGGGACACGAATACCATGAATGTCGCACTCAGGGATCCGTAGGTAAAATGTACTAGGGGAAAACTACACATGATGGCACACGAAAATTTGACGACTCGGGACGAGTCTGTAAAAAGGGGAGGGGGTAGTGTTGTGGTTACCAAATTCGCAAACCACCATTCAGGTCCCTTAGGTGAGGTATCTCGGTAAGTATATGTGTAGTTAGGCCCAAACCCGTTGTCTAGTGGGAATACATGTCATTTATGCGTGCTGCGACTCTTCAGGATAGCCGTTTTTCTTTTACTATCTTTATTTTGGACCAACCGCCATTGTTACCACCACCAGTCACAACATCAACCACCAACCACAACGCCGCTTCACCACAACCGCCACGACCTTCACGTCACACCTCGCAACCGTCGCATCGCCACCGTTCTTGCGCCGCTTGTGGGTACCGGTGTTGGACTCGTGCAGGGCGCGCGCCGAACAGCGTGTACAAAACCACGGATTTTCTGCTTCAAAAACGGATCAAAAACGACACACGCCCACTTTTGTGCCGTCCAATCGGTGAGCGAGGGGCGATTTGGCCCCGCCTCCAGGGCGTTGGAGGGCGATCGCTATATGCAAATTTATGGATCAAAAAGCATTCACGCCCACTTTTTCTCGGGCCAATGGGGAGCGAGGTGAAAGGTCGAAGGGAGGGGGTCAAAGATGAGAGAGCGAAGCCACGGGGCTTATATAAGCGACCGCGTTCGTCAGTCAAGTGAAGAGAAAGAGTTAAGACTTCGCGGGCGGTGGAGTTGGGAAGAAGAAGCAAGAAGGAGTTGGTCGTTGTCGTGTGCGTTGGAGTCGGAGCGGAGGGGACGGAGCTGTGGAGAGGCGGCGAGGGCAGACGAGGGGGTGCTCGCGTCGTGCAGGGAGCTGCACACCAGGGAGGCCGACGGCGCGACCTGGCCGAGGTGGAGACGCTCGTCGCGGGACTCGAGGCAGAGTGGAAATCCTCTATACCCCGAGCATCAGCAACCCCCTCCTGTTTCCCCCCGCGCTGAGATAGTGCGACCAAGGGGGCCCCTTTCCCACCCCCTACCAGACACTGTCCGCGAGGCCCGCGGAGTTGAGGCACCATCGCCGCTCCGCGTCTCATCACCAGACGGGTAGGCCCGACCCGGTCTCGGCCTCAGGCCCGCCTCATCTTTGAGGGTGTTCTTTTCCTTGGTTTTGGGTATGTGTTGTCGGCGCCGTCTGTGAAGTAAAATTGTATAAGTGTTGCCGTGTGCTCGCGTAATCAGTATTAGATCTGCATTGTCGCATTTGCTTTTTGTGTAAAATTTCATTGCGTTTCTTTCCTTTTCTATGTGCTTTTGGTGGAATTGTATATGTGCGCTTTCCGTTCATCGCGAATAAATGTGCTTTTGTGTTGAACTGTTTCCCGCTTCGCTTCGTCATTTCTTTCATTGAATCCTCATCTTGCTTCACGTAAAGGGTTGGTAGTGGGCTGAATACGCCCGATAATTAATCGAACCGTCGAGGTCGACGAATAACACCGCTCGGTTATCCCGATAGTACGGAACGGGTCGCTTAAGTGGCCCGTGTCCGAAGATGACCTGCGGCGAGGTGCGACCGCCCGGTATACCCTCCGTGTGGGTACTTAGGTAGGTCGAATTTGGCGAGCAACCCTATCCCACGCGGGGGCTGATTGGCTCGATCGCGGTGACACCGAAAGGTCCACCCGTGACTGGTTCCCGGCGTTAGTCCGAGAGGGTCACGACTGGATTGTCCGTCCGGTGGGCGACGTGCCGCGATTCGAGTTACGTGGCCGTCAGCACGCCGGCGGGCGCGAATCCGTAACAATATATATATATATATATATATATATATATATATATATATATATATATATATATATATATATCTCTTTCTCTCCCCCTCTCTCTCCCCCCCCTCCCCCCTCCCTCTCTCCCCCTCCCTCTCTTATATATATATATATATATATATATATATATATATATATATATATATATATATATATATATATATATATATATATAATAAAGCATTTTAGCATATATCTGATCAAAAAAAAATTCCTGGTTATAAAATATATGTCACCCACTCACTGCAGACCAGTGATGACAATGAGTCAACTGCCTTTGCCCATAACAATAAGCCTGATGTTGGGTTAACAGTTAAGGTGGCTGGCTTAAGATATTAGGGTCTTGAATTCAACCCCTGTCATCCCGTTAAATATTACCGGGTGAGATGCCACAGCCTGTCATCCTTCCGAGGTTGGCAAAATGAGTACCAGCTTACTGGAAACGGGGCTCAGCCGTGTTCCCAGCAATGATGCAACCAGCAGCCACAGGCTGCATCGGAAGTGATGACGCCTAACTGTTGTGGCATCTTCTCCAACTTGAAACCCCCAAAGAAAAAAAAAAAGCACATTAGCAAATCATACGACCCATGGCATGTTTCCCCATGCAATGATCATCCACTCCTACCCACCCAGCAAGGTATGTCGAGACCACCTCATAAATCAGATTTACAAAACACAAACCGCATAGGAAAATGACGGATCCATGTATTCAATATTCGTGGAATTATGGGCATCACACAACACAACATAAAATCACGAAAACTAAAATTTGTTATTGATTTACATGAGCAATGTTACACAATGCACAATTAAGCAGTGCCATTCATCAATTTCAACCGAATTTATTCTTTTTGATATCAATCTTTAGACAAAATATATTTCCTCAATACAGGAAAAATGATCTCGTTCAGAGACGTTGGCAAAGGCCAAAATTTAGTGGAAAAGAGGTGTGGAGGTGAAAAACTTTGTGCGTCAACAATAAAAACCAACGTATATACAGGGTGTCCCAAATGTCACCGAGGGATTTAGAAATTAAATAACATTTCTGTTTTTTTTTAAATAATTTATGATTATTTTTATACCAAAAGAAAAGTTACAAAATGGGGATAAATTTGCTTTATTTATGAAAAATGATCCAGCTTAGATGTCCTCCATTTTCGGCTTCGCAGAGACGGGCTCTTTCGACAGCATTTTCCACAACAGCGGATAATAACTTTTGCTGCAGCCCTCGAATTTTTGCACAGATGTTGTCCTTGAGCTGCTGAATTGTATGGGGCTAATTGATGTATACACGCTCCTTTAGGTAACCCCAAAGGAAATAATCGGGAGGCGTCAAATCAGGAGAACGTGATGGCAAAGAAATTTCTGAATTTCGTGAAATTATTCGGTGTCCATGCTCTTTGGATGAGAATGATTGATCGATGAAATTTAAAATAAAATTCCACGATTTTGGTTCTTTGTTCATTTGTGAATTTTTCCATGGATAATTTCCAAATGTTAATCTAAATTCTGAAAAGAAAAGAAAAACAAATTATTAAAAAAACAGAAATGTTATTTAATTTCTAAATGCCGAGGTTACTTTTGGGACACCCTGTATTTTAAAAGGTGACTTTATTAGCTCCGCCACCAAAGGTAGACGGAGGTTATGTTTTCACCCCTATTTGTTTGTCTGCCTATCTATGAACAGGATATCTCAAAAGGTTATGGGCTGATTTGGCCGAAGCTTTGTGGACAGGTTGGATGTGTGACAAGGACAAATTGATTCAGTTTTGGTGAATAACCAAATCCAGATCTGGACACGAGAATTTTATAATTACCTCCACCACCAAAGGTGAAGGAGGTTATGTTTTCTCCCCTTTCCGCCTGTTTGTTACTTAGGAAATCTAAAGATTTCCTAAGTATATTGATGACTTCCGTCCTCTGTTTGTGTGTGTGTGTTTGTGTGTTTGTTTGTAGGCACGATAACTCGAGAACGGAAGAAGCTACCAATGTCAAATTACACCATGTGATTCAGGAGGGTGATGGCTAGCGCTGATTAGATTTTGGTCAAAATCGGTCAAAGGTCAAGGTCACAGTGAGGTCAAACATCCAAAACATAACTCGAGAAAAGTTACCACAGGTATTGTTGACGGAGCGTGAGTTTGGAAGATCGAGGTAAGTTCGGTGGAATTTGTGTCAATTCGTTGAGTTACAGCTGTTTTAAAATTTTCAGTTTTATAAAGTAATATTAAATAATTCCGTAAATTCCTGTGGAGAAATGGAGTATTTTTGCTTCGGTCGACGTTACGAGTTCGTTTTAACTTAGATTTTAATTTTGTCTTCGGTTTTTGCGATCGCTTAGGACGCTTAACACTCGGTTGTCGAAATTCTGGTAAAAATCGGATGTTTTGGAGACGTTTTAAGATTGTATAAAAATATTTCACTCGCCGCGTCACGGCTCGTCACGTGGCGCAGTGCGCTCGAGCAGACGCGTCGTTGAGTCACGTATGGTTTTGCGTGTGCGCGCTGATGGTGTTTTTGATAAAGATGGTGTTTAAAAGTCATTTTTTATCCCAATAAAGCTTATCGTCGCATGCCTGACTCGCTAAGCCGTCAGATGGTGTAAAGATTGTTTGTGGATGGCCGAATATTACGGTTTTATGATTTTGATAAAATAATATTAAATAATTCTGTAAATTCCTGTGGAGAAATGGAGTATTTTTTTTTTCGGTCGACGTTACGAGTTTGTTTTAACTTCGATTTTAATTTTGTCTTCGGTTTTTGCGATCGCTTAGGACGCTTAACACTCGGTTGTCGAAATTCTGGTAAAAATCGGATGTTTTGGAGACCTTTTAAGATTGTATAAAAATATTTCACCCGCCACGTCATGGCTCATCACGTGGTGAGGTTTTGCGTGTGTGCACTGACGTCATCGCGCTCGCCCCAGAGTCCTCTCGAGTTGGGGGGGGCGTCGAGTGTGACCTTTACGTTACGTTAATCCGCGGTAACTCGAGAACGGAAGAAGCTACCAATGTCAAATTACACCACTTGATTCAGGAGGGTGATGGCTAGCGCTGATTACATTTTGGTCAAAATCGGTCAAAGGTCAAGGTCACAGTGAGGTCAAACACTCGATTTTTGATGGTTTGGTATAGAATCATCGTAGAAACTTCTGGTTTGCATCGCTACCTTCTCTAGAGACAGCTTTTATTAGACAAGGTCAGAGGTCAAGTTGACGATTTCGTAAGTACCAGTCTATGACTGCTTGTTTGTCTGTCTGCTTGTTTGTGTGCAGAATATTTCAAAAAGTTGTGGACCGATCCAGATGAAACTTGGTGGACAGGTTATGTGTGTGACAAAGACGAATTGATTCAATTTTGGTGAAGATTCACATCTGGATCTGGATATGAGAATTATATAATTTTTAAAGTGACTCTTCACCATTGAGAGATAGGGCCAAAAACGATGTAGTACTGTATAGCATGATATTTCAAAAATGTATTGGGCCCAATATGTTCTCATGGATCAGGCATTACGTGACGGAGGTATGCGCTCTGCCGAGTGCCCTTCTCGTTTTTTTTTTTTAAGTGATTCTTCACGATTGAGAGATAGGGCCAAGAACGATACATAGCACGATATTTCAAAAAGTTGTGGACGAGTTATGACAAAACTTGGTGGATGAGATGTGGAGGTGGTAAGAACAAGCCGATCAGATTTTGTTTAAGGTCCAGATGCAGATCTGACCTATCAGTGAGATAGAAACCATAAACTCTTCAGCCTGGCGGAGGTATGCGCTGTACCAAGTGCTGTTTTAGTTAATGTTGAAGTTGTGTCCGTTGATACTTATCAATGGAGATTGTGAAAATTTCATCAGGTATATGTGGATCTTTTGTATGCTTTTCCCGATATTAATTGCCAGGAGTAATGATGGAATACGTTTATAACAAGCATGTGGCTGCACAAAGTCATACTCAAATTAATTTTCCATTGACTGACATGATGCAGGTGTATATTGAAGAAGTATTAATTACTAGTGCACAAATTGGACAAATGTCATATCCACACTTTCCTCAGGTAAGGAGTTATGCAAGTTTTTGTAGATTATTAATGAATTTTGTCTCATCATGACAGGGTCTATCGACTGTGTTATTTGGAAGTTTCTGGGCAGGGTGGTATGCTCAGAACCTGCAAGGTATATTTCTACAGTTTGTGCACTTTTATAAGTTGGTAGGTAGAGTCAGACACAATGTAAACACTTTAGCTGAGCTAAATGGTGAACAAAGACAAACACATCCAGGAACGCAGGCACACAACAACCACCTGCCGAGTATGACTATCGCATTCCCGCGATGTATTACCGACGGATGCCTGAACCCTTGATGCGGGCAGGAACAGGTATGAAATAGAATGGCATGGAAGTTGGTTTTGAGGTAGAAAGTAGAGTCAGACAGAAGGCTTTTATCAGGCAGTACAAGTGGGAAGGCATGAGCTCAAATTTCTTGGTCTTGCAAAAAGAATGAAAAAAAATGGGTTTCATTGAGCCTGAGAGACAAGCCATTGAAGAGTATTTTACAACAGTAAACAGAGGCAACTTGAATCTGATTCCAGCACTGGGAAGTTTGTAAGAAGGAAGACATTTTTGGACATCGATTGGTAATGCAGAAACACCGGAGCATGTGGTATGAGGCCATTGGCTGGAAATAGCACCAAGACATTGCATCTTGCAACACAACAGAGTATATTGAAAAAAAAAAACCCTCCAGAATCCAATGTAAACAGCTAAATCACCATTTCCTGGACAACTCTATTTTCCAAGCACAATGTAGAATGCATGGATGAGCATTGAGCAGCAATGTGGATGTTGGGAATATGAGCACAGATACCATGTAATCGTTTCGAGCCAGAGCCAAGGTATCAAACCAAGTGCATTCCCACATTGTAAGAGGTCACAAAATTGATGTGCTGTCTTGCCAGTGCACCGGCTGTGTAGCTGAACCTCAGCCAGCTGCTGTGGGTCAAAAGAAGGTCAGAAAAAGCAGGGTTTTGGAAGCATGGAGCAATTTAATGTGTGTGGTAGAAGTGGGAGGGAAGGTGTGGTGGCTTCAGTTGTATCGCATCGAATTTGGTTAAAATATAGATAATTACTCGAAAAATTATGCAGCTTTTTACGAACGCCAAAGATGCTCTGCCAAAGCAATGGCAATGACCTTGGATCCTGGGAAGGGTGCTCTACAGCCTGGCTGTCCGACTGTATGAAACAATGTCTGGCCAGGTTTCGTCTCCCGGCGGTCATTTGGACTGGACACCACCATGACTGGGCAGAAGAGCACACTGCCAGCTGGTTCGACCACCGTTCTGTCGGATCATGCTCTGGGCACAAACCCTTTCAGGGCATAGGTGGTTTGACTATTTGAAAACACATGTGCCAAAATAAAAGGAGTCTATATAATGAAGTTTTAATCAAAAATAATTGCTGAAGGCGAACAGGGAAATATTTAATTAGTCAATACACACAAGGACTTGGATTGCTGAAGGACTTTCTTAATTACAGTTTGTCCTGAACTATCTGTCAATTTCTTGTTAATCTGCATGGTCACACCCATAATTCACTCGACTCAAAAATAAAATATCTTGACAGCACCCAAATAGTGTTCTAATATTATTTCATGTGCATAAATTCTTCAGTTTCCATATGTACCCTTTCCTCCCAACCGTGATGCGCTGTTTGATGAATGTGGAAAACGATGCTGGATCTACACACATAGAGGTTACGGAGGTCGATACACTTATGCTGCTCGACTAGTCGACTGGTATTCAGATACAAATTATCTTTGCAAGTGAGTCAATAAAAGTCACCGTAAAATATATTTTAATGAACTGCATAAATGTGTAAACTGTTGAGTTAATCACGTCTTTGTGCAGACTTCCTTAGTTATGTGTTGGGATAGGAATTTGGAATTTGTTCTTGGTGCAGGCAATAGCTCACTTACTCTTCGCAAAAGACACCATGGGATCTTTAATATCCATCAACTATTGCTGGCAGACGGGACACCCAGTTTAATGTCCATTTGAAGGACAGCACACACATTGATGAATCACCCTGTCTCTGACACATCAGGATGACAGCTGGGTTGGGATTTGAACCGACGCTGGACAGCTTAGAGGTATGTGTGCCTACCTCTAGGTCATCCTTCCAGCCCAAAAGACATATGTAGTGTAGTATTTACATGTTAAAAAAAAAAACTGTCCTCTACTGAACCGATATGGGAATGAGATTTCCTCATTGTTATATTATCAATTTTCAAATATCACTGAATTAAGCTGAGACTGGTGCCTTGAAAGAGCCTTCTTTATTGAACGAATCCCTATCCATGACCCCCTCTTAAATTGTTATGGATGAATAGACTTGTATTCTCATATGGAATGAACCTTTAGTTAGAGGAAACCTAATTGTCCAAGGGAAATACATCCTGCTGAGTATGAAAACGTCTTGAGTGGCGTGATGTCACACACCAGACCTCGCCTCCAGCTCTGAGGCACCGTTTGCCATGATCCAAGGCACGATTAATGAAATTAAGCAGGAAATTAACAAAAATGAAAGCACATGTAATATATAAAAATACAGAGGGATGGTGGGAAAGATGAGAAGGTAAGACAATAGATTCTGACAGTGCTAATTGGAGTAACTAGCAGATACCCGTCTACGACGGGTATGGGGGACAGGATGGATCACAATACTCAGTTACGGTCGTTTCTTTGGATGTTTTGCGCCGCATTCAACAGCTCAGTTCATATTGGTGGCGTGTCTGGGTGCCCATGGCAGCGTTTGAGACCGGTCGCTTTAGATTGTCGGCCTTGACACATCGTGCCGGATGAGTAACACGAACGATTTGACATATTCATCGTTTCCATATTACCTCCATCAACACATTAACAACATGGCAGGATAAAAGTCGTAAATGCTGAGTTGAACAACGTCCTGAACTCATGGACTTGGTTAAGTAAAGCACGTTGTCTGGGACCTGGCCGTCGGTTTGCTGCCGAACGCTGCTGATTGTGACGTCATCGATTCACTCTTTGAAAATTCTATTTATATTCGATTTTTTGAATCCGCTATCACCTGCATATATACATGGAACACACAATGTGAAGATTTCGGAAGTATGAACAGAATATGTTCGGAGAAAAGTGTGTTAGAAGTTCCAGGCTTACGCCCATTATATTATGATGATTATATGAGACAACTATTCAATTACTGATTGGGAACTACCTATCTAATTAATTAACCACTCATCTATTTTTTTGTGTATATACAGTATATGCAGAGTGCATGTAGTGTGTGTGTGTGTGTGTGTGTGTGTGTGTGTGTGTGTGTGTGTGTGTGTGTGTGTGTCTATGTACGTACTAGCAGGGTGTGCTTACACATTGTAAGCAATAAGGAACCGTGCTTCCCGATTGTCTCGAGTTGCTCATCTGCATTTGATTTTTCATTTATTTATTTTCATTTTTTATATCGTTACGGTTCTAGGAACTGTATGCATACAAACATACAGTTGTTCCGAAGTTAGTTATGCCATTAGTATATGTGCAGATAGATCCCTCCCTTGTGTGTCATGGGGAAGCAAAGGGGTGCGTTGCGATGTTTTTTTAGTTAGTTTAATAAATAATTTTCTCCCCTTTTATTTTATTTCCCGTTGTTGGAGCCGCAGTACCTTCCTCTCGCTTGCTCCTCTCGTTTGGGCTGGACAAGCGCTTCACCGCCTACTTGCCTAACCAGAGACTCGTTTTTAGAGGCAAAATCTTGCAGTAGTTCCTGCTTGGTGGGTCCAGACACGCGTGGAGTGGGCGGGCTTGCCGTCCTGGCAGAAACCCCGCCCAGAAAGGGTGGACCCCATGAAGGCCCTGTCCAATCGGGACGGACGATGACGTCAGCTTCGCCAAGGCCCCTCCCTGCCCAGTGGGATCTATAAAGTACGAAGCGATCCTCAGAGTAGGGTTGGGTGGTTGAGTTGGTGAAATGGTCTTGAGTAAGAAAGAAGGAAGGTCGTTGGTTCTTTGGTGGTCGGAGAGTTCAGTGAGTTCGTTAGCGTTGTTGCGAAGTGTCTACCCACGTCTCGCCTTGGCGGCCCGCGCTCTCCACTCAAGCTCCTTCAAGGACACGAACTCCACACGTATGGTTGTGGCGGAACAACTCAACCTTTGTCAGGTGCAACACCACAGAGCATCCCCTCCCCCGAAACTCTCAGGTACCGAGAACTGCACCCTCAGCTCCCTCCCTTCCTGGCTGCAAAAGGCCCCTTTCTTTTAATTGGGTTTATTTTGTCCGAGTGTTTGTCGGAGTGTGTGGTGCCTGTCTTATAAGTAAGCTGTACAAGTTCTTTGATTTTATTGGAATTCTTGCTTTTATTATTCTCATGTTAAGTCTGCTCTGTGTCCACTTTCGTAAGTTGCTGTAAAAATTTTCGCACTACATCTCTCTCCTTTCTCCTGCATAACACACCAATACACTTGTTCCTGTCCCACATGACTTTCCTCGCCTTCGTGTAAATAAATGATGGTAGAAATGTTCCCAGTTCGTTTTTGTCTTTTCTTTCATTGGTCCAGCATGGTTCGGATCTGAGTTTAGCCGGGTCTTTATTCCCAATAATCTGTTCATTCTAGCCGGTACGTCCTTGGCAATTCGGCTGCATCTGATCCGGAGTTGGTAGTTGATAGCGTGATCCAGTTCAGGCAAGGCGTACCGAGGGCGTGGTTCCCCGGTAGTCGAAACCGTGTGGTTACTTAGGTAAACTGATTACACCTGGCAGGAAGACTCTACGCTACACGGTTGAGGTATTGGCATCCACGGTCGGTTAAGCGACCCACCGCGTCACGGAATAATCCGTGAGCGATGGCCTACAATTCTGGGAGTCTGGTGGGAGACAACGTAACTTCCCCCACCTAGTGGTCATTCTCGCCACCGGACCTCGGGCCGCAACAATATTTTCATTTAAGGATGTTTTCCAACGGTTCTGTGATTTATCTGGTGCATTGGCTTTGATGTCCATTTGCACACAAAAATCACCATGCTTCCCCATTGTCTCAGGTCACTCACTTGCATATTTTCATTTATTTATATTTTAATATACAGTTGTTTTCTGATGGTTCTGTGAATTTTTCTGGTGTACCAGATTCGATATATCATCGGCAAACAAAATTTCAGCTTTATACGTCACCCGGAAGGTACCAATCTTTAATATCAGTCAGTCAGTCAGTGAGTGAGTCAGTCAGTGGCTAGAATGACCTTTATATTATACCAGCGGGGTATGCTTACAAATCATGTCAGCATACGAACCATGCTTCCCCATTTTTTTTGAAATTACTTGAAAAAAACAAGAGGTTTAAAAAAAAAAAAATCCTCAATTTCAATTGCTCATAAAAATGTAATATCACAAATATTACAAATAAATTTGTACAAAATAAATGTTTGAATTGTGAATGGTGTAAATCATGACAACACAGCAACTCACCAACTTATCCTCAGTTAAAACAAGCCTGTCTCTACAACGACATGTGGTGAGAGGTTTTGAATTGCACAGCGGGAGTTTTTTAATTACGTGGTGAGGTGTTTTTAATAACATAATGATTACGTGGTGGTAAGTTGTTTTTAATTACTTTGTGGTTACCTGCGCACGCGCGTGCACATGCACGCACACGCACGCACACACACCAAATGCCCAATTCTCTCACCCAAAATTGGAGGGATGAACCAATCAGCTATCACCAAATTAATTATGCCCAGCTATGGCTCGGACTTACAATTAACAACAATTCTGCCCTTCTAGCCAAAGAAAGCTGCATAAAGCAACCAAAGAAAGCTACACAAGGTAAGCCCTTTGCCATTTCAAACCCTACCCAGGTTCCTTGACAGCTGCAGACATATAGAGTTATCACATGCATGAGAACCCCAACGCCACACACTGCCATCAGCCTCCAGAACGGTTCCATCATACATTAACGATAACACAAAGATTTATTGTTGTGCAGCCAATACCGGGAAGATAATTTAATTCTAATTTTTATCGACCAGTCCACTCCAAAGGGGGAACATCCATGGACAGCTGTTTCGGCATTTTTATGGCCCTGTTCAGCATGGAACAGAAGGTCCTCCCGGAGTGAACTGGTCAAACCGTGCAAGACATGAAGTCAAGATCAGAACCCATCACTGTAGTGGATACCAGGAAGCAAGTGGCTATTGTAGTAACATCCTATGGAGTGGAAGCTTGCTGGTATCCTGTGTCGGAGTGGCGACCTGTCCAGGATTGTGCCCAATAGCCAAGGAGACTGCTTAGGCAGCATCAACACTCTGCACAGAGTATGGTCCCAATGGATGGATCCTATGGAGATGAAGGGGCCTGAAGCGCTGCGAAATTGCTCTTGCCTAATTGGCAAAGCCTATACAACTGCTTAGCCGAAAGAGCCTATGTAAATTTTATATGTAAACATACATACACATTCAACCCTGTGTTATCCGTGTGCCTGCATCACTGTTCTCCTCAACAATGCTCCATCAAGAGTCGATAATCTGATCGACTATGTGGCATTGATGTCATGCAGACATGATGGACGAAAAGGCCTCCTATGTTAATGTTTCTTGTATTTCCAAGTCTTAGTCTCAGTTTTCTGTCTTTAAGCCAGTTTTCTCTTGCCAGCTAGTTTGTTTGTCTCTTGTGAAATTCTGTGAGTCTGATTGTAGCTAATATTACAAAGAAAACAAGACTGAGGGGAATGTAACAATACAGATACTCGCTAGAGTATATGGATTAATGAGAATGAACGATCGATATTTAAATATATCTGCGTGTGGACTCACACACTCACACATACATACACAAAGACTGAATGCAATAGCCTCTCATCCGAATCCTCCAGGAACGGGAGAGGTTCATAAGTATTTGCAATCACAAGAGTTCTTTGCATGTTGATGAGGATTGTTGTGATTTACAGGCATTGTCATCAGAAATGATTCAAAGAAACAGTGATAGGTCTATTTCAATGAACAACTAGAGGGGGAGCACTCGGGAGAGTGCAAAACCTCCGCAGCCATTACTGCTGGGTCACTCAAGTGAACCTTATATCTTATTCATTAAATATGATGTCAACAGTGCTGACAGAGTTATAGTTCTTTTCTCCAACATTTTTTTTTTGGGGGGGGGGGGGTTGGAAATCACTTAAAACATGTAAAAATGCAAAAAAAAAAATTTCTGTCTAACAATTTTTTTGGGGGGGTAACAATTTTTTTGGGGCGGTGGGTTTGGAAATCACTTAAAACATGTGGAAATGCAAAAAAATCTTTTTTTGGGGGGGGGGGTAACTTTTGGGGGGGTTGGAAATCACTTAAAACATGTAGAAATGCAAAAAAAAAATATTTTTTTCTCTAACAAGTTTTTTTGGGGGGGGGTTGGAAATCACTTAAAACATGAAGAAATGCAAAAATTTTTTTAATTTTCTTTTGGGGGGGGTAACAATTTTTTTTGCGGGGGGGGGGTTGGAAATCACTTAAAACATGTAGAAATGCAAAAAAAAAAAAATTCTGTCTAACAATTTTTTTGGGGGTAACAATTTTTTGGGGGGGTTGAAAATCACTTAAAACATGTAGAAATGCAAAAAAAATTCTTTTTTTGGGGGGTAACTTTTTTGGGGGTGGGGTTGGAAATCACTTAAAACATGTAGAAATGCAAAAAATAAAAAATTTTCCCTAACAATTTTTTTTTTTGGGGGGGGGGGTTGGAAATCACTTAAAGCATGTAGAAATGCAAAAAAAATTCAAAAATTCCTCTTTTTTGGGGAGGGGGTTGGAAATCACTTAAAACATGTAGAAATGCAAAAAAAAATTCAAAAATTCCTCTTTTTTTGGGCGGGGGGTAACAATTTTTTGGTGGATTGAAATCACTTAAAACATGTAGAAATGCAAAAAAAAAAATTCTCTATTTTGGGGGGGGTAACAATTTTTTGGGGGGGTTGGAAATCACTTAAAACATGTGGAAATGCAAAAAAAAAAAAAATTCTCAATTTTTTTGGGGGGGGGGGTGAGGACCAAGTCCAAAATTTAATGGCATGATCCTTGGACCATACCTAACCCCCCCCCACCAAGTTTCGTCGAAATCCGTCAAGGAGTTTTTCCGTAATACTGTTCACAAACAAACAAACAGACAAACAGACAGGGGGTGAAAACAGTAACCTCCATCCATCTTTGAAGATGGCGGAGGTTAACAACAACAAAAAAAACGATTTATAGGAGAATTTGTTTTTTGATCGAGATGGCAGGAAAGCCGTTTGTAGCATCCTCACCTCTGAGCTTTGTCATGAATTTGTTTCCCTGAGGGATTGACTCAAAGTGAAACTGCCATTCCAGTGGAGTGCTGGAAGGATGTGCTGCGTTTTTTGATATCTTGCTCAAAAACAGCCAAGCAAACAAACAGGGATGAAAACGTAACCTCCACATCCACCTTCGGTGGCAGAGGGAATAATAATGAAAATGGAGTTTGTTCAGAGAAGAAAAGAAAATTTGTGTGGGGTGGATTAAGCATCAGCACTAAAGGCAAAGTATAACAGAGGGATACCAGGTAAATGGGCAGGTACATCAAATGAATCCGAGAGCAATTCGGGATTTCTCAACCTAAGGTGAAACCATTGTTTTGGTTTTAGTCCAACAATATTGCATGTCCTTCTATCTGTTATACAATTTTGTTTGGCTTCTTCAAAATACATATTCACGTCATTCCTGCGCTTGTCGAGTTACAGAGATAATGTGACAAATTTGAAAAATGCTATTTATAAATTTCTAAAAAAAATTTGCTAAATTGAGGGTGACATTGCACCGAACAAGGTTGTGGTTTCCTGGAAATGCGCTTCGACCTTGGCTTGGCACTTTGAAGATTGCCTTGAGAATGAGTTTCCTTTAGTGCACTCGAAGCACGTTCGACAATTCGCTGATCATAGGGAGAGATCTCATTTGATGGCGTAAAAGCTCTGCTTAGCAAGGAAAGATTGCGATGCTTCATTATAGATGTAGCAAGTCAGGAGAATATGCCACTCACATGGTTGCTTTCAAGAAAGAAACTTCAACAGTCTTTGATACAGCCTCATCTCCCAAGAGTCTTTGCTGGAAGTTTTTTTTTTTTATAAACAAACAACAGTTGGCAAGATAATAGGTTGTCTGATTACAGCGAGGTTATTGATATAAATGGGTACAAGGAAAGAGCAATAATCCAGATAATGAGGATCTGGGGTGAGGATGGGGTGGTGTTGAGTTTGTGAGCTTTGTTTTTAATGAGCGCAAGTATGACTGACAGGATTGCTGAAATGAAAATATGTTCCACAGTACTATGAAAATAAAATCCACGATGATGGGAGTCATCTACAATAGGACGGATCCATCTGAAAATTTTGAATGGAGTGGTCTGTGTTGTTACCTTCTCGGGGGTCTCGACCACCCACAGGGTGCACTCAGATGACTGCCAAAAGGACGCAACCACACCCCGAGTCACTGAGCCGCTTGAGGCCCACATTCTGAACAGTTGGAGAAATACTGTCCAACCAAATAATAATAATACAATATACAATATAGGCAGTTGTAACTCATTTACAACGAGAAGGGCACTCGGTAGAGCACATACCTCCGCCGGGCTGATTAGTTTACATTTTGTGTCCCACCGATCGGCTGGATCTGGATTCGGACCTGAATTAAAATGGAATCGCCTTGTTCTCGTCACCCAACCAACTCATCCACCAAGTTTTGGCCAAATCCGTCCCTAACTTTTTGAGATAACGTGCGAAATGTCGTTTTTTGGGTGAATCTCTCAATGGTGAAGAATCACTTAAAAATTATCTGATCCTGATACAGATTCAGGTCTTCACAAAAATCTAATCAGTTCATCCTCATCACAAACCCAAGCTCTTCACCAAATTTAATCTGAATCTGTCCACAACTTTTTGAGATATTTTGTTCACAAACAGTCAAACAGACAGACAGACAGACAAACAGACAGTGGTACAAATATAACCTCCATCCACCTTTGGTGGCAGAGGTAATGAAGCAAGCAGTCGAGGATCGACTTAACGGCATATAGTGAGTAGTGGAGACAGTTGGAACTAATTTACAAACGAGGGGAATTGTGAAGCAGAAGAAAAAGCGGTTCCATTTAAAGTAAGTGCAGTAGAACAGTACTGGGAAACGATGATTTGTTTGGCATCTTTGCACAAAGCATGTTGGTTTGCATGCATGACGTCAGCCACAGCAAAATGAATGGTTGAGCAACCAGGTCGTCCACACCAGATCACTCCCACCTCGACATGGGGAATCACCAGCATGAGAAACGCCTCAACAGGACCGCACAAGTATTGTAGGAACAGCACACCCCAACCGAACATACATCGAAGAGCCGAATTGCCCAGGATGAAGGTTGGAGCTCCGAAAAATGCTGATGCCAAAGGTCCACAAAACAGCTTTGTGTTAAAGGGAAGATCTCCCTCAGCTGGACAGTGAAGCGGTCCCAGCTCGGCAACCTCACCAGCATCTCTCCCTCTGCTGTGCTCCTTCCGTTATCTCACTTTCCAGGCACCCACTCACAACACTCTCACACATTGAGTCCTCTCTATACTCGCTCAACTTCCTCCGTGTCTCGCACTCCTCGTCTCTGGTTCATACACTATTGTCTTGTGTGCCAAGCCCAACCTTGCCTCTCAACGGCAAATCATACAGCTACGCATACTCTACAACGCCAAGCTTGTCGGGGGCATGCTCATTGCATGTTCGGGCATTTCCCTTGCCTGGCCACTAAATTGTAGCCCATATGATTATCAACCGAGTTAAATATTCACAAGTCTTCACTCAACTACCATTACCAATGTTAAACAATTAAATGCTAAAATAATAATTGTATGTGTTAAAAAAATCAAAATCAAATGGAAAGTTCAAAATCCCATCATAAGAATGATTACTGCACATCACCGACCATTCCAATCAATCAAACCAAAATACAGAAACTTCATTTTCATAACAGTACGTGTCTAAATTTCTGCTATAATATCAACAACAGCTTGAACACCGTAAACACATCTGGCTGCAGAGAGTTCAATTACAACTGTACAATGCCTACTTCATCATTATCATCAATCATCCTGTAGCATGCCCTATGCAGAGCAGTGGTGCTGCCGAAGCAGTTACTCAGCTACAGTCCTGACTGAGTCACCACTCCAGTTCAGAATTAAGGGCAGGAATTTGGAGTTTGTTCAAGGTGCTGGTGATAGCTTGCCTACTCTTCCCAAAGAATGCCATGGGATCCTTGACGTCCACCAACAAATGCTGGCAGAGGGGACGACCGTTTAACGTACATCCGAGGGACGGCACACACATTGATGAATCACCCTGCCTGTGAAACACCGGGATGACAGTTTATAGCTGTGTCGAGGTATGAACCCCAGAGGCGAGTGTGGGTACCTCTAGGCTCTGCCATTCTGCCAGTCCTAATACCAAATTAGTACTCAAAAGCAAAAACATCAGAACTCTTTGAACATCTTGAACACCAAACAGTCAATGCATGACATCATCCAATTTTATGTTGATGTTGACCATTTTAACTTGCATTGCAAAGAATGGCTTACAAGTGACAACAGAGACAAATGGGTGGAAAACAAAATAATTCTGCATGTTGCATGTCCTCAGCCAGATAGTCATTGAATCTACTGGAGGGGAAAACATACTTTACATTGTAATGACACATAAAGCCAATTATATCCAAGCTGCCAATGCAGTTCCCATGGGCACATCAGATCACAACATAATATAAACTGAAATGGCACTCGGTAGAGCACATACCTTCGACAGGCTGATTAGTTCACATTTTGTATCCCACTGGAAGGCTGGATCTGGATTTAGACCTGAACTAAAATTTAAACAGCTTCTTCTCACCACCAAACCAACTCATCTACCAAGTTTCGTCCAAATCTGTCCACAACTTTTTGAGATATCCTGCTATATGTCATTTTTGGCCCCATCTCTCAATGGTGAAGAATCACTGAGAAAAATTTTTTTTTAATTCTAGTATCCGGATTTTTGTAACGATTCTTCCTCGTCACATACCCAATCTGTCCACAATATTTTGAGATATCCTGCTCACAGACAGATAGACAGACAGACAGACAGACAGACAGGAGTGAAAACATAACCTCTGTCCACTTTCAGTGGTGGAAGTAATCACCATTGATTGAAGCTCATGGGAGATTCACCCACCATCAGAAAATAATAGAAATACAAAGTTGTAGACTGGAACTGAGTAAGGAATGATGTTGGTAACTCGAACTGGAACTGGAACAAACCTCGAGAGCAAAATTCTGAAAAGGCCTGCACCAATATCACCGACAAGATGCAGCTAACCTGACAGCGTATCGATAAACCATCCTCATGAGTAAAAAAAGATAAAAATTCTCCAGGCAATGTTGCATGGTTAAATAAAGTGTGTAGAAAGTGAGTCAAAGAAAAAAAAAATAAACTGTTAAAGGCAAACAGCTTAATCCTCTGACATCCAACAAAAGTTTTACGTTATTCGTGCTACACGCTGTCGTGTCAATGTCTGTCCCACAACAGGTCCATCTGCAGAAAGAACCTCAGCAAAACTCTTGATTATTGGATTCAAGCCAAAAAGCAGGTGAAGAAAACTACTTCAAGGAAACCAACTCTACAAGTCCTGATGGAATACGAGCAAGGGTTTTGAAGTTCTATGGCCCTCAGCTTCTTACATCCCAACTTGTTCAATTGTTTAGGATTTTCTACAACACTGGGCACTTTCCCCCCAACGTGATGCAAATCATTGTCAACAAACAACTACAAGAATTCTTGGTAAAACACATCATCATTAAGGTTCCCGGGAGGGAGGCATTAAGTGTTTAGTCTTGGTGTCCGCGGTGCCTCGCTTTTTGAAGAAGTTTTCCAACATTATTGTTTTAATTTATATAATTATTTAGTTTTCAATTATTATTTGTTTGTTTTTTTTTTAACTTGAATTTTTAAAAATTATTTCAATTCTTTTTAATTCTCAATTATTTAATTTTTGATTCTAAATTATTAACATTTTCAATTATATAATTTTTCCATTATTTAATTTTTAATGATTTGATTTTTCCATTGTTTAATTGAACCATCATTTCAATGGAATAATGAACCTTTTGGGGGGGAAAAGAAATACATTTGTTTTCATTTTGAGGCAGAATTTCAACTGCTACCGATTGTTCCCGATATAGCCAACTCGTAATATTAGCCAATCAGCGATCTCTGACCACAGCCCTCTAGTTGCAGAACAATATGGCTTCCATCCAAATCACAGCACTTAATCAATAACATGTTCTCACATATCTTCATCTTATTATTTCTGATGCCTTTTACCAATGTGGAGAGGCTTTGAGCAGTTGCATTTGGGAAACTGTCAAACACTTAATCTCATTTGGTACATTGGTATTGGAGTTACACTGCAATATTGTGGAATTCATAGCATTCTCCTTCCATTCCATTCCATTCCATTGGGACCGTACTCTGTGCAGAGCGTTGGTGCTGCCGCAGCAGTCTCCTTGGCTATTAGGCACAATCCTGGACGGGTCGACACTCCGCCACAGGATACCAGCAAGCTGGCACTCATTTTGCCGACATCGAAAGGATGACAGGGAGAGTCAAGCCCACCTGGGATTAATTCAACAGTCAAGAGGGATTTGAACTCAGGATCCTGAGATCCCAAGACCACCACCTTAACCATTAAGCCAATACAATGCATATTCTCCTTTGGTTGTTGATACCTTACCTATCAGATGGAAAAATGAAAGTGACAATCGGAGGTAACTGTTGCACTTCCTAATGGAAGTGTTCTTTTGATGATGGCAACACATTATTTCTGATTTTTATTAATGACATTGCTGAATGCTGTCTCTCAGAGTTGTGCTGTTGTCTTAATGTACTAAAAGTGATTGCACTTGACATAATCTACTCGTTCACTCCTCAGGAAGTGTCAGCTGGGTGTTCGAACAACTCTATATATCGGATGAACAACTCTCTGTCCAGAGTAAAGCAATGTCTTCAGCAAGCAACCTCATCCCCTTTTTTGTGGTAATCCTCTGACCAACTGCATCACTTTTGATCTTCTCAGTATCATATCATGTGCACTCCTAGTCTCAACTAGAAATACTCCATTTAATCAATTCCAATCTGGCATGGTCAGTGTCTCATCCTTCTGCATTACATCATCTACTGCATTCAGGGTGTGAATGTTAAATATCCCAACAGTATCTTTTCTTCTACTATAAATGGATGAGAGATGAGGGATGAGGAGTGTGTGTGTGTGTGTGTGACATGTTTTTTTGTGGAGTTCCACTGGAGTGTTCTGATGTGGGGTGTGACACACCAAAATGATTGTCATGATCTCCTGAGTAGATTAGGCTAATTAACTACAAATAACCCGGAAGAATACCCATGTTTTAAACACACGCCATGTTAAGGTGTATACAGCAGCTTAATACGTCCTTCCATGGCATGGCATTCTAATTGCAAAATAAATAACAAAAACAATGACAACATTATAACAAAGCATATATTAACAATAATAATAGTAGTATAATTTGACAATAATAATAATAATAATAATGAATGTATAATCCCAACCCTGGCCCAAGCACATCTGGGCTTGGTGAAGGGCAAATTCATGCTCAAGTAGTTCAGTAGGCAAGTATGCTGCAAGACCGTGAAGACCAATGAAAATTTGGTTCACTGGACCAACGGGCCCACTCGTCTCTCACAAAAGATGCTCTGTGCCAGTAACCTGGCCAAATTTTCAGCTTCAAGATTGTGGGTTATGTCATCGATTATAGATGGATATAAATACAGTAAAAGGATAATTATGAGAATCAAGTTAGTTAATGGAAGGAAAGTAAGCTAATGGAGTGTGGATAAAGTATCAGCATGAAAGATCAAATGGTACCTATGCACTCCACCTAAAAGTGAGCAATCAAATACAAAGCCGAGATATGGTCTGATGAAATAGAGCTCAGCTGGCTTCCAAGATGGGTCTCAACTAGATTATGTCCAGGTGAAGGATTGTAAAGTGCCAAACCGCAATAATAAAATCCAAACAGTAGAACATCGCCGAACGGTTGTAACCTTCACGTTCATTCATTGCATATACTATCAAAAGGCACCTGACCCTCTTTCCAGCCTTTGGCCTCAGGAACACGTTATGGAGGACACCAAGAGAAGAGCAGCACAATCATCCCATGCAGTCATCTGTGGGACATTTAAAAAGCTTGAGGAATATAACACTCACAATTGGCCAAGAAATGTGAACGTTTCTTGGCCTATTGAATAACTTGTTCGCATAACGTTTTGAATGTTTCTTATGGTACCCAATCCATTTCTGAGCCTTTATCAGTTTAGTTTCTCAAATGACAAATTCAAGAATAGATTGAATTGGACACTCAGCAACCATTAGCCAAGATGCTTAATATTTCTTACGAGCAAAAAAATCATCCGTCGCTTCGCTGACAGGAATAGTAAGAGAGGGGTGGGGAGGGAGAGGAGGGAAGGGAGAGTGAGGATGGGGTGGGGGGGGAGAAAAAGGAGGGAGAGGTAGCGAGGAGGGGGGAGAGAGAGAGGAAAGAAGACAGAGTGAGGATGGGGAGTGAGGAGGGGTGAAGGAAGGAGGGAAGAGTGAGGAGGGGGAGGGGGAAAGAGAGAGGAAGGAGGGGGAGCGAGGATAAGGGGGAGTGAGGAGGAGGGGGAGTGAGGAGGAGGGGGAGTGAGGAGGAGGGGGAGTGAGGAGGAGGGGGAGTGAGGAGGGGGTGAGGAAGGAAGGAGAGTAAGGAAGGAGAGGAGAGTGAGGAAGGGGGGGAGGGGAGAGCGGCGCCTCACCACACATCACTATAATACTCTGAGAGGAGTGTGAGAGCGAGGAAAGGAGAGAGAGAAAGAGAAAGAGAAAGAGAAAGAGAAAGAGACAGAGACAGAGACAGAGACAGAGACAGAGACAGAGACAGAGAGAGAAGGTAAGGGGAAGAAAGGAGGGGGAGGTGAGGGAGGAGGGGTGGGGGAAGGGAAGGTAGCATGAGGGGAGGAGAAGGGAAGGTAGTGTGAGGGGATGTGAAGCGAAGGCAGCACGAGGGGAGGGGAAGGGAATGCAGCACGAGGGGAGGGGAAGGGAAGGCAGCATGAGTGGAGGGTAGGCAACGTAGCAGGGTGTTACTAGGGCGAAAGTGTTTTCAATCGTCGATTGTGAAAATGAACTCGTTGCTGTTGCAGACGTTGGTTTCTTTGAATCCACATTCTCAACCATCACGAATCGGTACTCTCTGGTGTTTGGTTTTCAAATATTTTCACATATTGGACATATTATATTAGAAAGATTGGCAAGGTCAATTGAACAAAGTGAGCATGCAACTTTCAGACCGTTTTCTTTAACCTTCCCAAAATATTTCCAAACTGTACTTCTGGACCTTTTGAACGACATGTTGTGAAAACTTTATAAGCTAATGTATTGTCTACCCGGCCATCAGCAAGGCAATCAGCACGCTTTACCAGGGAACTCTAAATGCCTTGCTGTTTATTTAAAAGGAACATGCTCTTGGGGGGGGGGGGTGTTTAGTTTGCAAGTGACTTGCTTTCTCTACTATGCTGCAAATGGGACGTCCAAGGAGCATGTTCCTTTTCAATTAATACAATAAAAGGCTGTGTGTAATCGGAGCATGTCCAACAGGGAAGAAAATATTTTCCCAGATAAAAACATGAATTGATCTGAATCAACATCAATTACGGTTCACGACTCGATTCCTTTTGATTTAAAATTGATTCCACCCACCACGATTAAGCACTCCAATAAAATGGTTGACAAGGAACGGCTGGCTTAGCAAGCGATTAGTGATCAGTTCTAACAAACAGTTCGTTTGTTGAGCGACTGCTGGTACTCTCCCACGGGTCTCTGCCGACTTTCTCAAAAATAAATTTCTGGTCGTTATTTGTTGGGCTTTGACTGTTAATTTTGTTGCTTCTATGTTTACTGTGTGTTCCTGGTTCAGTTTTGCTTCAAAACTTGTGTTACTTAGTGAGTTTTCGTCTATCTCGTCGTATAAGGCTTTCCTGAGGCCTACCCGTCTTTCTGTATATGTGCACAATCGTGTTTATTTGTATTTTCTTCTTATTACCATAAGTTTTTATTCTCTCCACTTTTCCCTCCACTTTCCTTCTATCCCTCCCAAATATACCCTCTGTGTCATGTGTTATAATGTAAAAAATACGAACAAATAAATAAATAAAAAACCATGTCCCCCCCCCTCACCTTTTCCCCCACATGACTTCCTGTACCGACTCTTCTTCCTCTTTCACACATGAGAATCTCTGAATTGCATCATAATTCACTACTCCTCTTCTTATTCTTATTCTTATTCTTATTCTTATTCTTATTCTTATTCTTATTCTTATTCTTATTCTTCTTATTCTTATTCTTATTCTTATTCTTATCCAAAAGACTGTTTTGAATTCGACCTTTCCTTCATCCCGTGTTTAAAACATCCAACTGTAACAACGTTTCTTTTCTCCATTCTCTTCATTGTATCCCTCATGTAATGTCTTTAATCGCATCTCTAACTGACTTAAAAAAAATAAAATTTTAATCCCAGCTTGCAATGCATGCTAGTGTTCCTTCAAAATTGTCCTTTTTTTCCAACTTCAGTGCCAATTCATCCCACCTCCTTAAATCTACCTCCTCCTAACCCCTCACATGTTATACCCTCTCCTTACCCCTCATCCTCCCTCTGCTCTCTGAACCTCTTCACCATCTTTCCACCCCCTGCTTTAACCAATACAAATTCACCATTCACCTCACGATTTTTTTTCTACACCACTTCCATGAAGTAATCTGATGAACTCTCAAACATTATTAATAATAATAATAATAATAATAATAATAATAATAAAAACGATCTCTTATAATGCTTCATCTTCCTCCTTCACACGTGTGGTACTCTTTACTGCATCATAATGCTTTACTCTTCTACGATTTAAACAGACTGCTCTCAATTCGACCTTTCCTTGATACCTTGCCTAAAAAATCCAACTGTGACAGCGTTTCTTCTCTCCATTCTCTGGATTCGCCTTGATTGCATCAATCAAGAAACGTGTTAAATCACATCTCTGACCGAAAACTTTTTAAAACCCCAGTTTGCTATGAGTGTTCGCTTTCCATCAACCATTCTTTTTTTCCAACTTCAGTGCCAACTCATCCCTCTCACCCCTCACTCTCAGAGCAACCATCACACTCTTCTCCCTCCAAGCCTCCCTCTCACGTTTCTCAAAAACTCTCCCTTCACCTTTCTCCCTCAACTCTCCCCACTCACCCTTCTCAAAGTTGCCCCCCCTCTCATCCACAAAGCTGCCTCCTTCCACTGCCCTCTCACCTCCATCTCATCACTCCACCTCCTCAAATCCTCAACTACCTTCTTCCCCCTCTCTTGCTCCCCACTCTCCCCCAGCACGACAGTCTTTTCTCCTCATCATCCTGCCCCCTCCCCGAGCTATTCTGAAATCCCCCACACTCTTTCAACAACCCTCCTTACCTCCCCTTCTCCTCCCTTGTTCTACCCTCCCCCTCCCCTCCCACCCACTGCACCCAAAGCCTCCTCCCCTCCCTCTTCATTAACAGTGTAGACCTTAAATATCTGGGGCTTTCGCTCAAACCTTTCAGATCTTTCCATGCAGGTTGCCACTGACAAACCAGACATTATCTACCAAACAAACTTTCCTCTCGAGAGACGTCTCTGACTCCCAAGTATCTCTCCCTGGTTACTCCCTCCTCCGGTATAACAGACCTGAGCCTCGTCCTGGTGGAGAAATTGCTCTCTTTATCAAAGACTCTATTCCTCACTCTCCATGCGCTGTCCTCACTCCCCCATGCCCCCAGAAATACCTCTGGGTATGGCTTCCCCTCCACTCCCACTTCATGTTTATATGTGTACTGAACCGTTCACCAAACAGTGATGACTCCATCTTCACCTCAGTTTCCGAAAATATGGACCAACTGCCATATTCTCTTCCAAACTCTCTCTTCATCATATGTGGTGACTTCAATTGTCATCATGCCAGTTGGCTAGGTGTGGGTAGCTCTCTCACCTGTCATGGCACTTCAGCAAAAGCTTTCTGTGACTCATTGGGACGAACTCAATCAGTCAATTTCCCAAACCGGATCTCAACAAATGGTACTCCATCTCTTCTGGATCTGATTTTGACAAATTTCCCTGAATATATCTGTTGCTCTTTCTCCGCTCCAATTGGTTCTTCTGTCCACGTCCTTGTCAAAGTGACATCTCTCTGGCCATTATCAGAGAACCACCTCACCGCCGTCGAGTCTGGCATTTCACTCAAGCTGACTGGCAGGGTCCCCAAGCAGCCATTAAACTTATAGACTGGTCTCCTATCGCTACTTTCTCCAACATCAACTCATCCTGGGAATTCTTTCAAAGAAACTTGCTCTCCCTCATGTACAAATTTATCCCCTCTCGTCTTCAGTTGTCCTACCCTTCCTCACGCCCATGGTTCACTGAAGCTTGTGGTGAGGCCGTTGTCCTGAAACAACTTGCTTTTGCCTCATGGAAAGCAAACCCAACTGAGGGTAATCTCAGTTCCTTCCGTAGAGCTCGGAACAAGTGTGCATCTACCCTCAGGAGAGCCAGAAAACAACATCTTTCTAAGCTCAAGTCTGAACTTTCAAACTTCTCTTCCTCCTCCAAATCCTGATGGCATCTAATCATATCTGTTTCTGGTATATGTTCTCCCTCCATCCCCTCCCTTTCCTCAAATGGCTGCACTGCTGATACCGTATGTGAAAAGGCTGAACTCGGTGTTTGCATCGAAATCTTGTGTCCAAAACCCATCGCTTCCTCTATGCACCTTACCCAGTCGCACCCAACTGTCCCTGGACTCTGTGTCCTTTTCTCCTGACAAGGTGGAGAGCTTGCTGTCAAACCTCGACTCAGATTCTGCAACCGGTCCAGAGGGCATCAGCCCACATGTCCTAAAAACCTACTTATCTGCTCTTGCTCACCCTCTCTCTGTTCTATTCTATTCTATTCACCCTCTCATCAAGGTCATCTGCCATCTGCTTGGAAATCAGCAAACATTACCACCCTGCATAAAAAAGGTGCAAAAACAGATCCTGCAACTACAGACCAATCGGCCTTCTCCAAATCATCAGCGAGGTTATGGAATCCATCATCTCTTCAGACATTAAATCCTTCCTCTTCTCCAATGGGCTGATTTCTGATCATCAATTTGGTTTCAGAACAGGTCACTCTACCGTGGATATGATGCTTCTGCTCTCCCAACAATGGATGGAAGTCCTCAATGCTGGACATGAAATCAGAGCCGTATCTCCAGACATATCAGATGCTTTTGACACGGTCTGGCACCCTGCACTACTCACCAAACTCTCTTCCAATGGTATCCAAGGCCATCTCCACTCATGGCTCACAGACTTCCTCTCCTGTGACAGTCAACGTGTGGCCCTAAATGGAGTTCTTTCAACCCCTCTTCCTGTGCAGGCTGGAGTTCCTCAAGGTAGCGTTCTGGGCCCTGTTCTTTTTCTGGTTTTCATCAATGATCTCTCTGACTCTCTGGAAAATCCTCTATATCTCTTTTCTGATGACTCCACCCTCTGCCGTACCATCTGTCATCCCTCAGACCGGCAAGCAGCATCTTCTTCGTTTATTAAAAAAAAAAATTATAATTAGCATGGCACTGGCCATGGTGGGAGGACGTATTAAGCTACTTTATATAGCTTAACATGGTGTGCGTTTCAAACATTGGAATTGTAACAGATTTTTTGTCATATAGTCGAATCTTAAAAGGTCTAGACTCTACAGGATCTGCAGTCTTAGTGGTTTTTTGGGGGCCTTTTGGGACCTCTGGGACTTTTGGGTCCTTGGGAGCTTTTTAGGACGTTTGGGTCCATGGGAACTTTTGGATCCTAGGGGACTTTTTGGGCCTTTTGGGTCCTCAGGAACGTTTGGAACTTTTGGATCCTTAGAAACATTTTGGGACTTTTAGATCCTTGGGAACTTTTGGGACTTTTGGGTCCTCGGGACTTGGGGGGTCTTAAAGGGTCTTCAAAGTTCGAAGGGGTCTCAGTAGTCTCCAGGGTCATAAGGTACATTCCAAGAGTACGTAATTAATGAAGACGTACGTAATTAAGACAAAAAGTATGACACACACACACACACACACACACACACACACACACACACACACACACACACACACACACACACACACACACACACACACACACACACACACACACACACACACACTTATATATGTGGTCAGGGAGAAAAAAAAATAGTTGAAATTATCTTGTATTTACATTTAATGGTGACTATTTTTGGGAAAGGCTTGGTTCCATTACAGCCAGAGCTGATCAGTAAATTTGTGGCTTGAAAGAAAGGTTCTCTGGTGAACTTACATAAAGGGCCTTCTATGGATTACACATGAAGATATGTCTGACATTTTGACCTCCGACTCCTTCCTCTCCCTCATCACCACTTTCCTAATGCTAAATGCCACTTCTACCCCAACACCCTCCCCTTTCTTCTATTGGCTCCCAAACTTATTTTTGTCTCCCACTACTTCTCTGACATCCTTACTATACTTTCTCTTTTCTATAATTTTTTCATTTATTCCTTTTTTCAATATTTCTGTTCTCAATTTACAAGATCCACCCCTCGATCCCTAAATTAACAGGATAACCCAGAAGTAATGTACTTTCATTTGAGCTCTCTGCATTCAATCCCAAAACCGAACTATGAACACTGCTTCGCAGGCATCACTCAGTGGCACAGTCCCTCAGATGGACAATAAAAGATGGGGACTCGACCATTACATTCGATGTAAAAATCCCCCAGGAATCTCTTTTGCAAGAGTAAGCCATTCCATTGTGCACTGTTAACATGGCCAAGATCTAGATTTCAGCCCTAACCTTCAGACCTTGCCACAGAGTGATGACTTGTCCATGAGGATTGCTTCTCAGTCATGGAAAGGTTTCACGACTTTTCAGGAGTATCTCAATACCTACTACTCCCACACTCCCCACCAGTCCCCCACCCTCCCCCACCCCCTCGCTCCCAAGGGTATTACGTATGTAGGTTAGTAAGATTTTAGGAAACATATGGCCCTTACGTTTTTGGTTTTTCTCCAAAAACTTCACCTGAATACTTTCTGCACACTCTTTTACATCAATGTTAATCTTTGTGGGAAAATAAGTCACCCTTATTTAATTTATTTATCTCTCCATTAGACCACAGACTTAGTGATCACTCCCAATATGTAACATTTTATTTGCCTCCATTCAGAATGTGAAACTTGTTTTACTTTCCCGCCAAATGAAAATTGAGGATTTTAAAAATTCCACCTACTAGGTTGTTAACCGTTGGCCTATGTTGACCTCAAAAGTAATTGTTGATTGAATTCAATGACCAAATATGCAACTCCTCTTCAAATTTCGAGTCAATCGGATGAAAAAATGACAATTTTAGAAATCCGGCCTATGCTGACCTTTTGGCCTATGTTTTCCTCAAAAAAATTGATGGTTGAATTCAGTAACCTGATATGCAAATCCTCTTTAAAATTTCATGGGATGAAAATGCAGGACTTTAAAAATTCCACCTAAGTTGTTGACCTTAGGCCTTTGTTGACCTTTTGTAATATGTTGACCTCAAAAATAATAGGTGGTTGAATTTAATGACAAAATATGTGATGCCTCTTCAAGTTTCAAGTCGATCGGATGAAAATTGATAATTTTAGAAATTTGGCCTAATTTGACCTTTTGGCCAATTTTGACCTGAAACATCGTTGGTGGTTGATTCCTTGACCTGATATGCAGATCCTCTTCAAATTTGAAGTCAATCAGATGAAAATTGTGGATTTTAGAAATATGAAAAAGTTGTTGACCTTTGACCTATGATGACCTTTCGACTTCAAAAAAAACTTTTGACCTTTGGACTTCAAAAATAAATAGTATTCTGTCAGACCACCAACTCCACCATCTGATGAAGTTTCGTGAAGATCGATTTAAAATTTTGATCTGGAGGCAATTAAAGGTGAGCGGACAAACAAACAGAAGCAATCAACATACTTGTGAATTTTTTTTATTTTTGCGAAGTAATAACAAAGTTGACTGACCAATATACTTGAAAAAAATCTTTGATTTTGCAAGTAACAAACAGACAAGCAGAACAACAAAGTTGACCGACCAATATACTTGAAAAATCTTTGATTTTTGCAATTAACAAGAAAGACGTTGCGCAGAGCATGATACTTGCAGAATACCTGAAACAAATTTGACCATAAAAATCAATTGGTGGTTGAATTCAGTGAACAAACATGCAAATCATCTTCAACTAGAAGGGCACTCGGTAGAGCACATACCTCTGCCACACAATGCTGATCCACGAGAACATAGGCCCATACATTTTGAAATATGCTACATGTCATTTTTGGCACTCTCTCTCAATGGTGAAGAATCACCTTAAAAATTAAATAATTCTCGTATCCAGATCCGGATTCGGATCTTCACCAAAACTGAATCAATTCCTTCTTGTCACACAACAAACGTGTCCACCAAGGTTCGTCCAAATCCGTCCACAACTTTATAAGATATCGTGCTATATATTGTTTTTGGCCCTATCTCTCAATGGTGAAGAATCAATTAAAAAATTATAGTAGCTGGATCCGGATCTGAATCTTCACCAGAATCTAATCAGTTTGTCCTTGTCACACACCCACCCTATTCACAAAATTTCATTTGGATCGGTAGATAACTTTTGAGATATCCTGTACACAAACAGACAAACAAACAGACAGAAAGAGGTGAAAACATAACGTCCTTCTCCTTCGGTGGCGGAGGTAAATATAAAGTCAATCGGATGAAAATTGACAATTTTAGAAATTCGACCTTCACTTCACCTTTGATGGGTTGACCTCAAAAATAGTTGCGTTCCTAATTCAGTGATGCACTCACTATCCAACAGCTGTTTAATATTCAAGTTCATAGGATGAAAATTGGGGATTTTACAAATACCCTCTTAGTTGTTGACCTATGGCCTATGTTGACCTTTTGGCCAATGTTGATCTCAAAAATTAATTGGCTGGTTGAATTCAATGACCTAAAATATAAATCCTCTTAAAATTTCAAGTCAATCGGATGAAAATTGAGGATTTTAGAAATTGCACCTAAGGATTTTAGAAATTGCACCTTTGGCCTATGTTGACCTATTGAGCAATGTTGACCTCAAAAATAATTGGTGGTTTAATTCAATAAGCCGATTTGAAAATCTTGTTCAAATTTCTCGGCAATCAGATGAAAATTGAGGATATTAGAAATTTGATAAATTTATTGCCCTTTGGCCAATGTACCTTTTGTCCTAAAAAAAAAACCAACAGGCTTCTTGCCTCTGACAAACTCTAACGATATGGTAAGGTTTTGTGAAGATATATATATATATATATATATATATATATATATATATATATATATATATATATATATATATATATATATATGTTACACACATATGTGTAGTACAATTGTTCATCCTCTGTCAGAGCACAATGACGTATTGGGTCGACAGTAAAAAAAAAAAGAGTGGCCTCGAGGAAATCAAATGATGCAGCAATTATCTAAAATAGCAACAGCGAAAGCAAATTGGATCATATGAAAGTCTTCAACAAAAAAAAAATCAATGCTCTTTCCAAAATGTTCAATCCACTTCCAAGGAGAAAAGGCTTTAAAAAAATTGATTTAGCTCTGCAGCTGCGCTCACACTCTTTCTGAAAAGAACGGTTTGAGGGTGCTCTATTTCACTGGAGTTGCAATTATCTAATTGTTGTTAAATAAATGTGAATTTCAAACAGAATGAAGAAACTTGTTAGCAATGTGCTGCAGTGGCACAAAAAATTGTTATAATGATGTTTATATAATGTTAAAATCTGCTTAACCCAACAACTATATCACATACTAGCTGGAGTACTCGGCGTTGCCCAGGCAAAAAAATAGGAATGAGAAAGGGGTAAATTTTGGTGCTTAATATATATATATATATATATATATATATATATATATATATATATATATATATATATATATATATATATATATATATATATATATCACATTGATATATCACATTCAATTTGGACACATTTCACATTTCTTTGTCGTTGTCAGCGTTCGTCATCAGTGAGTGCTCCAGTGCCTCGGGGTGGACCACATTGCGTGTCTGACTGTTGGGTGCCAGGATGCTGAGCTTCACTGCACTGCCGGTCTGAGAGGCAGCCACATACAGCTGGCGGTGGGAGAAGCACAGGACAGAGAGTTCGACACCGATTGCCTTGTACGTGTCACCTTGAGCATTGTTATTCGAAATTGCAAAGCATGGCTTCCAGGGAAACTGAAATCGGCGAAACTGGAAGGGCAGCTCGGAGTCGGACGGAATGAGTGGGATCCTCGGCAGAAGGACGACTTCTCCTTTATATGGTCCACAGAAGATGGTGGCCTCAATGATGTTGGCATGCAGGCGGGTTCGGATGCAGCGTGTGCCATTGGTGGTCTTGGGTGGCTTCATGTTTCACAGGAACATGATGGGCACACCGAGTTTCAGCTTGAAGAGGTGTGGTGGCATTCCTGACAGCTCGGAAGAATTGAGCAACTCAACAGGGGAAGTGACTGCCTCCTCATCACAGATGGCACTGTCCACAGTCTTGTAGATCCTCTCATCACTGGGGAACTCTTCCATGAGCCAGTTGTTGAGCTGGTTGACATTGGTGTTCAGCGGAGAGAGAATTGCATGCTCAGCCAGCCACTCAGACCTGACTCCATTTGTGGTCAAGCAAGGGTAGACTTCAGCCTTGAGCTCCTCCAGTGTGGAGATGACCTTACCCAGTCCAGGAGGAATTGTGATCGTATCTGGTTTAGCCACAAATGGGATCTGTCCATTGCCAATTTCCAGGAGCTGCTTGGAGAAGTTGGTGGCCCCTTCATCACCACACAGGTGAGTTCGCATGTTGGTGGTCAGGTGCTTGACAGTCACATGACGCCACAGGTGGGACGTCTTCAGGCTGCCGTTGACAATGTTGGATCTGGTGCCTCTCTTGACCACTGGAAGGATCTGCCGGAAGTCTCCACAGAGTAGTGTGGGGATGCCTCCCATGGGTTGCTGGACTCTTGTGATGTCCTGCAGTGTGCGGTCTACAGCTTCATAGGCTGCCTTGTGAGTCATCGGGGCCTCATCCACAATGATGGCAGCAGCATCTTTGATGACCTTGGCCAATGCTGTTCCATGCTTGATGCTGCATGTTGGCTGCTCTTTGAGGTGCGTGTCGAGTGGGATCTTGAAGGTGCTGTGCAGCGTTCGTCCTCACTGGAGCAGTGTTGCGGCTATTGCACTGGATGCAGTAGCAAGAGCAATCTTGCCTCCTGAGCAAATCTTTTTCAGTATCGCGTTGATGACGAAACTCTTGTCTGTGCCTCCCGGTGCATCAAGGAAGATGATGTTGCTGCTCCTGTTGCCATTGATGATGCTACCTTGCTGCACCAGTTAGAGGACTGCATTGTAGACCTGATGCTGGTCATCTGTCAGGTGCTGTTGGAGGCCATCAGCCTGGACAGACAACTGCTCTTGGTTGTAGTCCACTTCCCTGAAGTACTCTCTCTCGAGCCTATCTTCTGTGCCCCTCTCTTGTGTAGTTAGGTCATACGAACTGAGATGACGGCTGCCCACCATGGTCACCTTGTCCTCGAGGGAGCAAAGTGCAAGGTTGTAGACCTCTTCGTTGTAGTCAGCATCAGAATTGCCAACATTGTGACAGGGCTGGAACAGGTAGTCTTCAGAGAGGAGGTCACGGAACTGAACCCAGAGTATGCATGGATTGCTAGGGAAACAGGTGGTGAGGATGACCACCATGAGACTCCTGAGGTTTGGTGCAGACTGGCTGATGCCTGCCTCCTCCATAGCAAGGTGGAGGTGCTCGTCATTTTCCATGAGTCCCCTTGCGAGACAGGCTTCACGGAAGGACAATTCCTGGCCATCCACAGTTCTCAGAGCAGTGAAGGAGGAGAGGCCACAGACTTCAGTCAGGAGAAGTCGAACGTTGTAACAGTCACCCTGCCTCAGACTGATGCTGTAGATGCGGCCAATTGCCGGAGCCTTCCAGATTGCATGTGGACCTTCGACCACCTCTCCTCACTTGCGACGGGCCCACTTCTTGCGCGACTTGTCCCACGTGTAGGACTCAGGCACCTCATGGTATTTGAGCATCTTGACAAAATCGTTATGACTGCAGAGGTCGAATAAGGCAGTCAGCGTTGTGGCTGGCGGTGGTCACTGGGTCCTCTCAACAGCATTGTCCACATTGAAGTAGACTTGCTGGCCATTCTCAAGGTGGACAGCTAGGCCAATGACTGGAGGGAAATTCTCGGAAATTGGGTGCTCCAGGATCCTCCAGACTGCCTCGCTGCTGCCGACGTAGCGTGCATTCTGGAACTGAGCTACCTCATCCACTTGACGGTTTCCGGCCTCCTCATTGGCTCGCTGCAGTTCAAACACTGCCCGATCAGTCCCCTTTGTGACATACTTTGTGACATACTTGATGCTGTTGATGCTGGAGCAGATCTCAACGTTGATGTGGCAATTGAATTGGTGGCGGAGGAACGGGTTTGAGGATACCACTCACTGGTTGGTGACTGCCCGTACCACCCATTTTCCCTGCTGGTGCATCTTTATCACACCAGTGTGACTACCATCTTCTGGCTTGAGACAGCGATACTTGGGGTAGCTGTCATTTCCTTGCTCAGTGCTCTGCAGGAATGGCTTTGGGAAACCCTTTGAGCACTTGCGGTCCTTCATGCAAGGGCTGTTATGGTTGAGGTTTCTGCATGGACCGTGGATCATGTGTGCCATGACCATCTTGTGCAGCTCTGGATCTTGCTCCTTGTTGGGAATCTCAGCACTGATGACCAGATCAATGTCTTCGGGCTTGACCTTGTCCTCTGGAGTGACCCACAGGAGGATGTGGGCATGAGGAAGACCACACTTCTGGTACTCAATGGTGTACAGGAAGGCTCTCATCTTCCCAAAAGCTCCCTTCTTTAGTAGTTCCATGAGCTTCTTGTTCTTTTGGCGAAAGACACGGGCAACGACGTCTCTGCAATCGTGAGGTTCTTGTCCTGGCAGGAGGTTTACCTGGACCTCGGTCCATTTGGGATTCATGGTCATCATGATGAAGAAGTCAGGCCTTCCTATGCGACGCACATAGGCCATGGCATCACTCTGTTTCTCATGCATCCACCTCGGCCCACCAGTATATGTTGCTGGAAGGACGACCCTTTTTCCAACATTGCGAAGGTCACCATCGCTGGCCATGGGGCTGTCATGGAGGTTGTCGTAGTTATCAGCAAGCAAGTTGTTTTGCTCCTGGCGGATAAAGCCCAGTCGCTCTGTCTCGATCTTGCAATAGACATCAACCAGAAACTGCTGAAAGAGTCAACACATCTGCAGTATGTGGTTGCCCTCTCTCACCATGATGTGGTAGCTATAGTACTGCAGCTGTGTGAATTTTCGTCCATCCTGTCCAGCAATCCTGGCCACCAGATGGATGATGCAGCCATCTTTTCCATATCGGAACACTATGGGATACTGGAGTGCATCATAAGATGTATGCAGCTCACTGATCCTTTTAAGTCTCCCATCGCGAAGTCTGAGGACAATGTCTCTGGGTTGTGTTGGCTCATTGTCCATTAGGATGGCGACTTCTGGTGCAGACTGGGCATTGTAGCAGTGTGTGTGCTCTCCTTGTGGTCGCTTGTTCTCTCTGATGATGATCTGGCGCTCTTCAGAGTTGCCTCCTTCTGCAAGTACATCTCTTGCAGTCTTGAGCTTATGGACCAGATGGTTATTCTCATGAAACCACTTTGTGAGCATCTCAAGGATGTGTGGTTTGAGGCCGCTGTGGTTCCTGGCAGCGAGCTCCTTGGCGTGCGAGTCCAGGAAGTAGACCTGTAGTAACTTTGGCTGGCCCTCTTCAGGCAGGAGCAAGCTGCCAATGCGGTGGAACACTTGACCTTGGATCCGGAAGCTCGGGTTCCAGCCCTGGACTTCAGCTTCCTTGTGCCCGAAGCTCATCATCGCAAAGCTGCCATTATATGTCCAAATGTTGTCAAGGAAGTGCTTGCTGAGGGGTCCTTCGCCTGAGAGAAGTTCCTTCAGCAAGAGAGGAAGGGCAGGAGAGGGCTCAAGGACGACCTTGCCATCGCTGCAGCACACACCTTTGGTATCTCCCTTGAACTTGTAAGCAGAGCAGTGGGTGCAGACTTGGTCCATTCGGCCGATGTCTGCATGAGTTGTTGGGTCAGCCGGGTCATACGTGAATGCCACCCTGTTGGCATTGTTGTGCCCTTGTGCCCGGGCCAGTGCTCGTTGTTCTGCGATGCGGTGACGCATTGCCTCAAGTCTTGCATCACACTCTTCCTTAGTCTCACTTGCTCGCTGCTGCTGTTGCTGCTGTGCCTGTTCATTGAGCCTGGCTGATCGCTCCTCTTCAGTCCCATTTTGTCGCTGCTGCTGTTGCTGCTGTGCCTGTTCATTTAGCCTGGTATCTTGCTCCTCTTCAGTCTCCTGTTGTCTCTTAGTGTGTTTTCGCTTAGCTGCAGCTGCCTTGGGACCAATGGAGCAGTTCCTTTTTCAGGGAATCTAAAATCAGAAAGTCAAATTTTGATCAGAAACTTTGTAAACGTTCACTGGTCTGTCTTTGTCTTATTTTGATCAGGTTGTGAATCAAAAAAGAGTCGCGACAAAGAAAATCAATCAATTGCGGCATAAAAATTGAAACGGCCAAAAAAAAAAAAAAATTGACGAATGGTTTTTTTCGATTTTTGAAAGAGCAGGTTGCGGGTCACCAAACATGTTCTGAACATTTATTAATCTGATTATATGTACATTAAATAGTTCGATGCAAACTATTGTGGTTGCCTAACTATTGGGAAAATTAATGATATTTAACTCCGAAGTTGTTATTTCTCGAGGCTGTTGAAAAAAACAGCCGCGTGCCCATATATGGATGGTGACGTCACGTTCTCCAAAAACAAAGCGGACGCTCACTCGCTCATTGAAGAAGTGTCCAGTTCAGCGGGCCGTTCTTTCGCTTTTATTGAGCTTGCAACTGTCTATATTATCCTTTTGTATTTTGAATTATTGTAGAACAAAGTTATTTGGATATTTGTACATCATGCCTCGTACGTGTGTCGTCATGTTTTGTGAAAATGGCTGGAAAACGGGTAATCGCTCCCACCGATTCCCGAAGGAATCAAACGTTCGCCGGCAGTGGATAAGATTTGTACAAACAAAACGAGCGAATTTTCCTCCAAAGAAAACGGGTAAAGAGGATCCTTTGGATAGACTTGTCATTTGTGGTGACCATTTCACAACCGAGGATTACGAAGGCATAAACACATCTGATCACCACTCTGTGAATATGAGTTGTTGGTTGACAAGTTCTCCAGATACTGCTCTGTCACAGAATCAATTGTTGAGTTTAAGTGAGAAAAACCTTTAAATGTATTCTTAAAGAGTACATGGAAAAACACATAAATAAAGTTTCTGAAAAACACAAGCATGAAAAAAAATTCTCAACAAATCAACTTATTGTTGATTAAATTACTTTTTTTTAACAGCATCAGCAAATTGGGCTATTTCATTTCAATTGTAAAAAATTGATCAATTTTCCACTTTTTTGCTAAATTTGGTAGAATATTTCCCAATGAGGCTAAACATGTTTTGGTATTTATATGCCACAATAATCTCTTGAAAGTTGGGGTTTGTTCTAACTGTTCACTTTTGCTGGGGTCAAGCTCAGCTGTCAGAAAGACTTCAACGCCAAGGCTACGGTGTATAATATATTTGGGTCCATTATTGATTCATTCTATTTCTGACTCTTGAGTGACTAGAGGGTTAAAAATTATTATATCAAATCACAGATGAATCAAACTTTACATTAATTTATGCATCGAACAAGAAAATGAAAATCTACAAACCAATCTGTCTGGTGGAGCCTGTCAGTGTGAACTGCCGGACAGTCAGTCCTGCCACTTGTACATGAAATAGGCCGTTTTCTGTCACTTGCAAGTGGCTCAAATTTATATGGCTCAGGGCCAGAAACTCCATAGTATAAATTCCCATCATCCTCCGACTCGTCCTCGGCAATATCGGAATGAAAACACTCAATTTCATCAACGCTGAAATCACTCTCTGATCCGCATCTCGCCATTGTTCGCATGCTGTTTCCGAATGTTCACGAAGTTTTCGGAGAACGTGACGTCATAGCATCTTCGGTAAATTCCGGTCTGTTTTTCGATCACTGACAAAAGTTTTGACCCAAAAGTTAATTTTAGCATATTTTGAGTTTCAAATGTAAGAAAATAATTGCCCAACGATTATTAATGTGATTACAACCTTCGAATCACGCGGTCATCAGCGACCCAAAACCTGCTCTTTAAACATCTAAGGTGTGCTGTAGTACCTCTGAGACGTGCTGATTCCGAATATGCCTTTAGTTTTGCTCTGGGATGCGTAGTTCTCCAGTTATAAGAGGACAAACAAACATACACCACTACTTTTATGTTTAGAAGCAATGTAACTAAAACAAAATTTTGCACAAATCAGTAAAATAATGCTCCACAAAATTGTACATGTCGCCCCACTACGGCCAGCAATAACAAATCATTTTTGTGTGTCAGAAACAATTCATGTCCATCCAGTTGGAACCCAATAAATCCAGTCAACATGTTTTTGAAATCAAATCCTGACAATAACATGAAATGGGGCATCATCCCAAATTGCCAAGACTCCAGGAATGTCAGGCTGCATTTGAGGCTTTGAGCCCAGACGGTTCTTTATCAATTCGATCCTTTGTTACAATGTATCAGATAGCTCTGTCACAGCTCACATCAGAAAGAAGTCAAAAATCAATTACAAACCCAGAGTTCATAGAACACCTTACTCTATGCAATCTTGAGAAAAAAGGATATGAGCGGGGTCTGCGAGCAGCAAATTTGATTGATCGAGATGATGAAAAATGCCATAATATTTTGTCTAAGTTCTGATAAACGGAAGGGTTTTTAAAGTGCCAATAAGGTGATTGCGTTCCACAGTTTTCAGGTATATAATTTAACTTAAATAAAATAAAGATTTTGAAGGTTGCAGAAAAAAAAATTCGGAGTTTACCACCATTGATGAAGCATCTTTTATACCACCTTACTTAACATGTTACATTAATTATTCGTGCATGTTGTTTGTGTCCTTTATGAAGTCATTAAGAAGTAAGTTTTTTGTTTGAAATGATTTTCAATTTTGTTTGACTCCAAGAGAGACAGGCAGGGTAAAAAAAATTATATCTCATTCCTCTCTGCGCATCGCTGCACATCGTCTGCGCTCCTCTCATGCGCACAATCAGGACCTATTCCGAGCCAAAGTACTGTTAAACTACAAGGTGTTTCAAAAAGATTAACACAACTTTGACTTCCTGCTATTTCTTTGTTTTTTGACCAATACCGTTTTCCTTTTCAGGGTTTGGTGGTCATATCATAGTACTTGTTCTCTGGGAAAGCAAGGAATTTGTGGGGTGTGGCAAAAGGCAAACAATATTACAGAAGAAGACACAATGCAGAGTTATCCACGATAGTTCTTACACAGTCTTAACTAACGCTACGACAGGTGCCATCTCGCGCGTGCATGCACGCACACACACACACACACACACACACACACACACACACACACACACACACACACACACACACACACACACACACACACACACACACACACACACACACACACACACACACAAGGAAAATTAGAGATACCACAGAGAGAAAGAAACAGATGAGGATTAACGACCTCTCAATACCTGGCATGACGGCAGACCAGCGCAGCCCAGAAGGCTTAGGAAAAGGGAGGATGGAGCAATGCTGAGAGTGTCTAGGGTGTGGGAGTCTGAGGTGCGAGTGTAATGCATCGTGGGGGTGCGGCGTAGTGCAAGAGGAAAAATGTGATGTGCAAGCCAGTTCAGTTCGCTCATTTAGTTTGCTCTTGGGTCCTGCCCTAAGAAGAACAGTTGTTCGGGCTTTGCCCGTGTTGCTTGCTCTTTTTGTGTCCACAGTAGAAGAGGGATAGAAGGTAGAAGAATGATATGCGAGAAGAAAGACCCTATCTTATTCGTGGAAGAATCTGTACTTGTAAGTGTCGATGTAATCCAATGAGCATCGATTGGAATGGAGCAGCCCCGGATAGGAGCAGCAACGCGTGACCCCACACTTGGTCACTTCGACTCGCGGCACTCCTCACTTCGTGCTGACACTTGTTCTCCTCGCGCTGCCTGTCTCCCCAGCGAGGTCCGATGTCTGGCAAGCGCTGCTCTGGCTCGTTTTCTCCCTGTCCCCGATGATCTGCCAACTCCGAACTGCTCTCCGATCTCCAACAATGAACTGCTCTGAACTGCTCCAGACGAAGAGAGGAGCCACAAATTGGATCAAATTGGGCTGTTAGCAAAATCACATTTCCACATTGGTCCATAGCGGTCGTAGCCATGCCCTGCCATGCCAAGAATGCAAAAATGGCTCAGTTGCTCGCTGACCTGGTCATGCGTTGGAGCTCTGACTTTAACATGGGGCCATGGTTTTTGGAAGCACTCTCCAGCCTGGAGCATGCACTGGCCTCCATTCAAATGTGGGATTTTTGGGAAATCCCTGCACCACCCGTAGGTCCTTAAAGGAGCTCAAGCACATGTTTGCACTCTGAGTTATGCCCCAAAATAACCCGACCTACATCTCCTCCATGTCCTTTGAGGCAATGGTGAGAGTTTGATGACCATATGGAAGTTGCAGTGGTTATAAAGTGGCGCAAACATGTGGCGTTTGCAGTGAGAGAGGATTGCAATGTGGCATTGTGGTGAAGAGGTTGAAGTTCCTTAAAATGAGATGGTGAATAAAGGTCTTGTTTGTAAGCGTGAGTTGTTGCGGGGATTTTTTCGTAGTCTTAAAAAGTGGTTGTGGTGAGCATGTTATAGCTTGGTGAACGGTATGAAGGTCTGAGGCGAAATGGTGGTTGAGAATTAGCATGCAATTTTGAATGGCAAATTGGTGCGCCCAGGCATGGGAGGCGCTCACAGTGCGAATATACTGGAGGCGCTCACAGTGCATCTGCTTAGTTTCTATTGAATGGCGTCCTTGCTGGCGTCTATTGAATGGCGTCTCTCATTTTGTGTGAGAGAAAGAGGTGTAGCAAAGAGGTGAAAGAACTGCAAGGGTTCAAGGTTAAAGAAGTATAAGAGGTCTAACTGAAAGAGTCCCACGCAAATAGTCTTTCTCCTTCACTCACGAGACATATGTAAGGGACAAATTAATACACATAGTATTGAAATAACTGCCTTGGGATCGCTGTGTGTTGTGTGCCATTGCCTTGGAGGCATGCGGTTTTACAGAACTGCAAATATATATATATATACTGAAACGCAAAAGAAACTTACCTCCTTTTAAACCTTCAAATATCAACAATAACACTGCGTGTAGTAAATGTGTGAACTTAGTTGTGAACAATAGTGTCCTCACAGTCA